>NW_027507752.1:1237532-1826977 GCF_037356315.1 Lithobates pipiens | reverse complement strand
ATAAATAAAGTGGGGAAGGAATAGTGGAGAGGAGAGTGAAAAAGGAGGCCATTGTGTAACACAATCATTAGGCCCTCCCTGTATCCCCCTCATGCCCTGCACAGTACATTATGTGCCCCTCCATCTCCTAATGACAGATCCATGTTCTGGTCAGCAGCACTCCCCTCCCCCCATCTTCTGGTCACACAGCATCCCTCTCCATGTTCTAGTCACATCTTCTTCTGGTCACATTGTACCCCTCATGTCATGATCAGGGGCACACCCCCTCCCCCATCTTCTCTTCACATTGTACCCCCTCATGTCATGGTCAGGGGCACACCCCTCCCCCATCTTCTCTTCACATTGTACCCCCTCATGTCATGGTCAGGGGCACACCCCTCCCCCCATGTTCTGGTCCCGCTATCCCTGTCATTGTCTGTGAGGCACAGCAGCCCCTCCCCCTCCTATCCCCGCACTGAGCGGGAGCGAGCACCTGCGCACTGCTCCAGACACTACTATCTGCATAGTCCCGCCTCCCGGCGGCCTGTCTGGCTGCTGATTTGCCGCGCCCGAATGTAGCTGGAAGCGGATTGGTTTGCCTCCCTGTCGCTCTGCGTTGCACCTGACGCTTCCTGAAGTCCGGGCTGTGTATGTGATGTGTGGGAAGTGCCGCGTTCAGCCTGGAGAAATAAATGTCTGCTGGAGCCGGGAGCCGGGGCCCCGGGGAGGTGAGTGCCAGGGGCCCCTTTCTTGTAGCTGTACCCGACCGGCCTGTCATCAGTGTATTCATATCCAGCGCTGACCTGCCTTCTCTCCGTGTGTGCCCGGCACTGCACCATTGTGCCCGCTATACTGTGCCCCCACCACTGTGCCCGCTATAATGTGCCCCCACCACTGTGCCCGCTATAATGTGCCCCCACCACTGTGCCCGTATAATGTGCCCCCCACCACTGTGCCCGCTATAATGTGCCCCCACCACTGTGCCCGCTATAATGTGCCCCCCACCACTGTGCCTGCTATACTGTGCCCCCCACCACTGTGCCCGCTATAATGTGCCCCCACCACTGTGCCCGCTATACTGTGCCCCACCACTGTGCCCGCTATACTGTGCCCCCACCACTGTGCCCGCTATAATGTGCCCCCACCACTGTGCCCGCTATAATGTGCCCCCACCACTGTGCCCGCTATAATGTGCCCCCACCACTGTGCCCGCTATACTGTGCCCCCACCACTGTGCCCGCTATACTGTGCCCGCTATACTGTGCCCCCACCACTGTGCCCGCTACACTGTGCCAGCTATACTGTGCCCCCACCATTGTGCCCGCTATACTGTGCCCGCTATAATGTGCCCCCACCACTGTGCCCGCTATACTGTGCCAGCTATACTGTGCCCCCACCACTGTGCCCCCACCATTGTGCCCGCTATACTGTGCCCCCACCACTGTGCCCGCTATACTGTGCCCCCACCACTGGTGGCCCGCTATACTGTGCCCCCACCATTGTGCCCGCTATACTGTGCCAACTATACTGTGCCCCCACCACTGTGCCCCCACCATTGTGCCCGCTATACTGTGCCCCACCATTGTGCCCGCTATACTGTGCCCCCACCATTGTGCCCGCTATACTGTGCCCGCTATAATGTGCCCCCACCACTGTGCCCCACCACTGTGCCCGCTATACTGTGCCCCCACCATTGTGCCCGCTATACTGTGCCAGCTATACTGTGCCCCCACCACTGTGCCCCCACCATTGTGCCCGCTATACTGTGCCCCACCATTGTGCCCGCTATACTGTGCCCCCACCATTGTGCCCGCTATACTGTGCCCGCTATAATGTGCCCCCACCACTGTGCCCGCTATACTGTGCCAGCTATACTGTGCCCCCACCACTGTGCCCCCACCATTGTGCCCGCTATACTGTGCCCCCACCACTGTGCCCGCTATACTGTGCCCGCTATACTGTGCCCCCACCACTGTGCCCGCTATACTGTGCCCCCACCATTGTGCCCGCTATACTGTGCCAGCTATACTGTGCCCCCACCACTGTGCCCCCACCATTGTGCCCGCTATACTGTGCCCCCACCATTGTGCCCGCTATACTGTGCCAGCTATACTGTGCCCCCACCACTGTGCCCGCTATAATGTGCCCTCTATAATGTGCCCTCACCATTGTGCCCGGTACTGTGCCCCCACCACTGTGCCCACTATACTGTGCCCACACCACTGTGCCTGCTATACTGTGCCCCCACCACTGTGCCTGCTATACTGTGCCCCCACCATTGTGCCCGCTATACTGTGCCAGCTATAATGTGCCCCCACCACTGTGCCCGCTATAATGTGCCCCCACCATTGTGCCCGGTACTGTGCCCCCACCACTGTGCCCGCTATACTGTGCCCACACCACTGTGCCTGCTATACTGTGCCCCCACCACTGTGCCCGCTATACTGTGCCCCCCACCATTGTGCCCGCTATTCTGTGCCCACACCACTGTGCCCCCACCACTGTGCCCACACCACTGTGCCCCCACCACTGTGCCCACTATACTGTGCCCCCACCAATGTGCCTGCTATTCTGTGCCCCCACCACTGTGCCCGCTATACTGTGCCCCCACCACTGTGCCCGCTATACTGTGCCCCCACCATTGTGCCGCTATACTGTGCCCCCAGCACTGTGCCCGCTATACTGTGCCCCACCACTGTGCCCGCACCACTGTGCCCGCTATACTGTGCCCCCCACCATTGTGCCCGCTATACTGTGCCCGCTATACTGTGCTCGCACCACTGTGCCCCCACCACTGTGCCTGGTATACTGTGTCCCCACCACTGTGCCCACTATACTGTGCCCGCTTCTCCACAGACCCTCCGAGGGCTCTGTGTGTCCCTGAGCCCAACCCCCATCTCCATACACAGCGCTCTACTCTGTATACCATCTATATTGGTCACTATATGTATATACCATGTATACTGTGACCCAATATTTGTTTTATATATATAAAAACACACACCATGTATACCCCAATACTGATCTCTATGTATACACTGTGTACTGCAAATGTGTCATATCCTGGCCAACACTGCCAATGGAACCATAAATCCCGATGGCACACATACTACACTCTGTACATTGATATCACGTGTGCCCAACCGTGCTGCCAATATTTTATACATCCGGTTATCACACATTCCCAATACTGCCTGATCTCTATACATCCTGATCAGCCAGGAGCCGGGGCGACTTCAAGGTTTAGTCGCTCCCGCCAGGAAGACGTCGCCCGTACTGAGCCGACCACCTATGGCTGGAAATACAGAATGGACATGTGGCAATATTCTGTACATCCCGGTATCATACATACCCAATCATGCCAGAATTCTATACATCCTGGTTATATATATATATATAATATATCCCCAATAATGACTATTCTGTACATGCTGGTATCATACATACCTAATAATGCCAATATTCTATACATCTTGGTTACATTTATACCCAGTAATGCAAATATGCTATACATAGCCGATACAGCCTATACATTCTGGTATCATACATGTACATTACAGCCTATACATTCTGGTATCATACATGTACATTACTGCCTATACATTCTGGTATCATACATGTACATTACTGCCTATACATTCTGGTATCATACCAAATAATTCCAATATTCTGTGTGCTCTGATATGGCTATACTGCATATATTTTGGTATTGTACACATCAGACATTATGTATTTTATGTGACCCTCATAAGTCCTATAGAACTATCCCTGAGTCTATTACATACAGTACTGTCATCATACATATGGAAATGTACACATTGTATCCGTCTTCATGGAAAATCCCCCATCCCCGATGACTGTAGCCGGCTCTGTACCGATTCCCCACATTCTGGCTGCTCCCTTTATATATATTCCAGAATCCTCTCTCTGTATTCTCCCTGTATATCCTTGGATGCTATAAACGTTTCTTCACATATACCGGCAGCCCGTTATGGGGCTGGATGAATCTGCCTTCTCTTATTCCACACCGTCCTGTATTCACCGTCCTGTATTCACCGTCCTGTATTCACCGTCCTGTATTGTGTCGTCTTATTCTGATATGTCGCTAAGCGTTTTTTATTGCTATTTTCATCCTGAAAAGTCAGTCTCTCTACAGAGAGCCAATAGCTGGCGTAGCTGTGTGCGTCTCCGCGGACATGCCAGGACTTGTATGAATAAAAAAAAAAGAAAAAAAGAAAAAAAGAAAATAGTTTTCTGAGAATATTTAGTTCACGTTGATCAAAGTGCATTATTGATGGCAGTTCCGTATCCCATAGCAACCAGCCACAAATCACTGATTCTAACACCACGGACCGAAATCCTGATCAACTAGGTGACAGAACCTTCTTCTACCTTATTAAATGGGCTCATGTATAACCCGCAGCAAACATCACAAGAAACTACATCCACACCAGTCCTCCACTGTGCAGTTATATTTGTTGTTTACTTTTTTTTTTTTTTTTTTTTTTTACTTTATTAACAGGATACAAAATGACACTATTCAAGTCCATTGCCTGCAGCAGGTTGTAGAGGGTTGTATTGCATTTTTACACAACTCACCTCAACACAGCAGTGTGGTGTGGACAGGGCACATAGAAAACGATTGGTCTCTATGTGCCCTTGTGTTGATCTATGCTAATCAACGCCGCTAAACAGAGTTTGTGTAAATCCTCATAATATATGTCCACTTTTTTTTTATATAGAGCGGGGAAGGGTTAGAGCTCTTGTTGTGTTTTTTACTTGCGATTTGGGTCTCCATTAGAAAGATTTACCCTCATATCCTGTTCTGGTGACAGCACTTCATTAAACAAGAAGCGAGGAGCTCTCTCCAACAGCAACACCGAGTGTAATAAAAATTGGTTTTCTTTAATAGACTCGGGTAGATTATAATCCCTGCAGATTTTCATTTAGGCCTCTTGTACACATCAGCTTGAAAAAGACTCAGCACAGGTTTTTTTTTTACTGAGCTAAAATACAGCCCCGTAATTGTAAAGTGCCTGTGCACACAGGTGCGAAAACTTCGAGCCGCGCATTCTCCAGTTAAAAAATAAAATAAAAAATAGAAAAAGCTGCATTTTTTGGTCAATAATTTATGCCTCATGCACGCAAAATGTGTACAAATGCCCATTTAAATATTGGGCAGGACAAAAATGCGAGAATACGTTTTCTCTCGCATGCGGATTTGTGCAAATGCATATGTGCGAAAGTGCATGCAAATACATAAAAAAAAAAAAAAGTCTGGAAAAAGTAGATGCTCAAACAGGAGTATCGTGTGCAAGAGTCCTAATTCCTTCTCCGATGAAACTGCTGTCCGCAGGACAGGATTGGATATTTTAATTACCGTATTTATCGGCGTATAACACGCACCTTTTCCCTCCTAAAATCGGGGGAAATCAGGGGTGCGTGTTATACACCGATTCCCCGCTGTTTCTAAGCCTTTTTGCCGTTCTCAGCGGCTTCCGGGTATTTTCAGCCGCACCCGGCCATTCTTGGCTATTTTCGGCCGTTCTCGGCTATTTTCGGCCGTTCTCAGCTATCTTCAGCCGCACTCGGCCATTCTCGGCTATTTTCAGCCGCACTCGGCCGTTCTCAGCTATTTTCAGCCGCACTCGGCCGTTCTTGGCGGCTTTCAGAAAGCCGAAAGCCGCCGAGTGTTTCCGAAAATAGCCGAGAACGGGCGAGTGTGGCCGAAAATACCTGGAAGCCAACGAGAACTACCAAGTGCCGCCGAGATACACAGGACATCCGCTCTGTATCTCGGCGGCGCCATTTTTAAATGGCAAACACACAGACAAGGCTGCAAACGACTGACAAGGCTGCAAATGACACTGATAAGGCTGCATTGATGGGCATTTAAATGTAAGTTTTATTTATTTTTTTCCTTAAACTTCTCTCCTAAAAGTTTTTTTTCTTTTAATTTCTTTCCTAAACTTGGGGTGCGTGTTATACGCCAATAAATAAGGTAGTGGAACGCAAGATGGCAGTAAAAACCTGACCGGAGTTCTCATCCTTCCTAAGGCTCGGTTCACACTGCGGGCGACGCGAGGCGACACGACTTGCCGCGCCGCGACCTTAGCGGCGACTTGCAAATGACTTCTGTATAGAAGTCAATGCAAGTCGCCCGAGGTCGCCCAAAAGTAATACAGGAACCTTTTTTCTAAGTCGGAGCGACTCGAGTCGCTCCTCTGCTGTGCGATTGATCATTACTTCTGCTTGTGTAGTTTACACCACAGGGTACATTTGTTGGATTGATCACTATTTTAAGGCCTCGTACACGCGGTACAAAAATCAGAAGGGAGGTCTGAAGACGAGAGCGGTCTGCGGATCTTCGGATCATTAGTTCATTCAACAGACAATTTGACTTTTTCATCGAAAGCTGTATGCGCGGGCTATAAAATTTTTGTCTAACGTGAACTCAACGTCCTGATTTTTGGATGGTCAGTACAGAAATCGTCACACAAATATCGAAAGTACAAAAACACATGCTCGGAATCAAGGCACAAACGGGAAGAGTTCGGTCTTGTAATCGAGAATGAACATTCCTGACGTGGCCAATTAATGAAATGTCAAAATTCTCATCCTCTTTAATGGGATAATAACGAAGCTGCTTTGCATGTAGTTATGCCATATTTTACAAGGCATTTGTTTTGTACGATCTGAAAATCGTGAATCAACACTCACCAAACTTCTACTAAGATGAAATTAGCAGAAGGGGCCCAAAAGGTGGAGCTTGAGAAGTGAACGTCTTCTTTATACTCTCATAGTACGTCACTACCTTCGTGTTTGTCAAACGACAATTTGAGGATAGTTAGTATGCTAGACAAAATCCTGCACACTCCCTTTTGACAAAAATTAGACGCTTGGTCGTCCAACCATCAGACTGTGTATGAGGCTTAAAGTGGAGGGCCACCCTGAAAAAAAAACACATTAAAAATTTGAAAAAAATCAGAAAAAAAAAATGAAATTTTTTTTTTTTTTTAAATTTGCCAGAAATGCCTGTTGCTAGGCACATAATCCTAATCTGCCTCGTCCTCCTCCGCGGAGATCTTGTTTCTTCTCTCCTCCGTGTGGCGTCTGGGTAATGGGGCGCTGTGTGTTGTGGGAACTGTGTGTCCCAGAACACAGCGCGTCCCATTCACAAAGCGCTGCGTGACTCGCGCATGCGCAGTAGGAAACGGGCAGTGAAGCCGCAAGGCTCCACTGCCTGTTTCCCTTAGATAGAATAGCGGCGCCAGGACCCGATAGTCGAGGGACGGGTCGGCCTCAGGCGGCTGACATCGCGGGCGCCCTGGACAGGTAAGTCTGCTTATTGAGTCAGCAGCTACAGTGTTTGCAGCTGCTGACTTTTATTTTTTTATTTTTTTAACCGGCCCTCCTCTTTAATGAGGAAGTAAACCCTGATGGGTGTTACTTCCTCTTTGTCTCCCTGAAAAGGTAAAGCATAATGGGCTACTGTGCATCACATCGCATCGCATAGTAGCCCATTATGTGTCACTTACCTGACACAGGAGCCAGCGAAGTCACCGCTGTCCCCTGTAGTCCGGAGCGTCCATCTTCTTCCGGGTATCGCTGCTCCGGCCACTCACATCGCTGGAGCAGCGATGATGTCACTCCCGCGCATGCGCATGGGAGCCGCTGCTAACGGCGATAGTACGCCTGCACGCCGCTGTCTACATGTGCTGTAGACAGCTGTCACTGTCTTTTAGTAATTATCTCCTAAACCGTGTAGGTTTAGGATATATTGCTTGGACCTACAGGTAAGCCTTAATCTAGGCCTACCTGTAGGTCAAAGAGATTTGTAAGGGTTTACAACCACTTTAAGGCTTTATGCTCATTCAATGTTTAGCCCCAATGCATGAGGTTCTGGCATTTTGCTGCACCTGTAGGGCACATATGCACCATCCAGCTCCGCTGCCGGCAGCCTATTAAACTCTGAGGGCAGCTGGGTGATACACTCAGTGCTACTTCTATTTAAGACAGTATGCAGCCAGGGATAAATGCCCAGAATGAAGACTGCTTGTATTCTAGGCATTTGTTCCGGGGGACATACTGGCCTAAAAGAGGAAGTAAACCCTGATGGGTTTACTTCCTCTTTCATTCCCTGCAAAGGTAAAGCATAATGGACTACTATGCATCACATCGCATCACATTGCATAGTAGCCCATTATGTGTCACTTACCTGACACAGGAGCCAGCGAAGTCACCGCTGTCCCCTGTAGTCCGGCGCATCCATCTTCTCGGTGTGGTCTCGCAACTCCGCCGCTGTCATTCGGCGAACCTGTGATGACTTCACCCCCGCGCATGCGCACGGGAGCCGACACGCGCGGCATCTTCGTCATTGACGATGCCGCGATCAGTGTGCCAGCGCGCCGCTGTCTACGGCACGGCCTGTCTTCAGGCAAATATCTCCTAAACCGTATAGGTTTAGGAGATATTTCTTGGACCTACAGGTAAGCCTTAATCTAGGCTTACCTGTAGGTCAAAGTGGTTTGTAAGGGTTTACAACCACTTAAATGTACATACCACTAGACTAGGTGCACCACCCAGCTGGAATGGCTGTCAGATTCTCAAAAATTTTGACAGGCTGGTGGTAGTGGGGCTGGACGGGGTGCCTGTGTCCTCCGGCTGCAAATAAACACAGGAGCTTCATACACCAGGGAAAAATGCCCAGTGCATAAGGCCTCAGGCTCACTCATACACTTATGGTCCATTGGGGTGTATTAAGGCATTGCATTCAGTATGAATAAATTGCCAACGCGCTTCAACAGACAAATGAATAGACACACACAAGACGTGGTGCTTTGTGTGTGTGTGTTGACGGCTGGTGTACATCACACTGGGGTGCCATGCAGAATGAATACAACTGCATATAGAGCTCTGCGTTGACACAATGCGTAGGGATTACGGTGCCTTTAAAGATTAATCAGTAGTGGTTTAAGTAGTGCAAATGAGCTGCTAATACTGTCCTGTGTTGTGTCAGCCTAATAAGGTGACTGCCGGCTAGTAGTTAAATATCTCAGCAGCAAGAGATTAAAATCACTCGTGTAGCTTTATTTCTTCTAGAGCCAGGTGGTGGGATCTGATTTCCCCGGTGGATTACCCTAATACAGAATAAATAATTGGGGGTCCATCTGTAAGAGGATGAGGCCCTCCTTGTATCATTGTGGGGGGGAGAGAGACGCAAAGAGCTGCCAAAGAATTCTCTCCATCCAGATGATTCTGTCTTTGGAGTGCAGTTTTGGGTGGAGATCGTTTTGCAGTCACTTCACTTCATGTTCTGTATATCTGGAGGTGAAAATCGCACTCACGCCATCGATTTATAGTTTAGTATATGATCCTTTCTGTTTTATATTTAGCAGCTGATTACATGCAGTTGTGTATTTTTTGGGGGTTTATAAGTTAGAAAGTTCCCCACACTACTTGTACACATGGTGACATCTAAAGCTTTTCTGCTTTAGGGATCGTAGGGCTCATTAACGCTATGATCATCTCCAGGGTGTATTAAAAAAAAAAAAAATGTTTTGTATGTGCCTCATTCACATCGCAATTCTGGTCTGATGTGATCTGTGCAGTTTGGAAAAACCGCATGCATGAATGTGAACAAACCGGACAGCACCACCTGTGCTGCAGTGCAATTCACCACATTGCTGAGCAGTGACATGAATGAAAAGTCATTATGTGACATGCAGGGGTGGACTGACCATTGGGGCACTCGGACACTGCCCGAGGGCCCCATGCCGCAATCGCTCCTCTCTCAGCTGCTCCCGCCGGGATCCTCTGTCGGGGAATTGGAAAGTGAAGCGTTGCGGTTTCACTGCCCGGTTCCCTACTGCGCATGCGCGAGTCACGCTGCGCGTTCTCCACTGGTCCCTGCTGTGTCCTGGGAACTGTGTGTTTAGTCCCTGGGTCGGCACTCCTGCTGTTGCCACTATTTGGGTCCCATGCCCCACATCCCACTCTCCTTGTTAAAGTGGTTGTAAACCCTTACAAACCACTTTGACCTACAGGTAAGCTTAGATTAAGGCTTACCTGGAGGTCCAAGAAATATCTCCTAAACCAGGGGTTGACAAATTTGCTTGGAATCTAGGAGCCAGCTTAAAAAGTTAGGAGCCGGGTCCGTGACGGCAATCCGGACCTGTCCCTGGCCTGACATGGAGACGAGTGAGGGGAAGATAGCAGCGCTGTCGCCGCCCCCCCCACCCCCCCCCCCCGTCTCCAAGTCATTGCCCATAGCTCTTAGAGGGACATTTTTTTTTTTTTTCAAATGACAATTTTTTTTCAATTGCATTTTAGTGTAAATATGAGATCCGAGGTCTCTCTGACCCCCCCGGATCTCATATATAAGAGGACCTGTCATGCTTTTTCTATTACAAGGGATTTTTACATTCCTTGTAATAAGAATAAAAGTGACACAACATTTTTTTTAAAAGAACAGTGGGAAAAAAGAAAAAGTTAAAATAATAATTTTTAAACGCGCCCTGTCCTGCCCGCATATAAAATCGGTGTTCGAACCACACATAGGAGGTAGCGCCGTGATCGGTAGAGCGAGAGCAATAATTCTAGCCCCAGACCTTCTGTAACTCAAAACGTGCAACCTGTAGAATTTTTTTAAACGTCGCCTATGGAGATTTTAAAGGGTAAAAGTTTGTCGCCATTCCATGAGCGGGTGCAATTTTGAAGCGTGACATGTTGGGTATCAATTTACTCGGCGTAACATTATCTTTCACAATATAAAAAATAATTGGGCTAACTTTACTGTTGTCTTATTTTTTTATTAACTAAATTATTTTTCCCAACAAAAGTGCGCTTGTAAGTCCGCTGCACAAATACGGTGTGACAGACAGTATTGCAACAACCACCATTTTATTCTCTACGGTGTTAGAATAAAAAATATATATAATGTTTAGGGGGTTCTAAATAAAGGGAAGAAGAGGCAGGTAATATAAAACAGTCATTAGCATTGCTGGTTTGTCATACCAACGGCGACCACAAGAGGGCGCCAGATTCCATAAGGAATCATAGGACCGCAGAAGGCCTCAAAGCCGCGGCCTAAATTTTCGGCCGCCGGCGGAACGGCCCGACGCGATCACGCTGGGGGGGTCCACAGAGACAGGATACCCCCAGCTGTGCTGCCCCAGGCGCGAGGTCGCTATTTCTAGTCGCCAATGCGACCTGGCGCCCGGGTTTTGTCGAGCCCTGTCCTAAACCTACACGGTTTAGGAGATATTTACCAGAAGACAGCGGCGTGCGGGCGCACTGGGTAAGCTGCAGATCGCGGCGATATGCCGCGAGTGTCGGCTCCCGTGCGCATGCGCGGGAGTGACGTCATCGCTGCTCCGGCGAGTCACAGCGCCGGAGCAGCGAGACCCACGGAGACCCACCAAGAAGATGGACACTCGGAACTACAGGGGACAGCGGTGACTTTGCTGGCTCCTGTGTCAGGTAAGTGACACATAATGGACTACTATGCGATGCGATGCGATGCGATGCATAGTAGTCCATTATGCTTTAACTTTGCAGGGAATCAAAGAAGAAGTAACACCCATCAGGGTTTACTTCCTCTTTAACATTTTCTCAGAATGTACTATGTTGATGAATACAGTGGGAGGATTTGGACTATCCAAAGCAGTGATTCTCAACTAGGGTTCCATGGAATCCTAGGGTTCCTCCAGAGGTTGTAGGGGTTCCTTCAGCATTGGGCAATTTCTGCCTCAGATAAGTTCCCACCGACACCATTGATCTTTTTAGCCATCTGTAAGGAGGTAATTCTTCCCAATGACCACAAGTGAAGGACCATTCTTCCCACTGACCATCACACTAATGTATCATGAGTTGTAGATTTCTAATTTGTAGCAGGGGTTCCCCCCGAGAACGATTTCAAGGGTTCCTCTGTGTTGAAAAGGTTGACAAAGGCTGATCCCAAGGGGAGACAGAAAAGGACGGCACATTTCTGGTTACTGAAGTGACTGCTAGGATGGGAAGATCCTGAGAATGGAGATATAATATGCCAGGGAATGACTTGGCCCATCAGACGTTGCCTATAACTGAGATGATACGTTTGGATGGAGTGAACTGTTCTGATTCATCGGCCTTGTTGTCTTTGCGGTTTTCTCTGTCGCCGTATCTGATGCTCACGGTAATGGATTCTGTCAATAAGAGCAATTATTGTAATTATTATGAAGTCTAATGATTTCATTGTATTTATTTTATCACTGCTTCTTAAGTTTTGTTGTTGTCCGAAGTGGCTTGGACATAATCCGATGAGCTCGGAATATCATGTACCGTATATACTCGAGTATAGGTCGATCCGAATATAAGCCGAGGCCCCTAATCTAATTTTCCCGTCCCTCCCTGTGTTCCTCCCTGTGTCCCGTCCCTCCCCATGTCCCGTCCCTCCCTGTGTCCCGTCCCTCCCTGTGTTCATCGCTGTGTCCCGTCCCTCCCTGTGTTCATCCCTGTGTCCCGTCCCTCCCTGTGTTCCTCCCTGTGTCCCGTCCCTCCCTGTGTCCCGTCCCTCCCTGTGTCCCGTCCCTCCCTGTGTCCCTCCCTGTGTCCATCCCTGTGTCCCGTCCCTCCCTGTGTTCATCCCTGTGTCCCGTCCCTCCCTGTGTCCATCCCTGTGTCCTGTCCCTCCCTGTGTCCCTCCCTGTGTCCATCCCTGTGTCCCGTCCCTCCCTGTGTCCATCCCTGTGTCCCGTCCCTCCCTGTGTCCATCGCAGCCTACCTGTGCCAATCTGCAGCCTCTTTGCCTTCTGCAGCCTCTGTGTGCCATGCCGCACCTCTCCTCGTCTGACAGACGGCGGCCATTCCACTATTCAAAAGCCGCGCCTCCCTGTCTGTGATAGGCGGAACACTCAATTTCCCAGCAGTCAGTGTTCCGCCTATCACGGACATCCTCTCATCCTCGTCCGTAGTATGAGGATGAGAGGATGTCCGTGATAGGCGGACCACTGACTGCTGGGAAATTGAGTGTTCCGCCTATCACAGACAGAGAGGCGCGGCTTTTGAATAGTGGAATGGCCGCCGTCTGCCTACCTGATCTGCGTGACTCGAGTATAAGCCGAGGGGGGCACTTTCAGCCTAAAAAAAGGGGCTGAAAATCTCGTCTTATACTCGAGTATATACGGTATGTCAGGTTGGGGCTTATTCACAAAGGAATAGATTCATTCCGGGTGTACTTTATGTTCAGGACTAAAAATGTCAGTCTACGGAACGACCCAGAATTCCTTTCACCTGATGGAGACTGGAAAACGTGAGCGTAGAAATGTAAACATGTTGACACTAAACTCCAGTTTTGTTTAGAGGGGACAAAAGAAGTTTCTAAATTTAGGTTTGTTATGTGGTGGATAAAAATAGAGTTGTTTAAATATTTATTGCAGCAAAATAAACCTCCATGATTTCGGCAGTCTGCAGACGTGTCTAAATCTTCGGGTCGCAGGTTCTACTTCACACAGATAAGATGATCAATTTGTGCGTCACTCTTTCTGCAACCATCTATATTCACAGCTTTTCTGCCAATATGTCATTTTAACCACTTTCAGCCCCCCGGACCATTTTGCTGGTCAAAGACCAGACCACTTTTTGCGATTCGGCACTGCGTCGCTTTAACTGACAATTGCGCAGTCGTGCGACGTGGCTCCCAAACAAAAGTGACGTCCTTTTTTTCCCACAAATAGAGCTTTCTTTTGGGGGTATTTGATCACCTCTGCGGTTTTTATTTTTTGCGCTATAAACAAAAATAGAGCGACAATTTTGAAAAAAACGCATTATTTTTTACTTTTTGTTATAATAAATATCCCCCAAAAATATATAAAAAAACATTTTTTTCCCTCAGTTTAGGCCGATACGTATTCTTCTACATATTTTTGGTTAAAAAAAATCGCAATAAGCGATTATTGATTGGTTTGCGCAAAAGTTATAGGGATAGTTTTATAACATTTTTATTAATAATTTTTTTTTTTTTTTTTTTTTTACTAGTAATGACGGCGATCAGCGATTTTTATTGTGACTGCGACATTGTGGGGGACCCATCGGACATTTTTGACACATTTTTGGGACCATTGTCATTTATACAGTAATCACTGCTATATAAATGCAGTGATTCCTGTGTAAATGACACTGGCAGTGAAGGGGTTAACCAGTGGGAAGCAGTGCAGGGGTTAAGTGTTCCTAGGGGTGTGTTACTAACTGTGGGGGGGGGGGGGGTTGGGCTTTAATTTAGTGAACACTGATCTCTGCTCCAATCACATGGAGCAGAGATCAGCGTCACTAGTTGCTAGGCAGAATGGAGAAATGTTGTTTACACGGCATTTCCTCCATTCAGCCGTCCCATGAGACGATCGTGGGTATGCCCGTGGCGATCGAGTCCGCGGGTCCCGCGACCGGACTCACGGGGGTCCTGACCAGCGCGGGAGCGCGCCGCTACCGGCGCGCTCCCGATGGCAGGGAGGCATTGAAGATTGGACATACCTGTACGCCAATATGCCTGCCCATGCCATTCTGCCGACGTACATCGGCGTGTGCTGGTCGGGAACTGGTTAAAGTAGAAGTAAAGGCAAAAGTTTTTGTTTTTGTTTTGAAAAGAGGGGAGAGGCATTAGAACGCTTGTCAAGTTTTATGGCGGTCTTTGTCCCCGTTAGAGATTCATCTTCTCCAATGTCTTCTTATCATAGAAAGTAAAAGAAAATCTAAAATTGTGGGTTGTCTCATAGAGGGCAAAATCTTCCAATGGGGGCAACTAGTGCTGGTGACACCCCAGGATTCCCTCACCTTGGAGGGATTGCTCCTCACTTCCTGTTTTGGCCAAGGGACAGGAAATTAAGGGAAATCTCCCCAGTGGGACAATTTGGGAAGTGGTTAATACATTAGAGGAAGTAAAAGAAGAAAAAAAAAAAACACACCCTGCAAGGCAAATGCATAATGAGCTAGTATGCATAGCATACTAGCTCATTATGAATAACTTAATCTAGGCTTACCTGTAGGTCAAAGTGGTTTGTAAGGTTTTACAACCACTTTAAGGGAAGGTTAAAACCCCTGTTAGAGGGGTTTTTATTTTTATTTATTTTTTTACCATGTATGTCCTACACTGCCATCTAGGGCTGTAACTAACGATTATTTTCATAATCGATTAGTTGGCCAATTATTGTTTTGATTAATCGATTAATTGGTTAATAATCTTAAGAAAAAGTGTGGTGTATAATTTAACTAATATGTAAAGTTTTATAAAAAAAAGCAATTTATTCTTAAATATCTCTGTATGCAGTGGTAAAAAAAATAACCAACTATATGGTAAGTATGCTGTATATACTATTAGAGGAGATATACTGTATATACCACTATTAGAGGAGATATACTGTATATACCACTATTAGAGGAGATATACTGTATATACCACTATTGGAGGAGATATACTGTATACACCACTATTAGAGGAGATATCCTGTATACACCGCTATTAGAGGAGATATACTGTATATACCACTATTAGAGGAGATATACTGTATATACCACTATTAGAGGAGATATACTGTATACACCACTATTAGAGGAGATATACTGTATACACCACTATTAGAGGAGATATACTGTATACACCACTATTAGAGGAGATATACTGTATACACCACTATTAGAGGAGATATACTGTATACACCACTATTAGAGGAGATATACTGTATATACCACTATTAGAGGAGATATACTGTATATACCACTATTAGAGGAGATATACTGTATACACCACTATTAGAGGAGATATATACTGTATACACCACTATTAGAGGAGATATACTGTATATACCACTATTAGAGGAGATATACTGTATATACCACTATTAGAGGAGATATACTGTATACACCACTATTAGAGGAGATATACTGTATATACCACTATTAGAGGAGATATACTGTATACACCACTATTAGAGGAGATATACTGTATACACCACTATTAGAGGAGATATACTGTATACACCACTATTAGAGGAGATATACTGTATACACCACTATTAGAGGAGATATACTGTATATACCACTATTAGAGGAGATATACTGTATATACCACTATTAGAGGAGATATACTGTATACACCACTATTAGAGGAGATATATACTGTATACACCACTATTAGAGGAGATATACTGTATATACCACTATTAGAGGAGATATACTGTATATACCACTATTAGAGGAGATATACTGTATACACCACTATTAGAGGAGATATACTGTATATACCACTATTAGAGGAGATATACTGTATATACCACTATTAGAGGAGATATACTGTATACACCACTATTAGAGGAGATATACTGTATACACCACTATTAGAGGAGATATACTGTATACACCACTATTAGAGGAGATATACTGTATACACCACTATTAGAGGAGATATACTGTATATACCACTATTAGAGGAGATATACTGTATATACCACTATTAGAGGAGATATACTGTATACACCACTATTAGAGGAGATATATACTGTATACACCACTATTAGAGGAGATATACTGTATATACTATTAAAGGGTGAATCTGGTTAATATCAGACTCAGAAATCAAATCTTTTCTAAATACGCAGCGCCTGAAAAAAGTACAGATGTGAACGTGTCCCACAGGAAACCATGGAAATGAACTGTAGCGCGTTTCTACAAAAAAGCACCAAAAAACACATAGATGTGAACAAGGCCTAAGATGTTTAGTAACATAATGGGGTTAAAAAACTAAAATTAGCGCTTTATAGTACAAAAAAAAGAAAAACAAAAAAACAAACAATCACTACTGTAAGGGGTTTATTTTTTTACTGTGGAACTGTGAAAGTAATATTTACAGTAGCAATTATTTGCTCTTTTTGTACTATAAAGGGCTCATTTTATTTATTTTATTTTTAACCCCATTATGTTACTGGCCGATTAATCGATTAATTTAATAATCGATTAGTTGTCAATTAATCGATTAGTTGTTTCAGCCCTACTGCCCCCTAGTGGTTAACCCCTTCACTGCCAGTGTCATTTAAACAGGAATCAGTGCATTTGTATAGCAGTGATTGCTGTATAAATGACAATGGTCCCAAAAATGTGTCAAAAATGTCCGATGTGTCCGCCATAATGTCGCAGTCACAATAAAAATCGCTGATCGCCGCCATTACTAATACATTTTGTTTTATAAAAATGCCATAAAACTATCCCTTATTTTGTAAACGCTATAACTTTTGGGCAAACCAATCAATAATCGCTTATTGCTAAAAAAAAAATCCAAAAATATGTAGAAGAATACGTATCGGCCTAAACTGAGGAAAAAAAATGTTTTTTTATATACATTTTTGGGGGATATTTATTATAACAAAAAGTAAAAAAGAATGCGTTTTTTTTTTTTTTCAAAATTGTTGCTCTTTTTCTGTTTATAGCGCAAAAAATAAAAACCGCAGAGGTGATCAAATACCACCAAAAGAAAGCTCTATTTGTGGGGAAAAAAAGGACGTCAATTTTGTTTGGGAGCCACATCGCACGACCGTGCAAATGTTAGTTAAGGCGACGCAGTGCCGAATCGCAAATAGTGCTTTTGGATTACAAACATGTTTCTGGAGGCAATTCTGCTCGCAATCCAAGGTTTAACGGTATTTATTTGTAAAAATTTTGAAAAAAACATTTATTTTCCTTCCACTTCACAATTATGTGCCACTTTGTGTTGGCGTTGCTACCACATAAAATCCAAATAAAATAAATTTACGTTTTTTGGTTGTAACATGACGAAATGTGGAACATTTCAAAGGGTACGAATACTTTTTCAAGGCACTGTAAATATGTATTTAAATGTAGATTCAGCTGAACATCTCCATAGACTGCTAGAGGAACTCTTTAACCACTTAGCGCCCACACCACGTCATATGACGTCATGGGCTTTCGGTGGTTATATCTGAATGATGCCCGAGGCCACAGATATCATTCAGATATCGGCATTTTCAGCCGGCGATTCCCTGCACCATAAGAACGATCATAGCGGCTGTGCCACCGCTTGATCGTTCTTACGGGCGGCGGGAGGGGACGCCCCCCCTCCCGCCGCCCTCCGGTGCTTCTACCAACTCACCGTTTCCATCAGTGAGCCGGTCACAGGATCTGCCGGGCCCAGCAAGTTACCATAGAGATTTCCGGCAGACCAGATCGTCCCCGGAGTTTCTATGATCGTTTGGAGGCCGGGCGCGATGTTATGACGTCACGCCCGGCCTCTGTATTCAAATTAACGGCGCCGATCTGGCTAGGAAGCCAGGATCGGTTTTTTATTTTTTTTATTTTTATTCTTCCCAGCCTAGAGGTGAGATATGGGGTCTTATTGACCCCCCATATCTCACTGTAAATAGGTCCGATCGTGCCATATTCCTATTACAAGGGATGTTTACATTCCTTGTAATAGGAATAAAAGTCATCAAATTTTTTTTTTTTTTAAGTGTCAAACAAAAAAAAAAAAAAAAAAATATAAAGCGCCCCTGTCCCCGTGAGCTTGTACACAGAAGCGAACGCATACGTAAGTCCCGCCCACATATGAAAACGGTGTTCAAACCACACATGTGAGGTATCGCCGCGAACGTTAGAGCGAGAGCAATAATTCTAGCTCTAGACCTCCTCTGTAACCCAAAACTTGTAACCAGTAAAAAAAATTTTAAGCGTCGCTTATGGGGATTTTTAAATACCAAAGTTTGGCGCCATTCCACGAGTTTGTGCAATTTTGAAGCGTGACATGTTGGGTATCTGTTTACTCGGCGTATCTTCCTCTTTCACATTATGCAAAAAAAATTTGGCTAACTTTACTGTTTTTTTTTTTAAGCATGAAACAGTTTTTTTTCTGAAAAAAACGTGTTCGAAAAATTGCTGCGCAAATACCGTACGAGATAAAAAGTTGCAACGAGCGCCATTGTATTCTCCAGGGTCTTTTCTAAAAAAAAACATATATAATGTTTGGGGGTTCTATGTAATTTTCTAGCAAAAAAATTAGGAATTTTACATGTAGGAGAGAAATGTCAGAATTGGCCTGGGTCCGAAGTGGTTAATGCAAATCTGTGCTTCTGCATTGAAAAGCCTCCTCTAGGTCCAAATGATTGACGAGCAATTGAATTCTACAGATAACGGTTGATTGGAAGGTAGCGGCCAGTAGATTGTGGAAGCTGCGAGCTCAGACAGCCCGCGTCCTTCCGCCAAGGACATTTGTACTGTCGTATGAGAATGGTCTCGTCAGTAGGGCAAATGTTAGTGATACCTGCAGACTCTTCAATTTGGTCATGAAATATGCATGGATAAAGACTGTACTAGACCGTGTGCAGACTAAATAATTCTCTAATATGATTTATAAATTAGATTTGTCTTTTTACTCCTGGACTGCATGGGGGTGGGGTGCTGCTCACTCACAAAAAGTGCTGAAATGGCGGCTCTGTCTGGCTCTTCGCATGTAGAGTATTTTCTTGCCGTATCGCCAAACACACCATAAAAAGTATAATGTAATGGTGTAAGGCAGTGGTCCCCAACCTTTTTGGCACCGGGGACCGGCGCTGTTGAAGAAAATTGTGCCAAGGCCCGGCGGTGTATGCGGCTTTTCGCGGACAATTTATCGGGGCGATGGCTGGCGTTGGCGCTTCAATCATCCCGGCACCATCATTGATATGATGTCAGGATGATTGAAGCGCATTATTTCTATTATTACATTGTAAAATATAATGAAATAGTTCAGCTCACCATAATGCATAATGTGCCAGAGTGTCACTTTCCACGTTGCCTGTCACCAGTTGCAGATTGTCACTTTCTACATTGCCTGCCTTCAGATGCAGCTTGTCACGTCGCTTGTCACCAGATGCATTTTGTCCTTTGCCACGTCATCTGCCACCAGATGTGGATTGTCACTTGCCACGTTGCCTGCCTTCAGAAGCAGCTTGTCACTTGCCACGTCGCATGTCACCAGATGCAGTTTGTCACTTGCCACGTCACCTGCCACCAGATGCATTTTGTCCCTTGCCACGTCATCTGCCACCAGATGTGGATTGTCACTTGCCACGTTGCCTGCCTTCAGAAGCAGCTTGTCACTTGCCACGTCGCATGTCACCAGATGCAGTTTGTCACTTGCCACGTCACCTACCACCAGATGCGACTTTTCACTTGCCACATCGCCTGCCTTCATATGCAGCTTGTCACTTGCCATGTCACCTGCCACCAGATGCATTTTGTCCCTTGCCACGTCACCTGCCACCAGATTTGGATTGTCACTTGCCACGTCACCTTCCATGTCACCTGCCACCAGATGCATTTTGTCCCTTGCCACGTCATCTGCCACCAGATGTGGATTGTCACTTGCCACGTTGCCTGCCTTCAGAAGCAGCTTGTCACTTGCCACGTCGCATGTCACCAGATGCAGTTTGTCACTTGCCACGTCGCATGTCACCAAATGCAGTTTGTCACTTGCCACGTTACCTACCACCAGATGCAACTTTTCACTTGCCACATCACCTGCCTTCATATGCAGCTTGTCACTTGCCATGTCACCTGCCACCAGATGCATTTTGTCCCTTGCCACGTCACCTGCCACCAGATTTGGATTGTCACTTGCCACGTCACCTGCCATCAAATGCAGCTTGTCATTTGCCACCAGATGTGGATTGTCACTTGCCACGTTGCCTGCCTTCAGAAGCAGCTTGTCACTTGCCACGTCGCATGTCACCAGATGCAGTTTGTCACTTGCCACGTCACCTACCACCAGATGCGACTTTTCACTTGCCACATCGCCTGCCTTCATATGCAGCTTGTCACTTGCCATGTCACCTGCCACCAGATGCATTTTGTCCCTTGCCACGTCACCTGCCACCAGATTTGGATTGTCACTTGCCACGTCACCTGCCATCAAATGCAGCTTGTCATTTGCCACCAGATGTGGATTGTCACCTGCCAGTGGTGGCAGTGGTGTCACTGCAGTGGTGACAGCACAGGTGTGTGCATTAGTTCAGAGGCAAGCTTGGAGTAGTGAGTAGTAAGGGAGAACAGTGGTAATGGGGGGGGGGGGCACCGGTAGTGAGAGATTATCTCATCTCTCTGCTCCTTTGCCTCACCTCCAGCATTATAGAACCCCGCTGTGAGTGTGGAAGAGCGGCGATGCAGGCGGGCGGTGAGATAATGATCTCATCTCTCTGCTTGCTTGCCTCAGTATAGCGGCCCCGCTGTGAGCACGGAACAGCGGTGATGCGGTCGGGCGGTTAGAGATGATGTCATCTCTCTGCTCGCTCCGCCGCCGCTCGTCAGACAGTGCAGCCTTTGCGGCCCGGCTGCAAACAGTCTATGGCCCGGCAGTGGGCCGCGGACCGGGGGTTGATGACCCCTGGTGTAAGGGAAAGATTTATTCTTATTGTACAATTCCACTGTCTGCTATGGAGATCATTCTGGGCAATCGCTGATTGTCCAGCCACTGTGGACACTGGTCCAGGGAAGAGAAATGGCACTTTGGATCAGATATATCTACCATAAGATGTGTTATGCCGCGTACACACGATTGGAATTCTCGTCGGAAAAAGTTCTGATGGTTTATAACGCGGTGACGTACAGCACGTACGACGTGACTAGAAAAAGGAAGTTCAATAGCCAGTAGCCAATAGCTTCCGTCTCGTAGTTGAATCTGAACATGCGTGATTTTTGGCGTGTTTTTCGTAGCTTTAAATATGTAATTTGTATGTCGCTGTATAAGATTTTCATCGGCTAGGAAGTGAAGTTTTGCTTTGGGAATTGAGGCCATTTTTCGTAGGATGGCTTGAAACGCATTGTTGGCCCCAGTGAGGCCCTTGTGGACACCTGCAGCTTAGTCTTAGAACATTTTCCTGGCTCGGGGTTTTTCACTTGCTGAACTTCATCTGTGTGTTGAAAGGGGTGAACAATAAGTCATTGACCAGCGCCAACAAGCCTTTCTCTTACCTGCCCTTCAACCATAATATTTAGCTTGCTGTGGAGAAGCCGGAGTGCCTTGAAGAAGGCGGCTGTTTCAGGCAGACAATGGACACCTTTTAGGAGAAGGATTATGAGGGAGAAAGTTTTTATGTGTTTACACAAAATCCACAGACTTGTGGAAAGCTGAGCCTCCACCTGCCGTAATGAAAGGCCAGAAAGAATTTTCAGTTAAGCCTATCTGTTGTGTATGAAGATGTCATGACTGCAGATAATATGGCCCCCGCATGTCCCTAGCTTGATGTCAATTGATAGGCCGAGCTTCCTTCAACATTCACAACTTCTTCCTTCATTATGTGCCTTAGGAATAGTGAGAGTACGCCTTCGGAATGAAGGCGTTGTAACAAATTTTGGTTCAGCCCAGAGTGGAGTCCTTCGTTATGAGCCAATCTGGTGAATTGGGTAGATGGTCTTGACTGCATAGGTGGGTTTTAACCAGCTATTACAAACCGATACCTTACAGCCCCAAAAAGACACCAGGCTGATTTAAGTTGGAATTGGGGCAAGGCCACCGCTTTATTGAATTTACCAACTGTAACGCTCTGCAAAATACCACGTAATTCCAGTCACAGTTATGCCGTGAGCATCCATAACAAAACACAGATAGTCTAGGCCCTTGTACACACGGTCGGACATTCCGATAACCAAATCCATCAGATTTTGTCCGAAACTGGTGTTGTATACACACGGTCGGACAAAGTTGTCGGAAAATCCGATCGTTCAGAACGTGATGGCGTTATTTCGTTATGACGGGACTACGTTCAGGCTAGTAGCCAATAGCCTTGGTCTAATTTTACAGCCCAGCTCTAAAACTTTGTTGGCCGGATATTCCGACGGAAACAGTCCGATGGAGCCCACATACGGTCGGATTATCCGACAACACGGTCCGATCGGACATTTTCCGTCAGAATGTCCAACCGTGTGTACAAGGGCTAAGGCCCTTTTCACGCGGGGTGGATCCGCAAACTAAGCTGGGGATCGCTCCGTTGTTCCCCCTCTGTTAGGTACCTGGTGTTGAAGCCCAACTTGTAGAAAGAGACCTCTCTTACAACGCTGGTTCAGGAGCCACTGGAATGGGAACAGAGGTCTCGAGAGCACAGTGGGTAGGAGTGCCTGCTGGATAGGGCCGCTGGGACTGATAGTGGAGAAGAGATCCCTCTGGATGGCTGGACGGCTGGAAGTTGATAGAAGAGCTGAGGAATGCAAGCAGCAGCTACAGGAGCCGATGAGAAGAACCACAGGCACAGCAGAACACTGAACAGGCAGCAGGTTGGAGCAGGGTCGGACGGTCCGGGTCAGTAGGCGAGCAGACAGGTGATAGCAGCAGGCAAGGAAGCGTCGGTAAAACTGGCAGAGGTCGGCAACGGAATCATAGGCAGAAGTGGTAGCAAGGTCAGGCAGGCCGGGTCGTGTTTGGAGAAGGCAGAGAAGTCAGACGAAGCCGGGTCAGTAACAATAGCAGATAATCAGGTTCAGGTTCAGGTAGTCAGATGCACAGGAGCTGAGACGAAACAGCGCCGCACCAGCGCACTAGGAGAACCTTTAAGCGTTCAGTGGCGGCAAACAGCGCCATCGCACACACGCACTCGCACCACCCGCGAACGTGCACGCGCCGGAAGCACGCGCAGACGCCTGCCAGTGTGAACACGCTGAGGCTCGGTTTAAGAAGAAGCACGCGTGCGCATGCGTGCATGCAGCTGTGCCTGTCCATCGCTGGTAAGTCCCTGACGCCCTCTGAGCAGGCGGATGACAGGTCCATCTTTGCTCACTGTGCAGGGACAGACCTGTCAGAGTCCCGCTCCCTCTGGGGGGGGGGGGGTGAGATCGGACTGTCTGTTTTCATCCGATCCGCCAGACGAATGGCAAACCTATCACCATCCATCTGTTTTGAGCAGATCTTGTCTGGTCGGATGGCAGGCAAGTGTCAGTGGACACATCTTTGCTGACATTCGCCTGCCCTTGGAAGTCAATGAGTGGCCCGCTCGGATCCACCTGAAAACAGACAGGCTGATCCAAGTGGGCTGATGGTGTGAAAGGGGCCTAAGAGGCCTATCTCCACCATCAGTGTGAGACAAATAGAAAAAACTGCGCTAAACCCAAAGAAATATATCAGAAAAAAGCAGCACACACTCAAACAAAGTTCAAAAATTCAAGAGCGAAAGAAAGTGTAGCGCTAATTACTGCAAACAATATATCAAAGTACTCAAACAGTGATGATCTGATAAAATGGTGAATACTGTAAAGACAATAATAATGAAGTGACAATGTGTAAATAGCGGCAGTATATGCAATGCTTATCCTTGATGAGAAATCAGTGTATATAAACAAATATACATGCATCCTATTCGAGATATGCCCCAGTCGATGACCTATTGTGTTGAAACGCGTCGGGCTACACTCATCTTACACTTCCCACATTGCTTTTAATCTTTTTATGGGATCACATTTTATGTCACATCTGTTTTACTTTGAGATGTGAATAAAGTTTTTTAGATAATTTTTGACCTGCACTATTGGCGTTGTTTGCCTTTTTGTTTTTTACACCATGGGATTGTTCTGAGCCATTCTGGAACCTTAAGACATTTTCATCACAAGACGTTTGGTGTGGATAGGCGCCATTCTCCATGATGGCCGCCTTGTAGCATGGATCGTCTCCGTCCTCCCTGTGATCTTTTGCTCTTGAGACAAGGCATTAAACTGATCCCAGAATTAGACTTGAGGGGATGGCCCATAAAGCAATATCCATCGCTGGCAAGGTAAAAACGCCAATAAAGCTGTGACAAAACTCACAACGGGCGGGCGGGTGGACAACTTTTGTGATGTCAGAATCTTTTCAGAGTAGTCGGACGTGCTCTCGCGTAACGTTTTCTAGAGTTCAGGCTCCTCTCAGTCACCTCGTGCCTTAGTGGCCAATCCCAACTGAGCCATTTAATCTTCCCGTTTTGGTTAGTGCTCACGTAGATGCCAAGCTTCCAGCAGTGAAGATTCCCTTTCCCTAGGAGGGATGGGGGGCTCAAGGGGCTCCTGCAGTATTCTTTGGACAGAATGTCATATTGTTCTTCCCATTTCCTGTGAGCCCAGTGTGTTTACAGTGATGTCACTGGACCAGGTAGAAGACTGCAGGAAAATGTTCTGTATAGGGTATTTAAAAATAAATAAATACCTGGAGCAAGGGGGGGGGGGGGGGGTCTGGTTAGGATTTAATTGCTTTAGGCCCCTTTCACACTACCGATCTGTTCAGATCCGCCTGTCAGTTTTTCAGGCGGACCTGAACGGATGATCCATAGAGGTCTACGGAGCGTCGGATGTCAGCGGTGACAAGTCTGCTGACATCCGACCCACTCCGATCCGAAAAAGTGTGACGGAGGAAAAAGCTATTTTTACATCCATCATCGGATCGGGTGACGACAGACACTGCGGTCATCCGATCTCCCATAGGGGAGAGCGGCGCTGTGACAGGTCCGTCCCTGTGCAGTGTGCAGCGACGGACCTGTCCTCTGCCTGCTCAGCGGAGATCGCTCCGGTGATCCCCACTGTGCAAGCCGATATCCACGGGGAGGATCAGCACTGAACTGCCCCGTGTGAGAGGACCCTTAGACATTCCATGCTTTATCCAGAATTAGAAGGGAACATTTTTGTAGCTCAGTATGCACTTTATATGGTTGCCTCACCTGTAGGTCCAATAGCATTTCATCATATCCTTGTACCGTGTAGCAATCAATCAGTTGTTTGTTTTTTTAAATATGAATTTTAAGCAAATAGAAGGTTTTGTCGTTGGTATGAAGTGAGGAATGTAGAAAACTCACAAGCAAATGTAGAACCTATATATATATATACACACACACTGTTTTTGTATGAAGTAGAGCTGCACGATTCTGGCTAAAATGAGAATCACAATTTTTTTGCTTAGAAGATAGATCAGGATTCTCGCAGTGCAACATCATCTTTCACATTAAAAAATTGTGCGAACTTTACTGTTTCATTCTTTTTATTTATTGAAGTGTATTTTTTCCCAAAAAATTGCATTTGAAAGACTGCTGTGACATAAAATTTTGCAGCAATTGCCATTTTATTCCCTAGGGTCTCTGCTAATATATATATATATATATATATATATATATATATATATATATATATATGTTTGGGGGTTCCAAGTAATCTTCTAGCAAAAAATATTGATTTTAACTTAAAGGGGTTGTAAAGGTTTGTTTTTTATTTTCTTAATAGGTTCCTTTAAGCTAGTGCATTGTTGGTTCACTTACCTTTCCCTTCTAAATGTTTTTTTTCTTTGTTTTATTTGTCTGAATTTCTCACTTCCTGTTCCTCCTCAGTAAGCTGTTCTGGCAGACTAAACACCGCTCGGATGATGGTGTGAAGTTTACTGAGGAGAAATAGGAAGTGATAAATTCAGACAAAGAAAAAAAACATTTAGAAGGGAAATCAAAGGAAAAGGTGAGCCATCAATGCACCAGCTTTAAAGTAACCTATTTAGAAAATAAAAAAACAAAGCTTTACAACCCCTTTAAGGCTCGGTTCACACAGGCGCGACTTGTCCAGGTGACTTCGCCGCCTGACAAGTCGCCCCCGTTCTGTACTACGGAACCGTTCTCATAGGAGCGACTCAAGTCACTCCGACTTAGAAAAAAGGTTCCTGTACTACTTTTGGCATGACTTCGGGCGACTTGCATTGACTTCTATACAGAAGTCATTTTGCAAGTCGCCGCTGAGGTCGCGGCAGGTCGCGGCGCTGCAAGTCGTGCCGCGTCCTGTGTGAACTGAGCCTAAGAAAGAAGTGTCAGAAAATGATTTAGACTTTAAACTGTCTGCATTTGAAAGCTTGGCAGACTGCCCAGATTATTTGTTTACACAAGAAGTTCTATCCCTTTTGATCTAAGAAGTAAGGGTTAGTTACAATGTTTCAAGTTCTAAACTTGGCAGATTGCACGGGATGCTTTCTTTTGACAGCTGTTAAGTCTCTCTACTTGTTTATATGAAAGAATCGCCTACTCTCAGCGGAAGAGATCGTCAGTGGGTGAATCGAGATCGCGTTTTTTTAACGATTAATCGCGCAGCTCTAGTATGAAGGCTCGTTCACACCAGCAACAGTAGCCCCGGGGTGTGCTGTAAAGGAAGCGGTGCTTTGTAATGATGCGGCGCGCTGCTAACTTTTTTTTCCAACTTTATTGAAATTCGATCTTATTCCTATTTATGGACTGTGTGATGCTGTCCCAACATGCTGCGCTAAAAAAAGTAGGGCATGTCTAAAGATTAATTCTAGGGGTCGACCGATATTGTGTTATCGGCTGCTTTTCAGGACGATCGCCGATATCAGTTGCCGATAATCTGTAGATTTAAACTTTTTCTTTTTACATTGTCCGTTTTACATTTTTCTTTTTTTTATCACTGTTATTGCTGTCACAAAGGGATGTAAACATCCCTTGTGACAGTAATAGGCAGTGACAGGTACTCTCTATGGAGGGATCTGGGATCTATAAGACACCAAACCTCTCCTCTGCACTCCCCTCCCATCCTCTGCATTCAAAATGTCAAGATCTGAGTTTTTGAATATTTTCTATTTTTAAAAACTGCCACCTTTTAGAATGCCAGTAAGCCGAAAGTGCTGTTATGACATTGCTTCTGGGTTACTAGATCTGAGACCAGCCAGCGGACATGCTTGCTGGTGGCACGGGCCTCCCGGTGGGACGGCTGAGTGGCTGCTGAGCTGCATTGGTGGTTGTTGCAAGAAAGCCGACCACCCGATATAAAGAATGGTACTGGGGTATGCCTGCAGCTGCAGGCATCACATCGGTACCACCCCTTGAGCGATATCGGTAAGTTTGTAACTGATACTTCAAAAAAAAGTGAATATTGGGCGCCAATACTCGGTCAACCCCTGGTTAATTCACACTAGTGTGCTGATCTGCATTTTAGTACAGCTGTAAAATGCAGGTCAAGGCAAGGACATCTAATAAATAATTGTTTTTAAAGCAGAGGTCCACCCTAAAGTGGACCTTCCGCTCATCGGAACCCTCCCCCCCTCCGGCGACACAATTGGCACCTTTCAGGGGGGAGGGGGGTGCAGGTACCTGTACAGTACAGGTATCTGCACCCACTTCCGGGATAGCTCTCTGCGGAAAGGGGTGTAGATTACGCCCCTTTCCGAAAGTCCCCCGCTGCCTGCTGGGAAACGCACGGATCCCAGAGACAGCGGGGACCATCCTTATTGCGCAGCGCGACTCGCGCATGTGCAGTAGGGAACCGGGAAATGAAGCCGAAAGGCTCCACTTCCTGATTCCCATACCCAAGATGGCGGCGGCAGCACCCGAGAGACGGTCGAGAGATCGGCTTTGGGTGCCGACATCACGGGCGCGCTGGGCGGGTAAGTGTCACTATTTTAAAAGTCAGCAGCTGCAGTATTTGTAGCTGCTGGCTTTTAAAAAAAAAATAAAAAAACGCGGAGTCCCGGCGGACTCCCGCTTTAATAGGGCTGCAACTAACGATTATTTTCATAATCGATTAGTTGGCCGATTATTGTTTCGATTGATCGATTAGTCAGTTAATAACTTTAAAAAAAAAAAAAGAAACAAGTGGGTCAAAATTACATTCATTTTCAACCACAGTGATGGGAAAATTTGGAAATAGAAAACTTCTTAGTCAAAAGGAATTTTCAGACGGTGTCTGTGGTTTTCTTTCATTCAGCGAATGTACAAAGATTTTTCGTCTGAATATTCTCATCTGAAAATTGATCGGTGTGGTCAGCATAAGGCTCGGTGCACACCTACGCAGTTTGCTTTTGATCTGTTTCTGCCGTGCTTTTTGCTGTGCGTTTTTTGATTTTTGCGCACGAGATTTTACTGCAATTTGCATTTTTTTGGGCAGATTAAAAAACACAAATTGCTGCAAAAAGTCATGACATGCTTTTCTGCAGCTTCTCCATTGAAGTATATTGAACCAATAAAACACCATTTTGCGTTAAAAGTCCCCGACCCTTTCAGATGTGAACATGTCCCACATAGGAAACCATGGAAATGAACTGTAGTGCGTTTCTGCAAAAAGCACCAAAAAACACACAGATGTGAGCCAGGTCTTAGCCCTTGTACACACGGTCGGACATTCCGATGGACAATGTCCGATAGGACCGTGTTGTCGGATAATCTGACTGTGTGTGGGCTCCATCGGACTGTTTCCGTCGGAATATCAGACAGACCAAGTTTTCCAGCTGGGCTATAAAACTTTCCGACAACATGACCCGACGGGACCTTGTCCGATCATGTGTAGAGAGTTCCAATCGGACAAAGTGCCACGCATGCTCAGATCAAATTCCTAGACCAAAGCTATTGGCTACTAGTCTGAATGTAGTCCCGTCGTAACGAAATAACGTCATCACGTTACGTACGATCGGATTTTCTGACAACTTTGTCCGACCGTGTGTATGCAACAGTTTCGGCGGATTTGGTTGTCGGAATGTTCGACCGTGTGTACAAGGGCTAAGATGTTTTAGTAACATAATGGGGTTAAAAAAACTAAAATTAGCCCTTTATAGTAGAAAAAAAGCAGATAATCACTACTGTAAGGGGTTCATTTTTTTACTGTAGAACAGTCAAAGTAATATTTACAGTAGCGATTTGCTCTTTTTGTACTATAAAAGGCTAAATTTAGTTTTTTTTTTTTAACCCCATTATGTTACTGGCCGATTAATCGATTATGAAAATAGTAATCGAATAATTTCATAATCGATTAGTTGTCAATTGATTCGTTGTTTCAGCCCTAGTTTTTAATGCGTCCCGTTCACACTACAAAGCAGGTCAACGCTATTCAGCACAAGTAAAGGGAAAAAAAAAAAAAAGTTTGCTCTGCGATTTTATTTTGTTGACATACAGGATGTGATATCGCGGGAAATCCTACAAAATGCAGTGCATATTGGCATCAATGCGCGTCAAAATGCACATCAGTGCAAGCCAACACACGTTAAAACTGGCATAAAACATATAGAAATGTACATCCATTTTCCTGCATTTTATCACAAGTTAGGGTGACTTCAGCCCAACGTTTTTCAGCACACCCACTGCAGCACGGTGCTGTGAACTGAACTCCTAGGGCTCAAGGTAGGTTACCTTTGCTGGGCATTGGGCGAGACTGGCCAGCACATGCGATGTAATTGGGCTCTTACACGCACAAATTGTGCTGTAGCTGGGAGTGGCTTCTACAATGCCCCTTTTTAAAGAGGAAGTAAACCCTGATGGGTGTTACTTCCTCTTTGATTCCCTGCAAAGGTAAAGCATAAGGGACTACTATGCATCGCATCGCATCGCATCGCATAGTAGTCCATTATGTGTCACTTACCTGACACAGGAGCCAGCGAAGTCACCGCTTTCCCCTGTAGTCCGGAGCCTCCATCTTCTCGGTGTGTCTCGCTGCTCCGTCGCTGTCATTCGACAAAGCCGCGATGACGTCACTCCCGCGCATGCGCACGGGAGCCGCCACTTGCGGCATATCACCGTTGACAGCAGTGCCTGTCTTTCGGCCAATATATCCTAAACCGTGTAGGTTTAGGAGATATTGCTTGGACCAACAGGTAAGCCTTAATCTAGGCTCACCTGTAGGTCAGAGTGGTTTGTAAGGGTTTACATCCACTTTAAGTTGAGTAACGAAAGGAGATAACAGGAAAAAATCACTTCCTGAACATGAAAGCGGGTGATTTCGAATTCTTTACATTTTATGAGGATCCTGAGGCTTCTTAGTGTCAGAGATGTGTTTACTGTTTAACTAGCAATGTATATTTAGCTATTCTTGTTTTGGCTCCATGGTGTTATACAACGCAAACAGCAATAAAGCTCATTCGTTTCCCTAAAGGAAGCCTGTTTTGACAAAATATGGAGGCAGCCATTGCAGACCTCTTCCTATGAAAAAGCTAGTTTCCTGGCTGACGTGACACAGCTTTTTCAGTACTTTGAATCATTGACCAAAAATGTAAATCAGGAGAATTGACTTAGGCCCCTTTTACACGCGTTTTGCAGGCGTTAGAAATAGCGCCTGCAATCCGCCCTAAAAAAGCTGCACCATTGTCTGTAGTGTGAGGGAGACAAGTCCTGCCAGCAGCTTCTTTGGAGCGGTGTGTTTACCGCTCCTCCACCGCTGCTCCCCTTTGAATTCAATGGGGCAGCGCTAAAATACCGTTGGCAAAACGCCGCAATTGCGGCGTATTGCTGGCGGTTTTAACCCTTTCTCGGCCGCTAGCAGGGGATAAAAGCGCCCCGCTAGCGGCCGAAATGCGCCACAAATCCGACGGTAAAACGACGCTAAAAATAAATGCTATGGGCGGCGTGGTGGGAAAGGGGTCTTAGGCCCCTTTCACACTGGGGTGGTTTTCAGGCGCTACAGCGCTAAAAATGGCACCTGTGTAGCGCCTTAAAAAACTGGCCCCTTTCATTCCGGTGTGAAAGCCTGAGGGGCTTTCACACTGGAGCGGTGCACTAGCAGGACGGTAAAAAAAGTCCTGCTAGCTGCATCTTTTGAGCGGTGTATTCACCGCTCCTACCCATTGAAATCAATGGGACAGCGTGGCTATACCGCCGGCAAAGCGCCGCTCCAGCGGTGATTTGCGGGCGGTTTTAACCCTTTTTCGGCCGCTAGCGGGGGTTAAAACCACCCCGCTAGCGGCCGCAGACCGCCGCTAAAACGACAGTAAAGCGCTGCTAAAAATAGCGGCGCTTTACCGCCGACGGCCGCACCGCCCCAGTGTGAAAGGGGCCTTAAAGAACTGCAGTCTGCTCACATTTGTAAGAAAGACATCTTTGCCATTCTGAAGCTTCCCTCCAACCACTTTGCATATTATTTTATATATACTGTGATTCTGTACTTGCCAAATATGCTGAAGAAATCTCCCTCCACTGAGTCTTGCTGCATCCGTTTTAACTGTGGGCAGCTGAAGCCACTGCCTGTTCACTTCCTGTAGCTCTCATTGGCCCTCTTATGATTCCTTTCCCCTCCCTTCCTGGCAAACTCTCACAAGAGTGAGAGAGAGAGAGCTGTGCATGAGGTCATAAGCCTAGGTTTTTTACCAGACAAAGAGGAAGTGGGCTGTATAAGGTATTTACAGGCAGAATTTTTTTTTTTTTTTTACTATCCAAAGTTAAAACAACGAGGGCAGAGGATTTAATAGATGGAAAGTTGAAAAAAAAAATGGCTGCAGTTCTGCTTTAAGCCTAGTACACACTAGTGGTTTCTTTTCATTCTACCCAGCAGGGCTGAATGAAAAAAAATAAAAAAACTGACAGCCGCTGTACTAACCATGAGATGTTAGTACAGCAATCTCCCCGTCCGGCCCATGTGTAGCGGCTATAATTTCCTGCATGCTCTTTGAGGGTTAGTGGCTATGGAAGTGTAACAGCTAGGCAATCAGCATTTTCATACGGTGTTCATCAATGGAAGGCCCTTTATTTCACAACAAGTTTTCTTTAACCACTTGCCGCCTGCGTAACGTTATATGACGTTGCGGACTTTGAGCGGTGATATTTGAATGATGCATGCACTCCGGTGCTTCTCTCGGCTCGCCCCTGCCATCAGCGAACCGGAGAAGGAACTGACCAACCCTCGGATGCTGACCATAGAGATTTCTGGTGGGCCAGATGGTCCCCAGAGTCTCTATGATCGTTTGAAGGGCAGGCGCGAGGTCACGCCCAGCCTCTGCATTTGAAAAAATGGGAAGCTGAGATCTATTTTATTTTTGTTTTTTTTAAATTTCAGGCTTACCAGCCTAGAGGTGAGATGTGGGGACTTATTGACCCCCCCCCCCCCATATCTCACTGTAAAGAGGACCTGTCAAGCACTGTTCCTATTACAAGGGATGTTTACATTCCTTGTAATAGGAATAAAAGTGATAAAAAAAAAAAAAAAATTAAAAAGAAAGTGTCAAAATATAAAAAAAAAAAAAAATTGAAGGCGCCCCTGTCCCAACGTGTTCGTTTACAGAAGCGAATGCATACGTAAGTCGCACCCACATATGTAAACGGCATTCAAACCACATGTGAGGTATTGCCGCGAAAATTAGCATGACAGCGATAGTTCTAGCGGTAGACCTCCTCGGCAACTCAAAACGTGTAACCTGTAAAAAAATTTAAAGCATCACCTATGGAGATTTTAAAGTACCGAAGTTTGGCGCCATTCCACGAGCGTGTGCAATTTTGAAGTGTGACATGTTAGGTATCTGTTTACTCGGCGTAACATTATCTTTCACATTTATACCAAAAAAATTGGGCTAACTTTACTTTTTTTTTGTTTGTTTTTTATGCGTTTGAAAAATTGCTGCACAAATACCGTGTGGGCTAAAAAGTTGCAATGACCGCCATTTTATTCTCTAGGGTCTCTGCTAAAAAAATATATATAATGTTAGGGGGTTCTGTGTAAAATTCTAGCAAACAAATTATGATTTTTACATGTCATCTTCTCTGTACCATTATAAGAAGTTTCCCTGTGCCTGTGTTCGGTAAAAAAAAAACTGCCCTATTTGTACCTGTATGAGCTCCGCTCCCGGCGCTCAGCTGATTCCTCTCCTCCCTTGTCTCTCCGGCTCACAGCTGCAGTGGGCGGGGCTGAGCCCTCCCGCTGACGTCAGCTGGGGAGGGGAGAGAGAGAGAGCCGCATGTCAGCTGAGCAGTGGAAGCCGCGCTCATACAGGTATAATTTTTTTACAGAACACAGGCACAGGGAAACTTATAATGGTACAGAGCGGATGGCTGCTGGTACAGGCAGGGAGGGGGAGAAGGACACAGGAGAGCTGCAGAGAGCAGGACGGAGTAACGCAAATGGACAACAAAGTCAGGGCTCAGGGCTCAGCAGCCACGATTATCGCGGTCTATTTGCAGAGGGGAGGGTATAGCCAGGCAGGATCAGCCAGGTTGAGAAGCGTTGTGCTGTATAACATGTTTTTTTTTTTCTTTGGGGGGGTTAGCAAACGCTTTAAAGGACCATTAGGCTGGGTTCACACTGCTGCGATGCGGGAATGCTACGAATCCGCAGCGGGTTCCCCGCATCGCATGTCTCCCGGCGGCAGTTCACACTGCCCTATGCGAACTGCTGGGAGTGTCAGTGAAAAGTTAATGACGCCTCCAAATTAGTTTGCATATCGCAGTGCGATCTGCAAACTCGGACAGGAATCGGATCGCATGGTGTGAACACCCATGCGATCCGATTCTGCTGTGGAGTTTGGACCGAATGCGAATTCAGCCATACTATCTGTATGGCTGAAATCGCATCGCACAGAGATCGCATGTGATTTGCAGTGCAGTGTGAATCGCATCCGATCTCGGACATCGCAGCAGTGTGAACCCAGCCTTAAGCCCAAAACATCCTTTCTGTTTTAAAGTGGAACTAAACCCAACAATTGAATGGTTTTCCAAAACCGTTATAATCAAGACTTGCCATGACAGAAAACTGTCACAGTTACTTGTCTTGTCATCCAAACTGCCAAGTCATCAACTAGCCGGTGTCATAACCAATCATGTGAGCAACACCATTGCAACTGCAGATCAAACATGGGGGTAAGATGGTATCTTCCTTGGCTGTAAAGGAGTATGACAGCAATCTGTAACGGTATAAAAAAAAAGGACATTATGTAATTGTTCAGTGTTATTAGGTTTTTCCTGTCCTGATGTTCTATGCCAACTGCCATTATAGACTGAAAAATCACAGCAGTTGAAAAATCCGTCATTTAACCACATAAGCCCCGGACCATTTTCCTGGCCAAAGATCAGAGCACTTTTTGCTTCGCTTTCGCTTTAACTGACAATTGTGCGGTTGTGCGACGTGGCTCCTAAAAAAAATTTACGTCCTTTTTTTTTTTTTTCCCCACAGATAGAACTTTCTTTTGTAGAATTTGATCACCCCTGCGGTTTTCATTTTTTTGCGCTATAAACAAAAATAGAGCGACAATTTTGATAATGTTTTACTTTTTGCTATAATAAATATCCCCAAAAAATATCTATAAACAATTATTTTTCCTCAGTTTAGGCCGATACGTATTCTACATATTTTTGGTAAAAAAAAAAAAAACGCAATAAGCGTTTATTGATTGGTTTGCGCAAAAGTTATAGCGTCTACAAAACACGTTTTTTTTTTTTTTGGGCATTTTTACCCTTGCGTGTTCCCCTGGCATTTACAGCAACTGCACTTCCAAGTGCACTTGCAGGGCAAAGTGGATTTGCCTTTCGTAAATAACCCCCATTATTATGTACTTTTTGCTATAATAAATATCTCCATTTTATTTTTTTTAACAGCAAATCTTTTTCTCAGTTTATGCATATATGTGGTCTACATATTTTTGGTTAAAAAAAAAATCGTAATAAGCATATATTGCTTGGTTTGCGCAAAAATTATAGCGTTTACAAAATAGGGGATAGATTTATAGCATTTTTATTTATTTTTTTCTACCAGTAATGGCGGCGATCTGCGATTTATAGATTGGATAGATTGATAGCCGTGGGCCCCAGAGCTCCTACTACCGTCAATCAAATCCAGTGTCACGGGAGAATTATGGCGGACACTTCGGACAATTTTGACACATTTTTGGGACCATTGTCATTTTTACAGCGATCAGTGCTAAAAAATTGCATTGATTACTGTAAAAATGACACTGGGATTAAGGGATTAACCACTAGGTCAGGGGTTGACAAATTTGCTTGGAATCTAGGAGCCAACTAAAAAAGTTAGGAGCCGGGTCCGTGACGGCGATCTGGACCTGTCCCTGGCCTGACATGGAGACGAGTGAGGGGAAGATGCGCCCCCAGCCCCCCCACCTGTCTCCAAGTCATTGCCCATAGCTCTTAGAGGGACATTTTATTTTTTTCAAATGACAAATTTTTTTTAAATTGCATTTTAGTGTAAATATGAGCTGTGAGGTCTCTCTGACCCCCCGGATCTCATATATAAGAGGACCTGTCATGCTTTTTTCTATTACAAGGGATTTTTACATTCCTTGTAATAGGAATAAAAGTGACACACATTTTTTTTTTTTTTAAAAGAACAGTGAAAAAAATAAAAATAAAAGTTAAAATAAGAAAAAAAAATATTTTAAACGCACCCTGTCCCGCCAAGCTTGCGTGCAGAAGCGAACGCATATATGAAAGCGGCATTCAAACCACACATGTGAGGTATCGCTGCGATCGGTAGAGTGAGAGCAATAATTCTAGCCCCAGACCTTCTCTATGGAGATTTTTAAGGGTAAAAGTTTGTCGCCATTCCTTGAGCGGGCGCAATTTTGAAGTATGTCATGTTGGGTATCGATTTACTCTGCGTAACATTATCTTTCACAATATTGAAAAAAATTGGGCTAACTTTACTGTTATCTTATTTTTTTTGTTATTAAATACATTTTCCCTAAAAAAGTGCGCTTGTAAGTCCGCTGTGCAAATACGGTGTGACAGACAGTATTGCAACGACCACCATTTTATTCTCTAGGGTGTTAGAATAAAATATATATATAATGTTTAGGGGTTCTGAGTAAAGGGAAGGAGATGGAGCTTCCCCTGCCTGCCAGCCTATTAGCATTGCTGGTTGTAATTCCAACGGCCACCACAAGAGGGCACCAGATTCCAGAAGGAACCATAGGATGACAGGATACCCCCAGCTGTGATGCGCCAGGTCGCTAATTCTAGTCGCAGATGCGACCTGGCGCCCGGGTTTTGTCGAGCCCTGCACTAGGGGGCCAGTAAAGGGTTAAGTGTGTCCTGGGGAGTGTTTCTAACTGTTACGGGGTTTGGCTACTAAAGACACTTCACTGATCATAGCTCTGGATCACAGGGAGCAGAGATCAGTGACACTGTCACTAGGCAGGATGGGGAGATGCTTGTTTACATTAGCCTCTCCCTGTTCTTCAGCTCTGTGCGGCGATCGAGTCCACGGGACCCGCGATCCGACTCGCGGAGCTCCCGGCAGGGTCGCTCGGCGCGCACGTGACCACATGGCAGCAAATTCAAAGGGACGTACCTGTACGCCCATTTGCCCAGTCGTGCCGTTCTGCCGATGTAGATGTACACGCGGCGGTCGGCAAGTGGTTAAAAAATAAGTGTCATTCTGTGGATTAGTATCAATCGGGGACAAGCATGGGGCAAATGAGATTGGAACTCACTGATCTGAATACTTGTTCTGGGTTAGTGAATTAGGAATTATTGAAGTTAGAAGATTAGCTTGACAGCCAGATGGCTGACATTTTCAGGAGGTGGTTGTCAGTAGCGGCTCACTTCCCCTGTGATGGGTTCGCTCTAAATAGAAACATTTGCAGTTTCTCTCTTGGCTCTTTTAGTTGTATATGTGCTAATTATTCCAGCCTATTATTGCTCTGCCTTTATGTAAAATAAAGTTGCATAATCTGTTGCTGCACAAATCCAGCGGAATAAAAAAAAGCAGATTTCAAACAAGGCTAGCGGTCCATGACTTCTGTATATGTAATGTTATCTGTGCGGATCTTTTATCTTTCAAAAGCAAATGGCACATCCAAAGATTTTATAGTTAAAGTGATTGTAAAGGTTTGTTTGTTTAAAAAAAAATATATATATATACAGTGCCTACAAGTAGTATTCAACCCCCTGCAGATTTAGCAGGTTTACACATTCGGAATTAACTTGGCATTGTGACATTTGGACTGTAGATCAGCCTGGAAGTGTGAAATGCACTGCAGCAAAAAAGAATGTTATTTCTTTGTTTAATTTTTTTTTAAATACTGAAAAGTTTTATTCAGAGGGTCAATTATTATTCAACCCCTCAATTCAACAGAATTCTGTTTGGTTCCCCTAAAGTATTAAGCAGTAGTTCAGGCACAAAGAACAATGAGCTTCACATGTTTGGATTAATTATCTGTTTTTCCAGCCTTTTCTGACTATTTAAGACCCTCCCCAAACTTGTGAACAGCACTCAAACATGGTCAACATGGGAAAGACAAAGGAGCATTCCAAGGCTATCAGAGACAAGATCGTGGAGGGTCACAAGGCTGGCAAGGGGTACAAAACCCTTTCCAAGGAGTTGGGCCTACCTGTCTCCACTGTTGGGAGCATCACCTGGAAGTGGAAGGCTTAGGGAACTACTGTTAGCCTTCCACGGGCTGGACAGCCTTTGAAAGTTTCCTCCTGTGCCGAGGCCAGGCTTGTCCGAAGAGTCAAGGCTAACCCAAGGACAACAAGGAAGGAGCTCTGGGAAGATCTCATGGCAGTGGGGACATTGGTTTCAGTCAATACCATAAGTAACGTACTCCACCGCAATGGTCTCCGTTCCAGACGAGCCCGTAAGGTACCTTTACTTTCAAAGCGTCATGTCAAGGCTCGTCTACAGTTTGCTCATGATCACTTGGAGGACTCTGAGACAGACTGGTTCAAGGTTCTCTGGTCTGATGAGACCAAGATCGAGATCTTTGGTGCCAACCACACACGTGACGTTTGGAGACTGGATGGCACTGCATACGACCCAAAGAATACCATCCCTACAGTCAAGCATGGTGGTGGCAGCATCATGCTGTGGGGCTGCTTCTCAGCCAAGGGGCCTGGCCATCTGGTCCGCATCCATGGGAAGATGGATAGCAAGGCCTACCTGGAGATTTTGGCCAAGAACCTCCGCTCCTCCATCAAGGACCTTAAGATGGGTCGTCATTTCATCTTCCAACAAGACAACGACCCAAAGCACACAGCCAAGAAAACCAAGGCCTGGTTCAAGAGGGAAAAAATCAAGGTGTTGCAGTGGCCTAGTCAGTCTCCTGACCTTAACCCAATTGAAAACTTGTGGAAGGTTAAAGTCCACATGAGACACCCAAAGAACCTAGATAACTTGGAGAAGATCTGCATGGAGGAGTGGGCCAAGATAACTCCAGAGACCTGTGCCGGCCTGATCAGGTCTTATAAAAGACGATTATTAGCTGTAATTGCAAACAAGGTTTATTCCACAAAATATTAAACCTAGGGGTTGAATAATAATTGACCCACACTTTTATGTTTAAAATTTATTAAAATTTAACTGAGCAACATAACTTTTTGGTTTGTAAGATTTATGCATCTGTTAATAAATCCTGCTCTTGTTTAAAGTTTGAAGGCTCTAACTTATTTGCATCTTATCAAACCTGCTAAATCTGCAGGGGGTTGAATACTACTTGTAGTCACTGTATATATATATCCTAGTTACCTGCTCTGTGCAAGGGTTTTGCACAGAGGGGCCCCGATCCTCCTCTTCTGGGGTCCCCCGGCGGCGCTCCTGGTTCCTCCTCTTTGGCGAGTGCCCCCACAGAGAGCTGATTTCCATGGGGGCACTCTCGAGTCCTGCTGCTGCCATCCATTGACACAGACAGCAGGACTCAGTCCCGCTCCGACTCCCTCTACACTGGATTTGATTGACGGTAGTGGGAGCTCTGGGGCTCCCACTGCTATCAATCTATCCAATGAGGACCCGAGACAGCAGCTGGAGCTTGTGCTTGTCGCTGGAACGATTGGGTTCTGGGGCTCTGGGGGGAGCAGCTGCAGCACAGAAGGTTTTTCACATTAATGCATAGCATGCATTAAAGAGGAAGTGAACCCTGATGGGTGTTACTTCCTCTTTGATTCCCTGCAAAGGTAAAGCATAATGGACTACTATGCATCGCATCGCATCGCATCGCATAGTAGTCCATTATGTGTCACTTACCTGACACAAGAGCCAGCGAAGTCACCGCTGTCCCCTTGTGTACGGAGCCTCCATCTTCTTGGTGGGTGTCGCTGCTCCGGTGCTGTCATTCGACGGAGCCGCGATGACGTCACTCCCGCGCATGCGCACAAGAGCCGCTACTTGCAGCATATCGCCGTTGACAGCGGCACGCTCAGTGCCTGTGTTTTGGCAAATATCTCCTAAACCGTATAGTTAAATTTTGTCCTAGAGAGTTTTATTTTTTTGGTAAAAGGTGGAACTGAAGTTTCGCTTTAATTGGACTATATACCTTTTTGAGTTGTTGCATTGCAGGATGTCTCAGAACTAAATATTTCAGATGCTTTTCCCATGCACAGTAACAGCCTCAGAGACGTGTCTTTGATTATGAGCTGACTCTGGGAATCTGCGCATCTGTTTAACAATAACTTCGGAGCGTGTAGGATTGTGCATCAATAATTCACCATCCACAAGAACAACGAGTCTCTGAGGCCTACTCCGACTGTAACACAATGGTAGCTACAGGAGAACGGCCGCGTTCCTCGGGGAAAAGATTAATTAAAGCCGGATTGTCTTGGGCACTGGATGCAGCCGTATTGTGGCTTCAGAGTGCCTTTGGAGATCTCCGTGGCTGCCCATTATATTTCATTATCTCAGAAACCTATGGCGCAATATTTAGGCGTCAACATACCGGGACACATTGAAGACACGATTGGTCCAGAATAGAGCTGAAACAACTAATCGATTAATTGGCAACTAATCGATTAACCGACGACTAATCCATTATGAAATTAATCGATTACTATTTTCGTAATCGATTAATCGACCCGTAACATAACGGGGTTAAAAAAAAAAAATTTAGTCTTTAACACCCCGTTCACACCAGGGCGTTTTGCAGGCGCTATAGTGTTAGAAATAGCGCCTGCAATCCGCCCTAAAGAAGCTGCACCATTGTCTGTAGTGTGATCCCCCGAGGGCTCTCACAGTGCAGCGGTGCGCTGGCAGGACATCAGGGAAAAGTCCGGCCAGCAGCTTCTTTGGAGCGGTGAAGGAGCGGTGTGTTTACCGCTCCTCCACCACTGCTCCTCATTGAAATCAATGGGGCAGCGCTGTAATACCGCCGGCAAAATGCCGCTATTGCGGAGTATTGCCGGCGGTTTTAACCCTTTCGCGGCCGCTAGCGGGGGGTAAAAGCGCCCCGCTAGTGGCCGAAAAGCGCTGCAAATGGCGGTGTGGTGTGAGAGGGGTCTTATAGCACAAAAATATAATCACTACTGTAAATATTACTTTCACTGTTCTACAGTAAAAAAAAATTAACCCCTTCCAGTAGTGATTATCTGCTTTTTTGTATTATAAAAAGGGCTAATTTTAGTCTTTTTAACCCCATTATGTTACTAAACGTCTTAGCCCTTGTACACATGGGTCAGACATTCCGACAACAAAATCCGTTGGATTTTGTCCGACGGATTTTGCCCGAAACTGGTGTTGCATACACACGGTCGGACAAAGTTGTGGGAAAATCCGATCGTACATAACGTGATGACGTTATTTGGTTACGACGGGACTACGTTCAGGCTAGTAGCCAATAGCTTTGGTGTAGGAATTTGATCTGAGCATGCGTGGCACTTTGTCCGATCAAAATTCTCTACATACAATCGGACAAAGTCCGATCGGATCATGTTGTCAGAAAGTTTTATAGCCCAGCTCTAAAACTTTGTCGGTCGGATACTCTGACGGAAACAGTCCGATGGAGCCCACACACTGTCGGATTATCCGACAACACGGTCCGATCGGACATTTTCCATCAAAATGTCTGATCGTGTGTACAAGGGCTAAGACCTGGTTGGTGCTTCTTGTGGAAACGCACCACAGTTCATTTCCATGGTTTCCTATGGGACACGTTCACATCTGTGCTTTTTTCAGCCGCTGCGTATTTGGAAAGGGTCGGGGACTTTTAACGCAAAACTGTGCTATTTTGGTTCAATATACTTCAATGGAGAAGCTGCAGAAAAGCATGTGATGTGTTTTTGAAGCAATTTGTGTTTTTTAATCGGCCCCAAAAAAAAAAAATGCAAAGAACGAAAATTGCAGTAAAATCACGTGCGCAAAAAACAAAACGCACAGCAAAAAGCACGGCAGAAACGGATCAAAAGCAAAAACTGCGTAGGTGTGTACCGAGCCTTATGCTGGCCTCACCGATCCATTTTCTGGTGAGAATATTCAGATGAAAAATCTTTGTACATTCGCTGAATGAAAGAATTCTATTATTTCCAAATTTTCCCGTCACTGTGGTTGAAAATGAACGTCAATTTAAACTACTTTTTTTTTTTTTTTTAAGGTTATTAACCGATTAATCAAAACAATAATCAGCCAAATAATCGATTATGAAAATAATCGTTAGTTGCAGCCCTAGTACAGAAGTGACATTATATTGGTGTAGTAAGAAGCTGGCAGTCTGGCGATGGCATAAATACTTGGTAGCGCGGCGAGCGCGTTTCTATCAATACTTGAATTGCTTATACTTCCCGTCACTGTCACCACCGCGTCCCTTTTACCCAATCGCTCAGTATGTAAAAAAAGCATTGATGTATCGTTTTCTTGTATAGAAAATCTGCTCCCCAGCTGCAGCAAGTATTCATTTGGTCAGATGAATCAAATACTTTGCTCAACCCACCCTGCGCTGTGGTTCTTCCTGCCGGCTTGTACATCCTTTAGTGACATATGAGTCGGTAGGAGGAACCACGGCAGTCCTCGGGGGAGTTATTCTACCCGCCCTGAAGTATAAAATACATGTAGTGGCTGGTAGGTGAAGAAGCTTCAGCTGGAAAAGTAAGTATGTTCATGCTTCTTTACAGGCAGGTTAGTTATTAAAAGTGACTCTGTGCTGGCAGGGTCACTTTAACCACTTTCAGCCCCGGACCATTTTGCAGGCCAATGAGTAAACAACTTTTTGCGATTCGGCACTGCGTCGCTTTAACTGACAATTGCGCGGCCGTGCGACGTGGCTCCCAAACAAAATTTACGTTTTTTTTCCCCCCACGAATAGAGCTTTCTTTTGGTGGTATTTGATCTGCGTTTTTTATTTTTTGCGATATAAACAAAAATAGAGTTACAATTTTGGAAAAAACGCATTATTTTTTACTTTTTGTTATAATAAATATCCCCCAAAAATATATAAGATTTTTTTTTTCCCTCAGTTTAGGCCGATACGTATTCTTCTACATATTTTTGGTAAAAAAAAAAATCGCAATAAGCGATTATTGATTGCTTTGCGCAAAAAGTTATAGCGTTTACAAAATGGGGGATAGTTTTATGGCATTTTTATTCATATTTTTTTTTTTTACTAGTAATGGCGGCGATCGGCGATTTTTATTGTGACTGCGACATTATGGCGGACACATCGGACATTTTTGACATATTTTTGGGACCTTTGTCATTTGTACAGCAATCAGTGCTATACAAATGCAGTGATTCCTGTGTAAATGACACTGGCATTGAAGGGGTTAACCAGGGGGTGGCAGTGTATGGGTTAAGTGTTCCTAGGGGTGTGTTACTAACTGTTGGGGGCTGGGCTTTAATTTAGTGAACACTGATCTCTGCTCCAATCACATGGAGCAGAGATCAGCATCACTTGTTGCTAGGCAGAACAGGGAGATGCTGTTTAAAACGGCATCTCCTAGTTGAGCCACCCCGTGAGACGATCGCGGGTATACCCGCAGCGATCGAGTCTGTGGGACCCGCGACTGGACTCATGGGGTCCCGACCGGCACGCGAGCGTGCCGCCGGCGGCGCGCTCATGATGGCAGGGCGGCAAATTTAAAGGGACGTACAGGTACGCCCATTTGCCTGCCCGTGGCATTCTGCCGATGTACATCGGCGTGCGCCGGCTGGGAAGTGGTTAAGCCTGATGTGTGTGATAGCACTGGACCGATAAGAATACAAATGGACCCCATTCTGGCCCTGGGCTGCTACCTCTCTGAGAGCAACACAAGAAGTGCTCGCCAGATAGATTCTTGAGGCTGCATTTACACCTGAGTGTTTTCGGTTCATAAAACGCCCCAAAAAATGCCTGAAAAACGCCCAACAAGCAAAATCCCATTCGTTTCAGTGGCACCCGTTTACATCTGAGCGTTTTGTCACCTGAAGAAAAATGCCTGAAAAACGCCTTAATCACTTCCGGATCGCCACACGCCGATATACGTCATCACTTTGAAGGATATTGTTGTTATGGCAGCAGCGAGCTGCCATAACCCTGGTATCCTCTTGTTCAGCCGGTGGTCTGCTTCAAGATAAAAGTGGTCTCTGCGGTGGATTCGGAGCAAGATCACTTTTATCGGCAGCGGGAGGGGCCCCCCGCTGCTCTCTGGTGCCCTCCGCCTCTTACCGGAGCTGCCGGAAGCAGCGGAGGTGATCTGATATTGTGCCTTCCTTGGCATGGAGACGAGTAACGGGAAGATGCCCCCCCACCCGTCTCCATGACATTGCAGGGCAGAAGCGAGGTCAAAATGCCAACTCTTAAAGGGCCATTTTTTAAATTTATTTTTGTATTGCATTTTTGTGTAAATATGAGATATGAGGTCTTTTGGACCCCAAATCTCATATTTAAGATGTCCTGTCATGCAAATTTTCTATTACAAGGGATGTTTTTTTATTTTTTTCAAAACAGTGTAAAAATAAAGAATAAGGCTGCATTCACACCTGAGCGTAGCGTGTTTGAACGTTTTTACCGACGTTTTGTCGCGCGACAACGAGCGTTTTGTCACAACACAACGCGCGACAACGAGCGTTTTGTCACACTACAATGCGCGACAACGAGCGTTTTTTAACTTCGGCGTTTTTTTTTAGCCAATAGGAAAAATATTTTTCATCTGCTTATTTTTTCTTGAGCAGATACAGCGTCAAAACGCCCGTAGAAACGCTCGTTGTCGCGCGTTGTCGCTCGAATCGAGCGTTTCCATTAGTTTCTATGGGAATGAAAACGTCCAAATCAGCCAGATTCGCGCGACAAAAAAGGGTCCAGAACTTGTTTGAGCTTCAGGCGTTCGGCTTCAGGCGACTTGGAGTGGAGATGTGAACCATCTCCATTGAGAATAATGTATTTTTTCCCCTCCAGCGTTTTGTAGCTTCAGGCGTAGGGCTACAAAACGTTCAGGTGTGAACGGGCTGTAAAAGGTAAAATAAATTAGATTTTTTTTTTTTTTTAAACATGCCCCGTCCCGCTGAGCTCACGTGCAGAAGCGAACACATACCCCTCGCGCATGCGCAGTGGGTGCACGGCTGTGAAGCCACAGCCAGGTGCCCAGAGTACAAATGACGGCGCCACGAACGGAGCGGGGAACGAGGGGGGGCTTCGCCCCCCCCCCCCCCGCATCGCTGGACCCTGGGACAGGTAAGTGTCCGATTATTAAAAGCCAGCAGCTGCAGTATTTGTAGCTGCTGACTTTAAATTTTTTTTTTTTTAGGGGGCACCTAAGTCAACTATTAATCTAGGCTGTAGGTCAAAGTGGTTTGTAAGGGTTTACAAGCACTTTAAAGCAGGTGAAAAGCAAGTCAGAAGGAGGTCGGATCAAATGCAACTGTCAGTGAAATCTGAATGATCTCAGAAGGTCCTCGGACTGATGTCATCAGCACAAGGTGAAAGCCTGTGGACGCAGGATGTAATGATTAGGGTGGGAGGTACGCACGCAGTCTGTAACTATATTATAGCTGTATATGCTGAACTCTTTCAAGATTTTTAGAAGTCTGGCAGAATATATTTGTATTACTGCAGCACTATCCTTCCTAATGGGATGCAGCGGCGGAAGTGTATGATGGGACGGTTCTCTGTGTCAAATCCACTTGGGATAATAAGAAAATCTCTTAATTAAGCTGCAAAAATCCCTTTTGCCTTACTTGGCAAGAAACCTCCCTGATTCCTAGAAAAGCCCTTTCTCTCTCTCCTCTCTCTCTCTCTCTCCTCTCTCCTCTCTCCTCTCTCCTCTCTCCTCTCTCCTCTCTCCTCTCTCCTCTCTCCTCTCTCCTCTCTCCTCTTTCCCTCTCTTTTATTTTAGGGCAGCGATGGTTTATTTAATAAGGTATAATTACTTTCTGCAGACTTTATGCTGTTGGTGGCCAGAGAATTAGAAATACTTTTTGGGCTTTGCCTTGGACCACCTCCGGCCTGAGTATCTGCTGCTATTGCCAGTGCCAGGGGCTTCACTAGTGGCACGTGGTTTCCTAGTTTTATACAACTATGTATTGTAAATGTCGGCGTGCAAATACCAGAAGCTTTTTTTTCTACTGCGTCTTAAAGTGGTTGTAAACCCTCCCCCACAACTTTGTCCCATGTAAATCAGCATAAAAAAACCCTAATGAACACGGCTTGTAGATATCTCCTTACTTAGTATTGTTGTAATCCTTGTTGTTCTGTAGAATGAAGTCACTGAGCATGCCCAGATCTCCCCTGATTTACTGCACACACTCTATGTGCTTATCTATCTGTTATCAAGACTTCCTACAGCACAGCACTGAACTCTGCTAATCACTCAGAGCTCCTCCTACACACCATGTGACCTCACATACAGTCTAAACTTGGCCATTACTGCAGTCTTATCAGCTGAAGCTGATAAGTCTGACAAAGGCAAACATTAGACATCGGCACAAGTAAATACTATGAAATAAACAAGTCAGCTATGAACAGGGAAGCAGGGTTGCCATAGAAATGTTGGATTGAGAAGGAGGCTTGGTTAACAGTACAGGAAGTGCTCAATGTAAGGGCGGAAATGCACTCCACTGTGGACTCAGAAAACAATACTTAAGATGGCGCTGCCTAACCCCTGGAAACAAGTTTTTTAAAGTTTCTTTAAACAGTAAGTAATATGCGATTTGGGCTGATTACAGTGGCTATAGTCTGATAATGACTTATTATAATGGACTAAATGAAGAGAAGCATCAGAGTGGGAGAGTTTACTTCCTCTTTAAAGATACTGTGGTTGGACCAGTCTTCACTTTCCTCCATGTTGCTGTGCTGTTTTTATTTCAATCATCTCAAACACCCTTTGGTATCTCCACAAATGTCCAAGGATGTAATGCAATCCATTGTGTCAGATTTGGTCATTGTATGCCCTTGTACACACGGACGGAGATTCCGACCGAATGTGTCCGATCGGACCGTTTTGTCGGATAATCCGACTGTGTGTGGTCTCCATCGGACTGTTTCTGTCGGAGCATCCAACGGACCAAGTTTTCCAACTTGTTGGTAAAATTTTCCGACAAAATGCTCCGATTGGACATACTCCGATCATGTGTAGAGAATTCCGATCGGACAAAGTGCCACGCATGCTCAGATCAAATTCCGACACCAAAGCTATTGGCTACTAGCCTGAACGTAGTCCCATCATAACGAAATTATGTCATCACGTTCTGAACGATCGGATTTTCCGACAACTTCGTCCGACCCGTGTGTATGCAACAGTTTCGGACAAAATCCGACAGACAAAATCCGACGGATTTGGTTGTCGGAATCTCTGACCGTGTGTACAAGGGCTATGTATTCGTTTTTTCATTCTGGTCAGAAATGAAGTTGAAAGATTGGGATGCGTACAGTGTATGAAGAAAAAGAGAAAGTTTAGGGCTGCACTATGTTATTCAGTCCTGGGTGCAGTGCGCAAGTTCAACACACTTTCTTTTGTCTGTAACTTGGAAAACCCTACTTGGGGGAACAAAACGGGAATTACAAAACGCATTCGCTGCATGCTCCTTGCCATCTTTCGTATAAAAAAAGACAGATTATTAACTACTTCCCGCCCGGCCACTGCACATAAACGGCCGGTTGGTCCTTTCCCCGTTCTGAGTGGACGTCCCACAGAACAAGTGCTCGCAGCGCGGCCACAGGATCCAGCTGACCAGAGATTGGGATATGGGGGCTGTGATTGGCCCTCCCAATCACCTGATGGCTGTCCAGTCACAGCTGTCACAATGTAAACAGATGCGTGTTTCTGTGACATGTCCCCCGCCGAGCTCAGTGTGGGGTGGGGGGGTCGAGGGGGAATTGGCAGATCAGTGACAGCGCTCTGTGTGAGGACGATTTTACACAGAGAGCTGTTACAGATCACCCCACAAAGTGCACCAAGCACCACTGATATACCCCTGTCACTATACACATTTCAATGTCCCAATAACAAAATCTGTCTCTAGGGATGAGCTCAGGCGTGTTCGCATATTCCACGTTCAGAGCCCACCAGGAAGTCGGCGCAGCGCTGCGCTAATCACAGGCAGTGAGACATTGCCCGATCTCTGCAGCCGCACATCGGGGGCAATGTCTCACTGCCTGTGATTAGCGCAGCTCTGCGCCGACTTCCTGGCGGGCTCTGAACGTGGAATATGCGAACACGCCGGAGCTCATCCTTACCCATCGCTGCTAAACCCAAATAAACACTGATTTGGGTTATTTTGACCAAAAATGTAGCAGCATCATTTTTTGGTCAAAATGTATCGAGAGAAATTACTTATTTGTTTTATGATAGAAACTAAGAAAATTCCTTTTATTTTTTATTTTTTTATGTTCTTTTTTTAAATAAACCCAGTGGTGCTTAAATAACAAAAAAAAAAAAAAAAAAAAAAAAAAAAAATCTCATTTGGGTACAGTGTTACATGACCGCGCAATTGTCATTCAAAGTGTGACAGCGCTGAAAGCTGAAAATTGGCCTGGGAAGGAAGGGGGTGAAAGTGGGCGGTATTGAAGTGGTAAAAGAAAAATGTTTGCATACAGAAATACCTTGCAGCCACCAGATTTAAAGTGTTACCCTAACACTCCATATTCCTCATATGTGCCCGTTGTACCATATATATATTATGCAAAAGTATCCTGTTCTCTTTGTATTGCTTCCTGTATGTGAAATCCCTGGCAGTCTCTCTACTTTCCTATTTTTTTAAAACTGACCACAGTAAGCAGGATAGCACAGTGTGGTCAGTTCTCTAGCTTTACTGGGAACTCAGTATGCTCTCCTCCAATGATCTGACTTGTCCTGACACACCGCTGCTGCACAGCTATTCACTGGGAAGCTTAGTGTGCTGTTGCTTCTCCTCCCCCGCCCCCCCCCCCCAATGATCTGACTTGTCCTGACACACCGCTGCTGCACAGCCATTCACTGGGAAGCTTAGTGTGCTGTTGCTTCTCCTCCCCCGCCCCCGCCCCCCCCCCCCCAATGATCTGACTTGTCCTGACACACCGCTGCTGCACAGCCATTCACTGGGAAGCTTAGTGTGCTGTTGCTTCTCCTCCACACCCCCCCCCCCCGCAGCTCTTATCCAATGCAGCTAAGGACAGAGGCAATGTGATTACTTAAAAAAAAAAACCCGGATTATAAATATAATCCTTTTTCCCTTTTTTTTTAAATATCCTATAAAAAATGTTTTTTTAACCACTTCCATACTGCAAGCCGTCATATGACGTTGGGATATCTAGTAGGGATATCTGAATTAATCCTGCAGTTACAGGCATCATTCAGATATCATTTTTTCCATTTTGTTAGAGATAACGTCTTCCAGGGGCACAGGAGATGACGTCTTCCAGGGGCACAGGAGATGACGTCTTCCAGGGGCACAGGAGATGACGTCTTCCAGGGGCACAGGAGATAACGTCTTCCAGGGGCACAGGAGATGACGTCTTCCAGGGACACAGGAGATAACGTCTTCCAGGGGCACAGGAGATGACGTCTTCCAGGGACACAGGAGATAACGTCTTCCAGGGGCTCAGGAGATAACGTCTTCCAGGGGCTCAGGAGATAACGTCTTCCAGGGGCACAGGAGATAACGTCTTCCAGGGGCACAGGAGATAACGTCTTCCAGGGGCTCAGGAGATAACGTCTTCCAGGGGCTCAGGAGATAACGTCTTCCAGGGGCTCAGGAGATAACGTCTTCCAGGGGCACAGGAGATAACGTCTTCCAGGGGCACAGGAGATAACGTCTTCCAGGGGCACAGGAGATAACGTCTTCCAGGGGCACAGGGGATAACGTCTTCCAGGGGCTCAGGAGATGACGTCTTCCAGGGGCACAGGAGATGACGTCTTCCAGGGGCACAGGAGATAACGTCTTCCAGGGGCACAGGAGATAACGTCTTCCAGGGGCACAGGAGATGACGTCTTCCAGGGGCACAGGAGATGACGTCTTCCAGGGGCACAGGAGATAACGTCTTCCAGGGACACAGGAGATGACGTCTTCCAGGGACACAGGAGATAACGTCTTCCAGGGGCACAGGAGATGACGTCTTCCAGGGACACAGGAGATAACGTCTTCCAGGGGCTCAGGAGATAACGTCTTCCAGGGGCTCAGGAGATAACGTCTTCCAGGGGCACAGGAGATAACGTCTTCCAGGGGCACAGGAGATAACGTCTTCCAGGGGCTCAGGAGATAACGTCTTCCAGGGGCTCAGGAGATAACGTCTTCCAGGGGCACAGGAGATAACGTCTTCCAGGGGCACAGGAGATAACGTCTTCCAGGGGCACAGGAGATAACGTCTTCCAGGGGCACAGGAGATAACGTCTTCCAGGGGCACAGGAGATGACGTCTTCCAGGGGCTCAGGAGATGACGTCTTCCAGGGGCACAGGAGATGACGTCTTCCAGGGGCTCAGGAGATGACGTCTTCCAGGGGCACAGGAGATGACGTCTTCCAGGGGCTCAGGAGATAACGTCTTCCAGGGGCACAGTAGATAACGTCTTCCAGGGGCACAGGAGATAACGTCTTCCAGGGGCACAGGAGATAACGTCTTCCAGGGGCTCAGGAGATAACGTCTTCCAGGGGCACAGGAGATAACGTCTTCCAGGGGCACAGGAGATAACGTCTTCCAGGGGCACAGGAGATAACGTCTTCCAGGGGCACAGGAGATAACGTCTTCCAGGGGCACAGGAGATAACGTCTTCCAGGGGCACAGGAGATAACGTCTTCCAGGGGCACAGGAGATAACGTCTTCCAGGGGCACAGGAGATAACGTCTGCCCCCGGAAGACGTTATCTCTAACGAAACGGCGTAGGGAGGAGCGGCGTGCTGACGTCACCGCAAATCACTGACCCCGGAAGCAACGGGCAGCGATACAGAAGCCGGCCGGCTGGAAGTTTTTATTATTGATGCTTTTCTTTTACAAGAGTTATGTAAGTGCAATTTTTTATTCTTTTATTAAACATTTTGGCAATATTACACTATGGCGGTTCCTTTATTTTATCCATATGGTGGGAAATGAGCGGTGTGGCCGTAGGAATATAATATCGTTGGAGTGCTTTAAAGGATACATCCTCCATGCAGTTCAAACCTTGACTGGGTGACAAGTTATTGGCGATATCCAATCTCTTATAAGGGATCTAATTAGCTGGTAAGCGGCAGTATTGTTGGTGGTGGAGGATCCTTTCTCTCCTTCTTTGTGACACTTTGGGGTTGGTGTGGTGTAGGGCTGCAACTAACGATTATTTTTATAATCGATTAGTTGGCCGATTATTGTTTCGGTTAATAACCTTAAAAAAAAGTGTGGTGTATAATTTAGTTAATTTGTAAAGTTAAAAAAAAAAAGCAATTTATTCTTAAATATCTCTATGCAGTAGTAAATATAAATAACCAACTGTATGGTTAGGGAGCAAAATATCTAATCCACTCTGAGAATAACAGACAGAAGAGATATACTGTATAGATATTAGAGGGGATATATACTGTATATACTATTAGAGGGGATATACTGTATAAACTATTAGCGGAGATATACTGTATAAACTATTAGAGGAGATATACTGTATATACTATTAGAGGAGATATACTGTATATACTATTAGAGGCTAAATACTATTAGAGGAGAGATATACTGTATATCCTATTAGAAGAGATATACTGTATATACTATTAGAGGCTATATACTGTATATACATTAGAGGAGAGATATAATGTATATACTATTAGAGGGGATATACTGTATATACTATTAGAGGAGATATACTGTATATACTATTAGATGAGATATACTGTATAAACTATTAGAGGAGATATACTATTAGAGGAGATATACTGTATATACTATTAGAGGCTATATACTATTAGAGGAGAGATATACTGTATATACTATTAGAAGAGATATACTGTATATACTATTAGAGGCTATATACTGTATATACATTAGAGGATAGATATAATGTATATACTATTAGAGGGGATATACTGTATAAACTATTAGAGGAGATATACTGTATATACTATTAGAGGAGATATACTGTATATACTATTAGAGGCTATATACTATTAGAGGAGAGATATACTGTATATACTATTAGAAGAGATATACTGTATATACTATTAGAGGCTATATACTGTATATACATTAGAGGATAGATATAATGTATATACTATTAGAGGGGATATACTGTATATACTATTAGAGGAGATATACTGTATATACTATTAGAGGAGATATACTGTATATAGTATTAGAGGAGATATACTGTATATACTATTAGAGGCTATATACTATTAGAGGAGAGATATACTGTATATACTATTAGAAGAGATATACTGTATATACTATTAGAGGCTATATACTGTATATACATTAGAGGATAGATATAATGTATATACTATTAGAGGGGATATACTGTATATACTATTAGAGGAGATATACTGTATATACTATTAGCGGAGATATACTGTATATACTATTAGAGGAGATATACTGTATAAACTATTAGAGGAGATATACTGTATATACTATTAGAGGAGATATACTGTATATAGTATTAGAGGAGATATACTGTATATATTATTAGAGGAGAGATATACTATTAAATGGTCAATCTGGTAAATATCATCAGACTCATTAACTTTAACCCCATTTTGTTACTGGCCAATTAATCGATTATGAAAATAGTAATCGGTTAATTTCATAATCGATTAGTTGTTTTAGCCCTAGTGTGGTGTGTTTCATCACGATGGAGATCATAAGGAAAAGTGTTCCCTTTTTGGAGATGGACTCATTGTTCGCACTAAGGGTTAAAGCTTTGAATCTCAGTGGCGCATGAATTTATTCCATATTTAAAGTTACAATAAATTTTGCCCGATTTGTATTTCACTTCATACGTGTGTAAATGGTATTACTTGACCCTTTGTCTCTGTATTCACATGCATTTAATTGTTTTGGGTTGATCATTTATAGCGCAGCTTTTTGAAAATTGTGACCTGTTCACATATCTCATGACCAGGACAGACGTCACCCGTGTGAAAGGGCCCCGATATGTTGTAGGTGCTAAGGCTCACAGTGATTGGTCGGTCAGCACACTGAAATGTGACGTATGAAGGTTCATAGCTGCCGGCTTTGTATAATGGGGTGAAATCCCCCCCCTATCCAGTGTGGCGAGGATGTACAAATCCCCCCCCTATCCAGTGTGGCGAGGATGTACAAATCCCCCCCCTATCCAGTGTGGCGAGGATGTACAAATCCTGCAAGTGGCTGATGAAAATGATCATTCTTGTGTACATTCATTCACATGTATGTATTTTAGCGGTATGCGTCTGCTTGGCTGTATTTTATTTGTACTGTTCAGACTGTTTATGCAAATATAACTTGCAGGAAGTTCTGTAGTCGGCTGTTGAGGAGTGGATGTATAGAGGCTGCTGGTGTGGTGAAGACAATGGGCTACATAGGACAAGCTGTTAGCATGCCTCTGGTGTTCTGAATTATGACATGACCGGGAATATTGGATTGGCCAAACCGCCAAGAAAGCGTTGAATTGTTCACCGGGACGTCGGCATTCCTCCGGCAGGATCTGCACCAGTCGTGTTCAGCAGGGATTTTATAAGTTGCCGATTCACTGGCAGGAATACAAATTGCCTCCTCGATGCATAAACCTTCCGATGGGTCTTTTAACCACTTTCAGCCCCGGACCATTTTGCTGGCTTAAGACCAGGCCACTTTTTGCGATTCGGCACTGCGTCGCTTTAACTGACATTTGCGCGGTCGTGCGACGTGGCTCCCAAACAAAATTTGACGTCCTTTTTTTCCCACAAATAGAGCTTTCTTTTGGTGGTATTTGATCACCTCTGCGGTTTTTATTTTTTGCGTTATAAACAAAAATAGAGCGACAATTTTGAAAAAAACGCATTATTTTTTACTTTTTGTTATAATAAATATTCCCCAAAAATATATAAAAAAAACATTTTTTTCCTCAGTTTAGGCCGATACGTATTCTTCTACATATTTTTGGTTAAAAAAAAAAAATCGCAATAAGCAATTATTGATTGGTTTGCGCAAAAGTTATTATTGTGTTTACAAAATAGGGGATGGTTTTATGGCATTTTTATTAATATTTTTTTTTACTAGTAATGGCGGCGATCAGCGATTTTTATTGTGACTGCGACATTATGGCGGACACATCGGACATTTTTGACACATTTTTGGGACCATTGTCATTTATACAGCAATCAGTGCTATACAAATGCAGTGATTCCTGTGTAAATGACACTGGCAGTGAAGGGGTTAACCAGTGGGTGGCAGTGTAGGGGGTTAAGTGTTCCTAGGGGTGTGTTACTAACTGTGGGGGGGTTGGGCTTTCATTTAGTGAACACTGATCTCTGCTCCAATCACATGAAGCAGAGATCAGCATCACTTGTTGCTAGGCAGAACGGGGAGATGCTGTTTACAACAGCATCTCCTCGTTCAGCCGCCCTGTGAGACGATCGCGGGTATGCCCGCGGCGATCGAGTCCTCGGGACCCGCGACCGGACTCACGGGGGTCCCGACCAGGACGCCAGTGTGCCGCAGATGGCACGCTCGCGATGGCAGGGGGGCATTAAAGATTGGATGTACCTGTACGCCAATATGCTTGCCCGTGCCATTCTGCCGACGTACATCGGCGTGCGCCGGTCGGGAACCGGTTAAACTGGATTTTATATAGAAAATAAAAATCTGAATGCGTGACCGTACAATAACCACCCTAAGCTGAAGTACCACAGGCCCCAGTGTTTTCTACGAGGGCTTTCCGCATTTGCGAGGTTGTTTAGATGCAAATCTGTTTTTTAATCAAAGCTGCAGCATTTTCCTTGGAGGACAGGGCTCGTCTTTCATGATATTACAATGAGATTAGGTCCAAGATGCCAAAGCCCGGAAATGGCCTGTAGCAAAAGACTGAGCAAGTCACCAGAAAGGTACAGGTCCTCTTTATATTTCACAGAGAGAAATAAGTATAGGGAAAGAGTGTTTGTTTATAATTCGGGTGGAGCTCCGCTTTAAGAAAAGAAACGAACGCATTGGCATAAGGAAACTAATGAAAGAAAGGTGTTAAAAGTGGTTCTAAACTCTTAAAGGTTTTTTTTTTTTTTATACCTCAATGCATTCTTTGTATTAGGGTAAAAAACCTTTCACTACTTGTTCCCCCCCCCCCCCAACACTTGCCTGAGTCCTCTATTGATCCAGCACAGCTGCAGCTCTTCTCTCCTCTCTTATGGGATCTGCCATTGACTCTTCAGCTGTCGCTCACTCCTGTGAGGAGGAAGCGGGAGGCGGGGCCAAGTCCACGTTGTTTGTGTCTATGGCTGCACACAGCCCGACACAGGATTGTGTGCCCGCATGGCAAGCTGCTTGCTATGGGGGGGCACATGCATAACAGGTGGAGCAAAGAGTGCCAGTGGGGTTCCCCAAAAAAAAGGAAACTTTTTTATTTTTTCTTGTTAAAGTTTACAATCAGTTTAAGAACTAGATTTAAAGTGGAACTACACTGCATCTGAGCACCACAAACCGAACATTTTTTATGATTTTATTTTATTATTTAAAGTAAACTTGCCCATCTCTCCATGTCCCCATGCTTTAATTTGCTGAGAGATGAAAAACGCCCCCCCCCTAGAATTTCTTGCCACGACCAGGTTGAATGGGGGTAGATGATCCATGTAGCATTTACTTCCTGGAATTCATTTGCTCTTAGCTCAGGTTTGCTGGAGCTGGCATCTTGTGCACATCAAGGTCTTTGGTGTACACATAAGTAGTGAGGAAAATACGTTTGATACATTTAGGAATAATGTTCCGATATATTTATTTTTGAATAAAGCCTGAAAACAGTAATTGCAGGCTTTAATTATACAGTGCAGCGCTTAGCCACTAAATATGAATGTGGCCTAATAAATGTAAAACAAAAAAATTGTGAAGTCAAATATACTGAAATATACTGAAACTCAAGTGTCCAATAGAATCCAAAACGAACTGTGAATCCAAATGATCATAAATAAAATGATGCAGCAAAATAATATAAATAATGTCCCATGTGAATATGAAGCAGAGGTAGCTAATCTTATTTGTTCAAAAATAACAATACTTGACCACATGGAAGTATTGTTATTTTTGAACAAATAAGATTAGCTACCTCTGCTTCATATTCACATGGGACATTATTTATATTATTTTGCTGCATCATTTTATTTATGATCATTTGGATTCACAGTTCGTTTTGGATTCTATTGGACACTTGAGTTTCAGAAGCATCTTATATTAATGTTTTTTCACAATATTTGTATATTTGACTTCACAATTTTTTTTGTTTTTACATTTATTAGGCCACATTCATATTTAGTGGCCAAGCGCTGCACTTTTATTTCTTTTGTTTCCGTTGTGTCCGGTATCCTGGTTATAGTGTTTAGCTGCTGATTTATTCGTTTTTACTAAGCGCAGATTTTTTATTTTTCTTTAATTATACAGTAGCCACTGTCCGATCTTCTGAAACACAAACGTCAACTGACAGTAGAGCCCTATAAGTACACTGGGCTGAGTGTGTGTGTGAGAGTGTGTGAGAGTGTGTGAGAGTGTGTGAGAGTGTGTGAGAGTGTGTGAGAGTGTGTGAGAGTGTGTGAGAGTGTGTGAGAGTGTGTGAGAGTGTGTGAGAGTGTGTGAGAGTGTGTGAGTGTGTGTGAGTGTGTGTGAGAGTGTGTGTGTGAGAGTGTGTGAGAGTGTGTGAGTGTGTGTGAGTGTGTGTGAGTGTGTGTGAGTGTGTGTGAGTGTGTGTGAGTGTGTGTGAGTGTGTGTGAGTGTGTGTGAGTGTGTGTGAGAGTGTGTGAGAGTGTGTGAGAGTGTGTGAGAGTGTGTGAGAGTGTGTGAGAGTGTGTGAGTGTGTGTGAGTGTGTGTGAGAGTGTGTGAGTGTGTGAGTGTGTGTGTGAGTGTGTGAGTGTGTGTGAGAGTGTGTGAGAGTGTGTGAGAGTGTGTGAGAGTGTGTGAGTGTGTGTGAGAGTGTGTGAGAGTGTGTGAGTGTGTGTGAGAGTGTGTGAGTGTGTGTGAGAGTGTGTGAGTGTGTGTGAGAGTGTGTGAGTGTGTGTGAGTGTGTGTGAGTGTGTGTGAGTGTGTGTGAGTGTGTGTGAGTGTGTGTGAGAGAGAGTGTGAGAGAGTGTGAGAGAGTGTGAGAGAGTGTGAGAGAGTGTGAGAGAGTGTGAGAGAGTGTGAGAGAGTGTGAGAGAGTGTGTGAGAGTGTGTGAGAGTGTGTGAGAGTGTGTGTGTGTGTGTGAGAGTGTGTGTGTGAGAGAGTGTGAAGGGAGGGGATAGGTGGCGACACAAATTGGCCATCAGCTTGGTTGCCAGAGGGTTCCCCGGATTTCAGTTGGGGGGCTATTCTTTGATACTGGGCAGCGTTTTCCTATATAAAAAAATACTGCATTATGTGTGGCCCCCATCCTGTGTCTGAACAGGAGGTCTCCGGTGACAACCTACCTGGATCATTCTACAGATCTGTCATTTACATGAAAAAAAAGAAGCTGCCAGAGTCTGCGAATTATCACTGATAGCTGCCGGCGTCATCCAGCTTGGCTGAGTTGTGTTTACAGCCCCTCTGACTGGCAGAGAGAGAATCGAGGGGCTGAGATTGTCGGCATCCTAGAAAGATATAGTTACTGTCTCCTTGGCAACGGGGAATCCGCTCATGGCCAAGATAGAAACAAGTGGGTGTATTTGGGAAAATCGTTATCTTTGCCGTCGAGCTTATGGCTGCAAAAAAAATAGGAAAGAAATACATTGTTTTTTGGGAGTAAGTAAAATATCTCATAAAACAAAATCTGCTTTTCAACAATAAAATGGGTTGTGCAGTCAGCTGTGTGTTTACAGCACGTGGGATATTTATGTACATTTATCACAGGCAAATATCACAAGTAATCCATAAAAAAGACAAAAAAAAAAAAACGGCCATTACCTCATTTTAACGCCTAAACTTTAAAGCAGTAGTAAACCCGCTATTTTTTTTTTTTAACACCTGCAAAGCAAAAGGCATAATGAGCTAGTATGCACCGCATACTAGCTCATTATGAAATACTTACCTTAGAACGTGGCCCCGACATCTGGCCCGATCCACGCCGAGGGAGCTGACATGCTCCCTCGGCGTTTCTTCCGGGTATCGCGGCTCCGGCGCTGTGAGTGGCCGAAGCCGCATTATCGTTAATCCCGCGCATGCGCGCGGGAGATTTCTTTCCGGCCGCCGGCCACTGCCGGATTTTCAGGCCGAGAATCCCCTCGTGCGCATGTGCCGCTGCAGTCAGCGGCGCATACCGAGGGGGAATATCTCCTAAACCGTACAGGTTTAGGAGATATTTTTTTTACCTACAGGTAAACCTTATTATAGGCTTTCCTGTAGGTAAAAGTTACAAAAAAGAGTATACAACCACTTTAACTGTAAAAATAAAACATTTAGGTTATACTAAACACACTGTTTGGTTTACATTGTCCTTTCTTTTTATGTGTGTGAATGATGGCACTGTAATTATTTTAATAATAAAAAACAAAACAAAAAACGAAGTACCTGTTTCCTAATCGATATACAACTGTCACATGACTCGGCTCTTTCCCAGCCTGTCTACAGGGAAACGTAAGCAGGAGGAGATAATCCTCTGCTGCTGGTCAAATTTTTAATGTCCGTCCCCTCCCCCTTCAGTTAGAATCACCTCCCAGGGAACACAGTTAACCCCTTCATCGCCCCATAGCGTTAACCACTTCACTGCCAGTGACATTTTTAGAGTAATCAATGCAATTTTATAGCACTGATCGCTGTATAAATGCCAATGGTCCCAAAAATGTGTCACAAAAATGTGTCACAATTGTCCAATGTGACTGCTATAATGTCGCAGTCGAGATAAAAATTGCAGATCGCCACCATTGTTAGTAAAAAAAAAATGCTATAAATCTATCCCCTATTTTGTAGACGCTATAACTTTTGCACAAAGCAATCAATATACGCTTATTGCAATTTTTTTTTTTTTTTTTTTTACATACCAAAAATATTTAGAATACATATTGGCCTAAACTGAGAAACAAATTGCTTTAAAAAAAAAAGGGATATTTATTACAGCAATAAGTACAAAATATATATATATATATATATATATATTTTTTTTTCAAAATTGTCGCTATTTTTTTGTTTATAGTGCAAAAAATACAAACCACAGAGGCAATCAAATACCACCAAAAGAAAGCTCTGTTTGTGCGGAAAAAAAGGACGTCAGTTTTGTTTGGATGCAACGTTGCATGACCACGCAATTGTCAGTTAAAGCGACGCGACGTGTCGCTTTAACTGACAAGTGCAACGTGGCTCCCAAACAAAATTGAATCCTTTTTTTTCCCACAAATAGAGCATTCTTTTGGTGGTATTTCATCACCTCTGCTCTTTTTATTTTGTGCGCTATAAACAAAAAAAGAGCGACAATTTTGAAAAAAAAGCGCATTATTTTTCTATAATAAATATCCCAATTTTTTCCCTCAGTTTAGGCCGATACGTATTCTTCTACATATTTTTGGTAAAAAAAAAAAAAAAAAAACACGCAATAAGCTTTTGATTGGTTTGCGCAAAAGTTATAGTCTTTACAAAATCTGAAATTTTTGGGACCATTGTCATTTATACAGCAATCAGTGCTATACAAATGCACTGATTCCTGTGTAAATGACACTGGCAGGGAAGGGGTTAACCACTAGGGGGCAGTGTATGGGTTAAGTGTGCCCTGGGGAGTGTTTCTAACTGTGGGGGCGTGGCTATGTGTGACATGTCACTGATCTCTGCTTCCAGTCACAGGGAGCAGAGATCAGTGACACTGTCACTAGGCAGAATGGGGAGATGCTTGTTTACATTAGCTAATGGACAGTTGGGCACCCCGGTGGATCCCCGGGAAGTCCTTCCATACAGGGTGTGGAGAAAATAACAACCCCTAAGAGAGGTGGGGACAGGTTCAGAATACTTTGCAAGCACAAAGTATTCTGGATATTTACTTTACATACCAGAATTCCGACAGGATTCAATTTTGAGTGGGACGTTTCCCACTCTTATGATTAAATCGGTGGCTGTCTATTTGGGCTTTAATGTAGGTTCCTCACTAAAGTTATTTGTAATCCTGTTTGGAATTCTAATTCACGAATTAATTGAAAATGTTCTATCTGTGAGAACTTGATTGGCTTTCCTTAGAGTATATGTTTATTTTTGGGTTTATATACATGACTGCCAGGTCACCTTGAGGCGAGGTGACAGGTGCACACCGTAGGGATCAGGAGTGCACCGCAAGGTTGTGGACCCTACGGCTGACTGCTGCAGACGGGGGACAGATCCCACTGGGGTTAGAGCGTAAGATTCCCTGGGGCGCGGAGTCTAAGAGCCAGCAGGTGTTCACCAGAGCCTCCAGTGGTGAGGATGGACTTGGCTGCAACTGGCTCCAGGTCGCGACCCCCAGGGTCCCCCAGCTCACACCCACAGTAGGCAACAGGAGGATAAGGATGAGGGACAAAGCCAAGGTCGGGGTCACAAGCAGACAAGAATAGTCGGGAACACGCTAAAAGATCAGGATCACCGGCAAACGGGTATAGTCAAGACACGCCAAAGTCGGTAACGGAAAACAGTAGCAGAGCACACGGCAGGAAACAGGAAGCTAAACACACAAAGGAATACACAATGGTTGATCAGCACTGATAGCCTGCAGTGCACAGGTTAATATAGGGCTCCCTGATAGGGCCTGGGGTGGGGTGGAGCCATACTTAGAGGAGAGGTTATAAAAACCATCAGGTGGAAGTGGCTGGCTTCTTAGTCCGAAGACATGAGGGGAGGTAAGCAAACAGGAAGATCACTGCATAACCATGACAATGACCTAGTGTTAGCCATAGAGATATTCCAGTCAAAAGCCACTATTTGTGGATGCGTTACATGTATGCCCGCTATTGATGGACAGTATTGCAATACACTGGTTGTTTTGATATGGACAGCTTTGAACACACGTTTGTAGATGTACGTTTGCATATGAGCAGGTGCATGGTCTGAACATGAGACTACATTTACATGTCAGGATTTTGATTTTGATTTGTGGTTAGTCATTATTAGTCTGAGTGGTACATATAAAAAACTTTTTACTATTTAGGATTAATAAGAAGGCCAAGTGAGGACACATCTTACCATTGAGAATATTGACCACTCATAGCTACCTTTTATAATACTTTGATTCCTAAACTACTTTTCCTTTCCCTTCCTTCCCCCTTCTCCCCCCACCCCAACACCCCTCCTCCCCCCTCCTCCCCCCACCCCAACACCCCTCCTCCCCCTCCTCCCCCTACCCCAACACCCCTCCTCCCCCTGTCGGTTTTACTAGCTTGGTTTCGTACTGGACAATGTGTCTGGTTCTTGCTCATGTATGGGACACACTGGTTGATGATTTTTACATCCGATGCCCAACCCGGAGACTGACACACGGCAATTCAACGTTGTTGACAATATCAGTATTGATGTAGATTGTGGCATGTGTGTCAAATATGAGCAACAAATACATTTGCTGGCAATCTTTCCAATATATGCCCAATTTTGGAGCTGGTGCATGTCCATTATGTCTGCAGTGCCCATACCATTGTCCATATGAGGAAAAATGATGGCAAATACAGCAACTGTATGTAAATGTACTGCCTTAAAGGGGTATAGGTAATAGCACAAATTTACCTAACTTGCGTTCTACCTGTGGAGAGAAAAAACAAACCGGAAAAGAGACCAATTTTCTGTGGCTCAGGTATTCATAGGTTTCCGCAGGGTATGTTCCTCCCAATCAAACCAGTAGGATGCCGTAGCAGGGTTTTCAAAAGGGTGAGTGCGATCATTCGGCGTTTCCCTCAACTTTGCAGGATAGAGCATCGCATAGGAAACCTCACGTCACAGTCGCTTCTTGACCTCTGTAAACTTTGCTCGCTGTTGTTGTAGTTGAGCAGAGAAATCTGGGTAGAAAGAAACCTGGACATTATCCACCTTCATTGCCTCACCCTTGGTTCTGGCCTGGTAGAGGATAGCATCCCGATCTTTAAAATTCAGATGTTTAAACAGAAAAGACAGTGGAGGTTCCCCAGGGTGTGGGGGCCTCCCAGGGACACGATGTGCCCTCTCAATTGCAAACATGGGAGAAAACACTTCCCGGCTGAAAGCTTCAACAAACCAGTGTTCTATGAACGCCACAGGGTCCATTCCCTCAGTTTTTTCTGGAATGCCCACAGCACTCAAATTATTTCTTCTAAGTCTGTTCTCCATGTCCTCCCAAGCATGCAGCAATGACCAGAGGTTAAGGCCTGTACCTGTCTCACTTAATGCTGTAATGGGGCAACATTGTCTTCAATAGTACTCATACGGCCCTCCAATGCAAGAAGAAATGCGCATATGAGAGAAAATAAAATTCATGGAAAGAAAAGAAGATTTACGACCACAATAATTCTTTTCTGTAGCAACATGAGGTGAAATTGAAGGCTTGATTGGTCAAATTTTTTAATAAACGGCACCATCGGCTCACAAAATTTTGGATTTTCTAAAAGAAAATTAGTTTGGATTTTGAACAATGTATGTCCTGCATTAGTTTTTTGTTTTCACGATGTCCAGTTCATGTATGAATAGGGGCAGCACTTTGTATCCAGTTAATCTGACAACATGTTTACTCATATTATTCCATTTATAATGATTGTGTTACATTGTATTTTACTCTGAACTTGAAGGATGGGGATGCCTGAAACTCTCTTCATTGTACCATCAAATGCATAGGTTACAGTGCATTCAGAAAGTATTCACAGCGCTTCACTTTTCCCACATTTTGTTATGTTAGAGCCTTATTACAAAAGAGATAAAATTCTTTATTTTCCTCAAAATCTATAAACAATACCCCATAATGAAAACATGAAAAAAGTTTGTTTGAAATCTTTGCAACGTTACAAAAAATATAAGGAAAAAAAATCTCATGTACATATGTATTCACAGCTGCCACCAACATGCTTCACTGTAGGGATGGTATTGGACAGGTGATTGGTGCCTAGTTTCCTCCAGACCTGATGCTTGCCATTCAGGCCAAAGAGTTCAATCTTTGTTTCTCATGGTCTGGGAGTCCTTCAGGTGACTTTTGGCAAACTGCAGGCTGGCTGCCATGTGCCTTTTACTGAAGAATGGCTTCCATCTGGCCACTCTACCATAAGGCCTGATTGGTGGAGTGCTGCAGAGATGGTTGTTCTGGAAGGTTCTCCTCTCTCCACAGAGAAATCCTGGAGCTCTGTCAGAGTGACCATCGGGTTCTTGTTCACCTCCCTATATAAGGCCCTTCTCCCTCCGATCACTCAGTTTTGCCAGGCGGCCCACTCTAGGAAGAGTTCTGGTGGTTCCAAACATATTCCATTTACAGATGGAGGACACTGTGGTCATTTGGACCTTCAGTGCTGCAGAACATTTTCTGTACCCTTCCTTAGATCTGTGCCTTGATAGAATCCTGTCTCCGAGGTCTACAGACAATTCCTTGGACTCCATGGCTTGGTTTGTGCTCTGACATGCACTGTTAACTGTGTGCCTTTCCAAATCATGTCCAATCAACTGAATTGGTGGACTCCAAGGATGATTAGTGGAAACAGGATGCACCTAAGCTAAATTTTTAGTGCCTTGGCTGTGAATACTTATGTTCATTTTTTTTTTTAAATAAATTTGCAAAGATTTCTAACAAACTTTTTTTATCTTGTCATTTATGAGGTATTGTTTGTAGAGCTTTTAGGAAAATAATGAATTGAATCCATTTTGGAAAAAGGCTGTAACGTAACAAAATGTGGAAAAAGTGAAGAGCCGTGAATACTTTCCGTGTGGTATGTATATATATATATATATGTGTGTGTGTGTGTGTGTGTGTGTATAATATATAGACACACAGTTGTACTCAAAAGTTTGCATACCCTGGCAGAAATTGTGTTTGTTTTTTTTGTTTTGTTTTTTGCATGAATCTTGAAAATATGACTGATCATGCCAAAGCAATCACATGAAGCCATTTATTATCACATATTTTTTGGGGATAATTTTTAAATCATAATAACAGAAATCTCCCAAATGGCCCTGATAAAAAAAGTTTACATACCTTGGAATGTTTGGCCTTGGTACAGACACAAAAGGCGGCACACACTAGTTAAAATGGCAATTAAAGATTAATGTCCCACATTTGTGGCTTTTTAACCACTTGAGACCCGCGCTATAGCCAAATGATGGCTACAGCGCGGACCTCCTTTGCCGGGACTACGTCTATTGACTTCGTCCCGTGCACGAGCGGCCTGCGCGCCCCTCTGAGATCGGCGAGTCTATGAGACTCGCCTGATCACAGGTCCGAGCAAGGGGTCGATCGGGACCCCTTACCACGTGATCAGCTGTCAGCCAATGACAGCTGATCATGTGATACAACGGAGCCGGTAATCGGCTATTATTCCTCCTTGCGCTGTCAGCGCGAGGAGAAAAAAAAAGAGCCGATCACCGCCGGCCGTGATCGGGACATCAGTCCCGATCACGGCCAGCTTACCAGTGCCCACCTGCCCCCCCTCAGGAATAAATAAGTGCCACCCAGCAGTGCCCACAGTGCCACCCAGCAGTGCCCACAGTGCCACCCACAATCTGCCTCAACAACGGTGCTGCACCCCAGTGCCACATATCCGTGCCCATCAGTGTCATCTACCAGTGCCTATCAATGCCGCCCATCAGTGCCCAGCAGTGCCACCTATCAGAGCCACCTATCAGTGGTACCTATCAGTGCCCCTTAGTGCCACCCATCCGTGCCACCCATCCGTGCCATCTTATCTGTGCCCATCAGTGCCGCCTTATCTGTGCCCATCAGTACTGCCTTATCTGTGCCTATCGGTGCCACCTTATCTGTGCCTATTAGTGCCGCCTTAACTATGCCTATCAGTGCCCACCAGTGCAGCCTATCAGTGCGCCTCATCTGCGCACTTCAATGAAGGAGAAAAATTACCTGTTTGCAAAATTTTATAACAAACTATTGAACATGATTTTTTTTTTTTTTTTTATTTTGCATCTTTTTTTGTTTGTTTAGCAAAAAATAAAACTCCGAGCTGTGATTAAATACCACCAAAAGAAAGCTCTATTTGTGGGAAAAAAATGATAAAAATGTCATTTGGGTACAGTGTTGTATGGCCGCGTAATTGTCATTCAAAGTGCATCAGCGCTGAAAGCTGAAAATTGGTCTGGGACTGAGGGGGGTTTAAGTGCCCAGTAAGCAAGTGGTTAAATCACAATTGGTGTCTGTGTATAATAGGTCACCGAAAATTCTGTAAAAAAAAAAAAATAATTTTTCTTTGTTTCTGTTATAAAATTTAGTAGACTAGTAATTGTTCTTTATAAATTTTGGCCAAAATTTATACTACTACATATCTTTGGTAAAAATAAGTACAAATTGGTGGATATTATTTGGTCTTTGTGAAAGTTATAGAGTCCACAAGCTATGGTGCCAATATCTGAAAATTGATCACACCCGAAGGACTGACGGCCAATCTCATTTCTTGAGACCCGAACATGCCAGAAAAGTACAAATACCCCCCAAATGACCCCTTTTTGGAAAGAAGACATTCCAAGGTATTTAGTAAGAGGCATGGCGAGTTTTTTGAAGTTTTTTTCCCACAATTCTTTGCAAAATCAAGATTTTTTTCACAAAATTGTCATATTATCAGGTTATTTCTCACACACAGCATATGCATACCACAAATTACACCCCAAAACACATTCTGCTATTACTCCCGAGTATGGCGATACCACATGTGTGAGACTTTTACACAGCCTGGCCACATACAGAGGCCCAACATGCAGGGAGCGCCATCAGGCGTTCTGGAGCACCCAGGACAATTCTGACATTTCTCTCCTACATGTAAAAATCATCATCATCTTCATTTAGCCCACAGCACTGCTGGGATACAGGGCCTCATTCTAAGGTAAATATTTCATAATGAGCTAGTATGAGGTGCATGCTAGCTCGTTATGCCTTTGCCTTACAGGGTTTTTTTTCTGTGGGTATACAACTGCTTTAATCACACTACTAAAATCTCATGAGATCAGTCTCTTTGCATCATGTTACTTTTTACTATGAGCTGCTCCATGAGAAGAGGATTTCAGTAGCTTTATTCCTGGACTTCAGCTTTGTTGTTGTAAAACCTTACATATACACAGTGAAGTGACTGTCCTCAGATTAAACAAATTGTCTTACAAACGTTGTACCTGTTTATCTCCAGCCCTCTCTTCTCTACATTTTTTCAAAGTGTAGAAGTAAAACAAGGAGCTGAAGTTACTCTGCAGAGGTCAGGGAGGAGAGCTCTGAGAGCTGATTGGAGGAAAGGGACACACCCCCTTCACAAAACACACAGGAGCAGAGCTGAGGCTGTGTGCTGGAGAATACTCCCTTGTAACCTTTTTAGCTCTTGGTGTCAGGAAAACTTGCCAGAAAAGACTCCTGCAGATAGCAGAGGAATGAGGAATGAGGGAGCAGACAGAAATGACAGTGCTTTTAACCACTTAACGACCAGCGCACGCCGATGTACGTCCATTTTTTGAAGAGGGATATCTCGGTAACGGCAGCAGCTGCTGCAACAACCGAGATATCCATCTCTTCAGGCGCCAGTCATGTGTGCGATAATGGTGGTCTCTGCGGCGGGTTCGCAGCGAGTTCACCGCTATCGACGGCGGGAGAGGTGCCACCTCCCCCGCTGCTCTCCCGATGACTGGATATGGAGACGAGTGAGGCTAAGATGACCCCCAATCGTCTCTATACCATAGGAGGGCATTTTAAACCTGCAAAGCAAAAGGCATAATGAGCTAGTATGCACCGCATACTAGCTCATTATGAAATACTTACCTTAGAACGAGGCCCCGACATCTGGCCCGATCCACGCCGAGGGAGCCGACATGCTCCCTCGGCGTCTCTTCCGGGTATCGCGGCTCCGGCGCTGTGAGTGGTCGGAGCCGCGATATCGTCACTCCCGCGCATGCACGCGGGAGATCAGTCCGGCCACACGAGCGCTGCCGGATTTTCACGGAGAGAACCCCCTTGTGCGCATGCGCCGCTGCAGTCAGCGGCGCATACCGAGGGGAATATTTTTTTTACCTACAGGTAAGCCTTATTATAGGCTTTCCTGTAGGTAAAAGTTAATAAAATGACCATACAACCACTTTAAAGGTATATTTTTTTCAATGTCATTTTTTTCAAATGAGATCTGAGGACTTTTTGACCCCCCAGATCTCATATTTAAGAGGACCTGTCATGCTTTTATTCTATTACAAGGGATGTTTACATTCCTTGTAATAGGAATAAAAGTGATCTATTTTTTTTTTTAAAACCGTGTAAAAATAAAAAAATAAAATAAAAAAAAGGTTTTTAAAAACACCCTGTCCCGATGAGCTCACGTGCAGAAGCGAGCGCATACGTGAGTAGCGCCCGCATATGAAAATGTTAGTCAAACTACACATGTGAGGTATCGCCGCGATCGGTAGAGCGAGAGCAATAATTCTAGCCCTTTTGTAACCCAAAAAATGCAACTTGTAGAATTTTTTAAATGTCGCTTATGGAGATTTTTGAGGCTAAAAGTTTGACACCATTCCACGAGCGGGCGCAATTTTGAAGCGTGACATGTTGGGTATCAATTTACTCGGTGTAACTTTATCTTTCACAATACAAAAAAAAAAATTAGGCTAATTTTACTGTTGTCTTATTTTTTTTTTATTCAAAAAAGAGATTTTTTTTTTTTTAAAAGTGCACTTGTAAGACCGCTGCACAAATACGGTGTGAAAAAAAGTATTGCAATGACCACCATTTTATTCTCTAGGGTGTTAGAAAAAAAAAAACAATATAAAATGTTTGGGGGTTCTAAGTAATTTTCTAGCAAAAAAAAAACTTTGAAACATGTAAACACCGAGTCTGAAAAAGAGGCCTCGTCCTTAAAGTGGTTGTAAACCCTTACAACACACTTTCACCTACAGGTAAGCCTAGATTAAGGCTTACCTGTAGGTCCAAGAAATATCTCCTAAACCTACACAGTTTAGGAGATATTTGCCGAAAGACAGGCACTGCTGTCTATGGCGCATGCACCGTAGACAGCGCCATGCAGGTGCACTGAGCACGCTGCAGCGCTGTCTACGGTGCATGCGCCATAGACAGCAGTGCCTGTCTTTCGGCAAATATCTCCTAAACTGTGTAGGTTTTAGGAGATATTTCTTGATATGCCGCGAGTGTCGGCTCCCGTGCGCATGCGCGGGAGTGACTTCTTCGTGGATTCCGACGAATGACAGCGCCGGAGCAGAAAGAGCCACCAAGACGATGGAGGCTCCAGACTACAGGGGACAGCGGTGACATCTCTGGCTCCTGTGTCAGGTAAGTGACACATAATGGACTACTATGTGATGCGATGCGATGCGATGCATAGTAGTCCATTATACTTTACCTTTGCAGGGAATCAAAGAGGAAGTAACACCCATCAGGGTTTACTTCCTCTTTAAGTGGTTAATTGAGACAAGTACACAATATAGAAGAATATGCTTTTTTCATGTTTCATGTCTGAGGTTTACAACCACTTTAAGTGATCCTGTTGATTTGCAGTAACCAAATCTGATATAGCTTTAGGAAATGCGGGTTAACAATTCTTGATCCTCAAACAAAGGTGCAGCAGAGGATATGTCGGTTTTCATTTAGAGTAATATATTGGGGGGGGAGAGGAAGTTTTAAACAGCCCAGTCTTTCTTTTCATTGAGATGCTGCAAAGAAGGAATAATAGGGCACCGTATTTCATTTCTCTAATTTTGTTTTTATACTTAGAAAATAGAGACCTGAAGTATAAGCAGTATGACTATGAGGTTAATAATTGTCCTAGGAGGTTAGTAGTTTGCATTGTAGGTGTAGAGCTGTGACATCGCACATTCTGGGCTGACAGCTCGGGGTCATGAACCGCACTCTCTTGTTGTGACTCCAATGTTGCGACATAAAGTTTCGCTCGCCTAGTAGATCAGCTGCGGGGGAAATAAAACGTTTTCCTGGCACTTTCACCTTCTGATCATGGAGATAATTGCCCTAGTGACAGAGAAACAAAAATAAGAAAGGTTTCTGTTTTTTCGAGTTCAGTGTTGTGCCCTTCTCTGTATTTACTTTGAGTCGTGTGTTTGCCTTGAAAAATAAATGGTAAAACAAAAACGCAGAAATCCAGCCTTTGCCGACTTATAGGTTTTGACTTCCTTTGTGCTAATTTGGAGCATGTGTGCCCCGTGAGAGGTAGGTCTGGGTTAGGTGGTGTTTTAGGCTAATTTCACACTGAGGAGCTTTACAGACGCTATAGTACTAAAAGTAGTGCCTCTCCCGTCACTCCGGTGTGTGAAAGCCCGAGGGCTTTCAAATTGGAGCGGTGCGGCGGCAGGACGCCAAAAAAAGTCCTGCAAGCCGCATCTTTGAGGCGCTATAGGAGCGGTGTATACACTGCTCCTGAAGCGCCTCTGCCCATTGAAATCAATGGGCAGCACCGCCAAAGAGCTGGGAAACATTTAACCCTTTTTCAGCTGTTAGCAGGGGTTAAAAGTGCCCCACTAGCGTCCGAAAAGTGGCGCAAAAACGACGGTAAAGTGCTGCTAAAAATAGGCTTAGTACCTTAGTGCCTTAGTACTAGGGGTGCAACGGATCGTCCCCGATCCGTGATCCGAACGGGTCAACCCGCTCTGATCGGCACATGCCGCGATCCGCGGAGCACTCCGCGGTCTCGGCCTTAGGAAAGGACGTGGCTTCGGCCGAGCTCCGAAGCGACGGCCATCTTTCTACACCCAGGCTGTTTACACTGATCGCTCCAACATGTCATGACGCCGGTTCCTCTCTCCCCTCTCTGTACAGTGGAGGGGAGAGATCCTGAGATGGAAGCAGCCATCCCTCCATACCCTGCAATACCCTGCCACTACTCTGCAGTACCCCAATACTCTGCAGTACCCCAATACTCTGCAGTACCCCAATACTCTGCAGTACCCCAATACTCTGCAGTACCCCAATACTCTGCAGTACCCCAATACTCTAGCAGTACCCCAATACTCTAGCAATACTCTGCCAATACTCTAGCGATACCCTGCCAATACTCTAGCGATACTCTGCGATACCCTGCTAATACCCTGCCTGCCAATATTCTGCGATACTCAGCCATGCCCAGCCATACTCAGCCGTGCCCAGCCATACTCGGCTGTGCCCAGCCGTACCCAGCCATACTCAGCCAATATTACAGTGGGGGAGATTGTGGATATTACAGTGGGGACTATATGGTGGTGGAATTTTCACAGGTTTTTGCAAATTCAATTATTATTTGCTGATCGGAAAAATTATCCGATCCGTGACTCTGATCCGAGGAACGATCCGATCCATGAGTTTTTTGATCCGTTGCACCCCTACTTAGTACATAGTGCCTTACCGACGATGCCCCTAACGTCCCGGTATGAAAGTAGCCTTAGGGTTCAGGTGTTCTGATCATTATGATTATCAGCCTAATGACTGCCCAAGTCTCGGCTGATTACTGCCCTGTTGGCGCCATCTGGCTCAACCTAGATGATTTTTCAATCCGTCTTTTGTCAGTGAGGCCAGAGGGAAATTGATTGGCTCAACAGTAAGTGCTTTCAAATAGATGTAGTCAATGATTGTGTATTTAGCTTCCGGTGCGGTGTATTGTTTGTAGAATTTTGAGGGAAAATAATTAATTTAATCTATTTTTGAATAGGGCTCTAACAAAATGTGGAAAAAGTGAAGCACTGTGAATACTTTCCGCATGCACTGTATACAGGATTTATATAGCGCCAACAGTTTGCGCCACACTTTACAACATGTACAATGACAATACAATTCAAAAGGAATCGGAGGGCCCTGCTCGTTAGAGCTTGCAATCTAAGGGGAGGGTCAAGCGATACAAAGGGTAATAGCTGTGGGGGAGGAGCTGATGATGAAAATAAAAGTAGTTATTGTTAAGTGAAGGCGGAATAGGCTTTTCCGAAGAGATGGGTTTTCAGGGATCGTCTAAAAGCAACTTAAAAATGTTAATTTTTTTTCTGTAAAAGTCATTTAACACTTTAACCAGGTCCCGACCGGCGCACGCCGATATACGTCGGCAGAATGGCACGGGCAGGCATATTGGTGTACAGGTACATCCATTTTTAAATGCCGCCCTACCATCTTGTGCGCGCCGCCGGCGGCGCGCTCGCGTGCCGGTTGGCACCCCCGTGAGTCCGGTCGCAGGTCCCGTGGACTCGATCGCCGCGGGGATACCCACGATCGTCTCACGGGGCGGCTGAACGGGGAGATTTATTTTTTTTTTTACCAAAAATATGTAGAAGAATACGTATCGGCCTAAACTGAGGGAAAAGTTTTTTTTTTTATATATTTTTGGGGGATATTTATTATAACAAAAACTAAAAAATTATGAGTTATTTTTTTCAAAATTGTTGCTCTATTTTTGTTTATAGCGCAAAAAATAAAAACCGCAGAGGCGATCAAATACCACCAAAAGAAAGCTCTATTTGTGGAAAAAATAAAAGGATGTCAATTTTGTTTGGGAGCCACGTCGCACGACCGCGCAATTGTCAGTTAAAGCGACGCAGTGCCGAATCACAAAAAGTGGTCTGGTCTTTAGCCAGCAAAATGGTCCGGGGGCTGAAAGTAGTTAAGCTGCACACTGCAGGTTTTTAAACTGTAAAGCTGGTTTTACTGTAGGTGGCGAGGGGTTATCAGGGCTTATAAATAACCTGACAGAGGGTCTAACCTTTTACTTTTTTAAAAAAGTGTTTAGTGGGGACACAGACCCTAAAGAAAAGCCTGACCTCTGTCCTTTGCATTTTGTTCAAAACTAAAATGATAAAAGCGTTGGCCGGAGTTGTGCAGCAATGCTTGCAGTATGGCGAAGCTGTGAATGGCACCTCCGGATTTTTTATTTATTTTTTTACACATTTTATCTTTGTCATGCTGTTCTGTCACATTCCGACATGTAATTCTATGTGGCTAGTGTGTTCGGCCGTCGGGTATACATATATGCAGAGAATGTAAAGAATGCTGTCACTTTTTGTGGTCTGCATATGGAATGAGCGGTATGAGGACTTGATCGGCAAGTTTTTAAAAAATTATTGCAGATTTTTACGTTTTTTTTATTTTTTTCCCTCCTCGGCTGCTTGATGGACAGTCATAGTAATTGTTTACAATTTCAGGTGATATAGGGGGCCAAATTACACAGCAGAAGCACTGTGGTGTTTAACATGCTTTAAAGCAGGGTTTCTCAAACTTTTTTTGTCTTGTGGCGCACCAAAAAGATCTAAAAATGTTCACGGCACACCTGAAAAGCATGCATTTCATCGTCGATTTTAAGAAGTCTCTCTCTCAGGTGAGAGCAGAGAGGGGGGCCCTGGGATGAGAGCAGAGAAGGGGGGCCCTGGGATGAGAGCAGAGAAGGGGGTCCCTGGGATGAGAGCAGAGAAGGGGGTCCCTGGGATGAGAGCAGAGAAGGGGGTCCCTGGGATGAGAGCAGAGAAGGGGGTCCCTGGGATGAGAGCAGAGAAGGGGGTCCCTGGGATGAGAGCAGAGAAGGGGGTCCCTGGGATGAGAGCAGTGAGGGGATGAGAGCAGAGAGGGGGGCCCTGGGATGAGAGCAGTGAGGGGATGAGAGCAGAGAGGGGGGCCCTGGGATGAGAGCAGTGAGGGGATGAGAGCAGAGAGGGGGGCCCTGGGATGAGAGCAGAGAGGGGGTCCCTGGGATGAGAGCAGAGAAGGGGGTCCCTGGGATGAGAGCAGAGAAGGGGGTCCCTGGGATGAGAGCAGAGAAGGGGGTCCCTGGGATGAGAGCAGAGAAGGGGGTCCCTGGGATGAGAGGGGTCCCTGGGATGAGAGCAGAGAGGGGATGAGAGCAGAGAGGGGGGCCCTGGGATGAGAGCAGTGAGGGGATGAGAGCAGAGAGGGGGGCCCTGGGATGAGAGCAGTGAGGGGATGAGAGCAGAGAGGGGGGCCCTGGGATGAGAGCAGAGAGGGGGTCCCTGGGATGAGAGCAGAGAAGGGGGTCCCTGGGATGAGAGCAGAGAAGGGGGTCCCTGGGATGAGAGCAGAGAAGGGGGTCCCTGGGATGAGAGCAGAGAAGGGGGTCCCTGGGATGAGAGGGGTCCCTGGGATGAGAGCAGAGAGGGGATGAGAGCAGAGAGGGGGGCCCTGGGATGAGAGCAGTGAGGGGATGAGAGCAGAGAGGGGGGCCCTGGGATGAGAGCAGAGAGGGGGGCCCTGGGATGAGAGCAGAGAGGGGGGCCCTGGGATGAGCACAGTGAGTGGCAGGTGGCATCTCTTTGATTTGAAGAGGGGGTGGCAGGAGGATAAGTGCTGGGGGGTGCTTCTGGAGCGGAGAGGACTTGTGCTAGTGGGGGGGAGCAGGTTTAAAATCCCCGCCCCCCACTAGCACAATTCCACTCCCCTCCAAAAAGCACCCCCCAGCACATATTCTCTTGCCCCCCTTCTCCCATCACTTCTTGTTACCTGCCCCCCTTTCCCGGTTAGTATGTCCCCCTCAATCCAAAAGTAAACTATGCACAGACCTCAGATATTCAGTGTAGGCCTTGCAGTGTGTCGTCGTCCTCCTCCCTCCTCTTCCTCCCTCCTCTTCCTCCCTCCTCCCTCTTGCTCCTTCCTCTTCCTCCTCCCAAATATGCAGCGGCTGAAAAAAGCACAAATATGAACGTGTCCCATAGGAAACCATGTAAATGAACTGTAGTGCGTTTCTGCAAAAATCACCAATAAACACATAGATGTGAACCAGACCTAAGCGTTTAGTAACATAATGGGGGTTAAAAATACTAAAATGAGCCCTTTATAGTACAAAAAATCAGATAATCACTACTGGAAGGGGTTAGTTTTTTTTTACTGTAGAACTGTGAAAGTAATATTTACAGGAGTGATTTTATTGTTGTACTGTAAAGGTCTCATTTTAGTTTTTTTTTTAACCCTATTATGTTACTGGCCGATTAATCGATTATGAAAATAGTAATCGATTATGAAATTAATCAATTGGTTGTCGATTAATCGATTAGTTGTTTCAGCCCTACTCTTTCTATTCTTTACCCTCTGGGTTTCTCGCTAAGATCACAGTGTCTTCTCCGGAATGTGACAGTGCGATCTTCACCTGAAATGTCAGCTGTGATTAATTCCTCTAATTTCTTGCAGTTACAAATGTCCCAATTACCCCGCCTGCTCCAGCAACACCCGCCTGCTCCAGCAACACCCGCCTGCTCCAGCAACACCCGCCTGCTCCAGCTACACCCGCCTGCTCCAGCAACAACCGCCTGCTGCGATATAAATAGCTAGGTGATGATAATAGATGGATTGTCTTTGCTCTGGTTGGGTCATCATAATTCTGGGGACCTTTTGTGGTTTGTGAAAGCAATCGTTTTACGATTCTTGAAGCTCCTCCTGCATTGCTAGAATTGCAGTTGGAGGTTTAATGGCCCTAATATTGCTCTAACACAGGTGTGCGTTCTCCCAGTATATCTAAATAATCCCGATTGTTCTCTCTTAAAGAGGAAGTAAACCCTGATGAGTTTACTTCCTCTTTCATTCCCTGCAAAGGCAAAGCATAATGGACTACTATGCATCGCATCGCATCACATAGTAGTCCATTATGTGTCACTTACCTGACACAGGAGCCAGCGAAGTCACCGCTGTCCCCTGTAGTCCGCCGCATCCATCTTCTTGGTGGGGCCTCGCAGCTCCGCCGCTGTCATTCGGCGAAGCCGCGATAACGTCACTCACGTGCATGCGCACGGGAGCCGACACGCGCGGCAGCTCCGTCGTTGAGAATGCCGCGCTCAGTGCGCCTGCGCATGCGCCGTAGACAGCGGTGCCTGTTTTTCGGCCAAATATAGGTTTAGGAGATATTTCTTGGACCTACAGGTAAGCCTTAATCTAGGCTTACCTGTAGGTCAAAGTGGTTTGTAAGGGTTTACAACCACTTTAAGGCCTCATACACACAGACGTTATAAAAAAACGGCCTGTTAAGCTACTTACAATGTCTGGAAAAAAAAATCAGCATTAAAAACGCGCTTTTTATTAGCGGTTTGTTCTGGCGTCAATGCGTGTTTAAAGGCGTTTGTAAGCATTAACGCTAAGGAGCGTTTATTTTTTATTTTTTAAATATCCCATCACATTATAAACATTTTTACAGCTCAAAAAACATTGGTATAGCTTTAATGCGCGTTAGCATCAAAACTGCTCTAACGCTGGAGCCTCTGAAGGCGCTGGTCCTTGGTTTTTTTTTTTGGAGCTTAAAAAGGGCCATGCCTGTTACAGCTCAAAAACGCCATGGTGTGTATGAGCCCATTGAATAACATGGAGTTGCCTTCTTAAAGAAGAGCTGCACCTTTATATATATATATTATATATATTAAAAGTCAGCAGCTACAAATATTGCAGCTGCTGACTTTTAATAAATGGACACTTACCTGTCCCGGGGTCCAGCGATGTCGGCGGCAGATGACGAGGCAATCGCTTGTCTCTCCGCTGCCCCCCGCTGCCATCCTCTGTCAGGGGATCAGGAAGTGAAGCATTGCGGCTTCACTGCCCGGTTCCCTACTGCGCATGCGCGAGTCACAGTCCTAGAACACAGCGCGCGCATCTGTGGCTAACTGCGGCTAACTGCGGCTAGCTTGTCCCGGAAGTGGGTGCAGATACCTGGATTATTACCCTGAAAGGTGCCAATTGTGGCACCGGAGGGGGGGGAGGGATCAGATGAGCGGAACTTCCACTTCAGGGTGGATGTCCGCTTTAAGCTGCAAAAAAAAAGCTCAAAAAGCCGCTGTAAAAACGTCCGTGTGTATGAGGCCTCAAAGTCAGGATCTTTTCACATCTTTTGACATGTGGTTCTTCATGTAAATCAGCGCGTGTTTTACTATAACATTTCTATGCTGTGATAGTGATTGCAAAAGTTTATGGGTGGTAAAGCCAGGATTATTTATGTCACCCCCCAGAACCTGCACCTTTTAAATTCAAGTCTGCCCTGGCAGCTTCCGCAGTGCTGTTCTCACCCGATTATTTTAAATGAAAAGTATTGTACAATTTATGTGAGCAGAGACTGCAGTTCCTTTCTAATACATCATTAAATGTATTTTTTATGAAATGCATGCAGTGTAGAGGTGCGCATCTTCACTGGTCTCAGGATTCGATTACGGTTATCTGGTCAACGATACGATTTGATTCCGCGATGCATTATGATTACCGACGAGCTCCCCCTTCCACTTGGGCCGCCTAGGCAGCCTTTCCTCCCTGCAATCTTCTGGGACACATCACAGGTCCCAAAAGATTGCCCGGCCATTCAGGACAGCGCAGTGAGACACGCGCGCCCGGCCGCGAAGCTGCCCACAGTAGTATTACCAGCGCCGTGGGCAGGCGGGGGACGAGAAGAGGGGAGGGTTTGGGTGGTCACGTCGCTGGATAGTAGCTGCTGACTTTTAATAAACAAAAAATGTACTGGAACTCCGCTTTGAATTAAAAATAACCTCACACCCTTAACCATTTCAGCTCCGGAAGAATGACCGACGACTTGGCTGCTGAATGACCGGGCCATTTTTTGCGATTCGGCAATGCGTTAATTTAACTGACAATTGCACGGTTGTGTGACGTACCCAAATAAAATTCACGTCCTGTTTTCCCTCCACAAATAGAGCTTTCTTTTGATGGCGTTTGATCACCTCTGCGGTTTTTATTTTTTGCGCTATAAACAAAAAAAAAAAAAGAAAAACAATTTTGAAAAAAACACAATGGGGGTTATTTACAAAAGGCAAATCCACTTTGCACTTAGAAGTGCAGTCACTGTAAATCTGAGGGGTAGATCTGAAATGAGGGGAAGCTCTGCTGATTTTATCATCCAATCATGTTCAAGCTAAAATGCTGTTTTTTATTACCCTTGCATGTCCCCCTCGGATTTACAGCAACTGCACTTCCAAGTGCACTTGCAAGGCAAAGTGGATTTGCCTTCCATAAATGACCCCCAATTTTATGTACTTTTTGCTATAATAAATATCCCCCCCCCCTTTTTTTTTTTTAAAAGCAAATCTTTTTCTCAGTTTATGCCTATATGTATTCTACATATTTTTGATAAAAAAATCGCAATAAGCATATATTGCTTGGTTTGCGCAAAAGTTATAGCGTCTACAAAATAGGGGATAGATTTATAGCATTTTTATTATAATGTTTAATTTTTTTTTTCTACTAGAAATGGTGGCGATCTGCGATTTTTATTGTGACTGCGACATTATGGCGGACGCATCGGTCACTTTTGACACTTTTTTGGGACCATTTGCATTTATACAGCGATCAGTGCTATAAAAATGCATTGACTACTGTAAAAATGTCACTGGCAGGGAAGGGGTTAACACTAGGGGGCGATCAAGGGGTTAACTGTGTTCCCTAGTGTGTGTTTCTAACTTTAGGGGGAGGGGACTGATTATAGGAACCACAATTTGTAATTTCCTCACTCTTGGGAACATACGATCTGTCACTCCTCACAGAAAAGTTATTTGTGTGTTTACACACTTACACGTCCCTGTTCCGCCTCTCGTGCCCACGATCGCTCCTGGCCAGCGGTCATAGCGACCGTCGACCACGAGCATAGGCATCTCCGATGTGACTGCCCGACCTGCCTCTCTGCTCTCACGTTTCTCCTGACATCAGCGGGGAATTCTCAGCCCCTCCTGCCTCTCTTCTGATTTGATAGCGACAGTCAGTGGGCGGGGCTGGGAATTCTCCGCTGACTTCAGGATAGACGTGGGAGGAGAGAGGCGAGCATTGTACACAACGGGGGATACGCTCGGAGCGCTCTACCGGGACAGGCGGGACAATGACGTCACCAGCAATCAAATGTTTGCGGTCGCATGCATCGATGCTGCATCGGGGACACCCGAATCGCGATGCAGTGATTTAATTTCAGCACCCCTAATGCAGTGTACATATCTGAATTTAACTTTGTATTGGACCTTTTCTGCCTACCAAACATATACCAAAATACGGGTCCCTAAAGATTGGTGACCCAAAGAAAAGTGAGGCTCGATGAGGAACAGACCAGTCCAGATGAAGCTACACACTGTTGTGAAACGCGTTGACGTAATTTCTGCCTGGACGCCGCAAATCGATTCCCCGATTCGGCGGCGAGCCCGATAGTAAACACACAAGCAACATACAGGAAGCTGTGCGGGATTTGATACCGGCCCTATATTGCTAATTGGCATAGAGTGGTTGCTTATTGATAGCACCAATATTGGACCGGCTTCAAATCCCACTGGCGTCCGGACGTATATGTTTTTTGTGTATATGTTTCCTGTCTCTGTGCCTGCTGGGATCATACATTGTTTTTTGATCAAAAACAGCGGACACATCAAGGTTATTTTAAAGAGGAAGTAAAGGCTATTTAAAAAAAAAAAAAAAATGCAACCTGCAAGGCAAAGGCATAATGAGCTAGTATGCATAGCATACTAGCTCATTATGAATAACTTACCTGAGAACGAAGCTCCCCAGAGCGGTCCTCCGTCTTCATCTTCGCCGCTGCCATGTATCCCGGAGTGACTTCCGGGTCTCGCTGCTCCGGTGCTGTGATTCGCCTGAGCCGCGATGACGTCACTCCCGCGCATGCGCACGGGAGCCGACACGAGCATATCGCTGTGATCTGCAGCCTGGTCAGTGCGCCTGTCTTTTTGTAAATATCTCCTAAACCGTATAGGTTTAGGAGAGATTTCTTGGACCTACAGGTAAGCCTTAAAGAGGAAGTAAACCCTGATGGGTGTTACTTCCTCTTTGATTCCCTGCAAAGGTAAAGCATAATGGACTACTATGCATCGCATCGCATCGCATCACATCACATAGTAGCCCATTATGTGTCAATTACCGGACACAGGAGCCAGCGAAGTCACTGCTGTCCCCTGTAGTCCGGAGCGTCCATCTTCTCGGTGGGTCTCGCCGCTCCGCTGCTGTCTACTAAACAGCAGAGCTTAGGGGTTGGGGGGAGGGTTCCAATGATCGTTCTCATGCTGTTTGTATGTGGAACATCCTGACCAAGAATTAAAAATGTAACCAATTAATGGCCAGAAATGGCTCTCAAATATTTGCTGCTGTCATGATTGGTGACTGGGGATCACCTGGACTGCAGTTATACTGTGTGTCCAATTGTGTCCATTTGTTGCTAAATCTCTGGCAGAGAGGAAGCTCGTGCCAAGGAAACATTAGGGTTAGGCTTGTGTATGGGCAGGCTACAACAGCTGGCACCATTGCACAAACCTGGCCAAACTCCTCGCCAGCTCTCACCTGGCCCAGTGTCCCCCCCATGCTCGTCATAAGCAGCGCTGATCGGGATTGGAAGTGGGAATTATCTCTTTATTCAGCCTAATCGGTGATAATCTGCAAGCTGTATGACCTCCTCTACAGCGAACCTCCTGTGTTCAGCCCGGTTTACTTGTGTTTTCTCTTTATCCCACCTAAGACAATCATGGAGGATTATCTCTCTGTGCTGCCCACTGTCTCTGCCCTCGCTGAGCACAGATCATTCCCCCTCATCTTCCATGTGTGCCATACTGGGGAAACGGTGTGTCCCCCCTTCCTGATTTCCTCTATAATAGGCTTTTCAAACTGGAGGTTTTCAGGTCTTAAAGTGTAACTCCACTTTTGTTGAAAAAACAAAACAAAAACTGTTCCCTCTGTGTTATCTGTGTACATTGCAGGGATTATAACGGCCTTTGTTGCAGATTCCTACATTTTCGTTGTTCTGAAGTAATGCCTGTATGTTCCTCTGAGCCTCAGTGATGGGTCTAATGGGAGTGGTTTCAATATTATCAGGTGTGTACCTGCAGGGCTCCGAGAAAATCTGCTGGGCCCTTAAAGAGGAAGTAAACCCTGATGAGTTTACTTCCTCTTTCATTCTCTGCAAAGGTAAAGCATAATGGACTACTATGCATCGCATTGCATCGCATCGCATCGCATAGTAGTCCATTATGTGTCACTTACCTGACACAGGAGCCAGCGAAGTCACCGCTGTCCCCTTGTGTACGGAGCATCCATCTTCTTGGTGGGTCTCGCCGCTCCGCCGCTGTCATTCGGCGAAGCCGCGATGATGTCACCCCCGCGCATGCGCACTGGAGCCGCCACTCGCGGCATATCGCCGTTGACAAGTGCCGCGCTCAGTGCGCTTGTGTGCCGCTGTCTACGGCGCATGTGCTGTGGACAGTGGTGCCTGTCTTTCGGCAAATATCTTCTAAGCCATGTAGGTTTAGGAGATATTTCTTGGACCTACAGGTAAGCCTTAATCTAGGCTTACCTGTAGGTCAAAGTGTGTTGTAAGGGTTTACAACCACTCTAAGGCTCCATGCACACTGGAGCTCATAAACTGCAGTTTATTGGAGTTTGGGCATTTTTTTTAAAAGTCTATAAGCTCCACTCTATGATAGCCTATGTGTCCATGCACACATGGAAGTTTTTTTTAGCTTTAATGAGCAGTGGAGTTTATGGGCTTTTTTTCTGAACGCCAGAAATTCTCGTTCAAAGTGCTGTTTTTCACCTCCAAAAAACGACAAACGCCGATAAACGCACATTAATTAGTGTCTATTTTTTCAATGCATTGTGGGAGTTTGGAATGCACTGTGGGATTTTTGGAGTGTCCTCTGTGTATTTTTATTAAAAACGCCCATAAACGCTAATAAACGCTAATAAACGCTCATAAACGCTAGTACAAAACGCTGTTAAAAGCACGTTTTTCAACCAGCGTTTTCTGCCAGCAATCTGGCGTCCAGAAAAAGCTTTTTTGAGCTTCAGTGTGCATGGAGCCTTAGACGTGTTCCTACAGGAAGTGTCTCACCAAAAATGACATTTTTGTTGCAGGGGATGCCTGAAATCTTTCTTGTATCAGGCAGACCTCTGGGGAAATTGGTGACCCAATCACAAAAGCAGTTTCTGGGGAGTGGTCAGCACGCACTTTGTGTACAGAACAACTCCAGGTAGCCATATTGCTTTACAATCTCAGAAAATGACAGCGGCTGCAGATTGAAAAGGAAAGGCCATTTTAATTAACATTCAATTACAATATGACTTGTGTCGCAATTTTATACGCTATATTATTTTTTCTTTGCTATTTTTTCTCCCCACGAAATTGGCGTTACCCAAAAAAGGTGACCAAATAACACTTTTTTTTTTTCTTAAACACGTACCTTTTAGGGCCCAGTCACACCAGAAACTGCACATGAAGGGGCCTCATGCTGTGTAACAAAACCTTGCTGTGTTTTAGATGCATTTTTGGACCACCTTCACCTGTTAAAAATGGATATGCGACTCAAAAATGCACCAGTAACGCACATTGTGGGTGTGTTTTACCGTGATATCCATTCATTGCAATATGAAACTGCATTTTTGGTGTGATTTTTCAAAACCACACCAAAGATGCAGCATGAAGGACTTTTCAAAATACACTTCAACCACAGGATTTAAAGGGAATTTTTATTGCAAGGTAAAAAAACAAACAGGCAGCAGCTTCAGCTGCCCACAATTAAAATGGATGCAGTGGAGGGAGATTTCTGCAGCATATTTGGCAAATACAGAATCACAGTAGGGGTACAACGGATCATCACTGATCCGTGATCTGAACGGGTCACCCTGCTCGGATCGGCACACGCCGCGCTCCGCGGTCTCGGCCTTAGGAAAGGCTGCGGCTTCGGGCCTAGCTCCGAAGCAGCGGCCATCTTTCTACACCCAATGTGATCGCTCGCGCTCCGCGGTCTCGGCCTTAGGAAAGGCTGTGGCTTCGGGCCTAGCTCCGAAGCAGCGGCCATCTTTCTACACCCAATGTGATCGCTCACGCTCCGCGGTCTCGGCCTTAGGAAAGGCTGCGGCTTCGGCCTAGCTCCGAAGCAGCGGCCATCTTTCTACACCCAATGTGATCGCTCCGTCAAATGACAGAGCTATCACTTGTAAATAAACCGGCGGCGTCATGGTTCAGGACCCACCCCTGTCCTTTGATTGGACATTGAAATAGCAGTAGCACATTGATAAAGTGTTCGTTCACCTCCTGTCATCGAGGTCATCCTGCTTTTTGGCAGCCTGTGTGTAACTGACTAATTTGAATGTTCCCAGCTCAGTCCCGGCTAAAGTCATTTAGCTGTTGAGGCATCTGCATGCTACTGAACTTGCTTGCTCAGCTTGGAGTGTTGTAAATGTAAAATATTTCTTAGTCATCTGTGAAAAAAAAATAACATTTTCTCTTTTAGTGCCTGGTGTAAAACAATTATATATTTTAACGCCTATGTTTGATTAATGATTTAGTGTTTATCACTCTTAGCACGACTTATGCTTGCACAATTATCAGCAATAACCTGTAGAGCTAATAGCCCAGCTGGTAGAGTTAGCAGATGGTCCCGTCTGCCTCATGTTGGTGGATCCAGTTTCCCTGAGCCTGCCAGCAGCTATTCTGGGCAGAGAGGTGAGGCCGTGTGTGTTATAAGAAGTTTATATGCTGGTGCACAAGCCAATATAGAAAGGGTTGTAACCTCCATATACAATGTAACATCAAAGGGATGCAGAAGAGCCATTTGTAAGAACACAGCCCACGGTTTATAGGCCACAATTTATTCTTGCATAAAATACTATCATTTGTTTGATGGTTCAGTCTGTTTTATTATATGAGCTGTTTTAACTGTGGCTTTCTTGTCAAGTGCAGAGACAAAGTGATTATTGAAGGGCCAATTCACACCCATGAGATTTAACATATCAGACCATATACGCAAGTTAGATATTGTATTAGAAAATAAAAGCTTCACTGCGGCAGGGAGCAGCATGGTGCCAATTTGTAACCTGGCAATAATTGATAATAACATGTTTACAACCATTGATATTCAAGATAAAATAAGAGGGGCCACCATACTCCTAGTTGGATACATATGTTGAGATAATAACATCTGCACTGTCAGTAGGCTTAAAAACCCAAATATGTTAGAAGAAGTATAAACACATATCATGATGGTTGTGTAGCTCGTACACCAGTAGCTTGACGCGTTTCGCGGATTTAAACCGCTCTTCAGGAGCAGACATGTAAGATATCTGCAACAGGAAAATATTTGTAGGTAAGTATACTAAGTCAGGGTAGGGGAGGATGGATAAAGCCCCCCAAAACCCTTATAAAACAAGATGGCTTACAAATATGTGTGCGCTAGAAGGCAGGGACCTCAAATGATAGGGATGGAGGCACCTGACTCTACCCAGCCATGGCTTCACTCAAAGTCCCAATTTCCCCAATCCCCTCTTTTTTTAGATATTGTATTAGAGAGCTAAACCTAATACCGCGTACACATGATCAGAATTCCGGCCTGAAAAAGACCAATGAGAGCTTTTCATTGGAAAATGCGACCGTGTGTACGCTCCATCGGAAATTTAGCTGTCTGAATTTCCTCCAGCCAAAAATTGATAGCATGTTCTCAATTTTCCAGACGGAAAAACTTTCTATCGGTAATTTCCGATCGTGTGTATGCAATTCCGACACGCCTAAAATCACGCATTGCTCAGATTCAACTACGAGAGAGAAGCTATTGGCTACTGGCTATTAAACTTCCTTTTTCTAGTCACGTCGTACGTGTTGTACGTCACCGCGTTATAAACGATTGGAATTTGATGTGACAGTGTGTAGGCAAGACAGCTTGAGCCGAATTCCGTCGGGAAAACCATCAGAGCTTTTTCCGAGGAGAATTCCGATCGTGTGTACGCGGCATCAGTCTCTTGTTTTTCAGCAGAACAAGCTGTTCTGCAGATGAGAAGAGCAGTTGAAACAAACCATTGAAGACTGATAGGAGTGCTTACAATGATTAATTATTTTTATTTTTTATGTCAAGAATTGGGAATTCTAAGGATATTGGGGCAGTTGCTGAGGCTGCTCCCTTGATATCCACACCCAAAAATGTTTGTTGAGGGGACTATTGTGGTACTAAATAAATAATTCATAGAAGACTTTGTTATAAAAAATTACAAGTAATTTAATACTTGTAATTAACACTTTAGGTGTGTATAGGTTAATGTCTCATCTCACTTTAACTCTCATACCATATATATCTGTTTAAATTTTGAAGAGTCCCTTACAATCCCCCGCATCTGCCGTGGGAGGAAACCGATGGGTCCTGTGATCTACTGCTTCCTCCTTTGTGGGTGAGCTGATCCCCTCACTATTTAAATTACTGTAAATCTTCTGTTATGTCATTATATGATTCGCTGCTATTTGATTATTTGCAAATATTTTTATTTACTCTGTAGACTATCCTCCTGAAGAAGCGGTTCGCCGCGAAACCGGTAGAGGAAACGTTTCTGTACCCCTCTTCAATAGAAACCTTACGGGGCTACCCGTTGGTAGTTTATTAAATTGTGGTGTATATGATTTTAGCAATATGAAAGTTTTGATGGATTTAATTTTTTTTTTGCCCTTATTAAATTACTTGTAATTTTTTATAACAAAGTCTTCTATGAATTATTTATTTAGTACCGCAATAGTCCCCTCAACAAACATTTTTGGGTGTGGATATCAAGGGAGCAGCCTCAGCAACTGCCCCAATATCCTTAGAATTCCCAATTCTTGACAATTATCAATTGGGATGATGGTACTGTTATATGTATTACGTATATTTTGTATTTGAGGCTATACTCAGTCTATGGCTTTATTTTTTATGTAAAACCTTTATCCCAAAAGAAACAAAACTGTTCCTGTAACAGCTTAGTAAGTGTTATGCCGGCCATACACGGTTTGAATTTCGAAAGAATTTTCTTTCGAAAATCGTATCTAAGAATTTTCGTATGAATTTCGCACCATTAGTGGGGACTGCAGCAACAGCCGATTTTCGTGCGGAAATAAAATTTGAGGGATCGGACATGTTGGAAATTTTTAGAAAAACGAACGATTTTCTAATCAATGATGGTAGAATCGTGCGAGAAACGTAATAAGAAAAGAAAATGTACGGAGATAAAAGAAAATTTACGGAGATAAAAGAAAATTTACGGAGAGAAAAGAAGAGTCCCAGCCAAGAAAATTCTTTTCTGCAGCAACATGAGGTGAAATTGAAGGCTTGGTCGGCCGAATTTCGAAAATCAATGGTGGCGCCATCAGATCACAAAAGAAACAAATTTTCTGATTTTGAAAAGAAAATTCGTTCGAAATTAGACCGTGTATGGCCTGCATTATGCTAGGTTCACATTTATGCAGTTGATGCGATTTTGAACACACACTTTTTTTTTTTTTTTATCGGAAAGACTCCCTAACACTGTGACTAGCCTGTTTGTTAAGAAGCGAATGGCCATCTTGTCATCCGGTGGCCCTGCCCCTTAGTTCATTTAGCGGCATCAGGCGATGGAGCTGTCAGCAAGTAATCAATTGGTGGCTTGGAAATGAATTGGAATGTGCCGGAATAATTTGTAACATTGAGATTTCAGCGGAGATACCTGAGCTTCTAGAATTCCCTTCTTTGTTAAAAGAATTATATTGATTTTTATCAGTGTCTTTGCTAGAACGATTTTTTTAAACCCATTGAAGTGTGTGGTGGGGGGGAGATGCAACAATAAAAGCAATAAAAGACTGACAAAGGTTCTAACCCTTCTCTGTTCTAAACCTGGAAATAGGCCTGAAGAGGGGCTTCAAATGCCACTGGCAGCTCCTCCACTTTTTGCCTTGTCTTTCGTTGTAAAAAGAAGGCGACATTAAAAAGGCGTCAAATGGATACAAATTAATTTGATTGTCACATCGTTTTACACTTTCTATTTATGTTTGTTTGAAAAGATCTGTTTGTGTAGCCCTGGCTCTGGCTTCCCAGCTGTGGGTGATAAAACATTAATATTGAGCGTACAAAGGGCAACTGTTATTATATTAAATATGCATATTTCCTGCCACCGGAGCCTATGAGAAGCCTATGAGAAGCGCGGTCATGCAGAGGTGAGCCTGTAGTAAGTTAGTGGAAAGTATAAAATGGTAATAGCCAGGAGCTGATTGGCAGCGGGTGGCTCATAGTTTTTCCCGTTATGCCTTTTATCACAAACTTGCAGGAAAGCGCAACGCTATAAATAAATCGCATTGAGATTTCTTATTTTGAGGAAATATTTTATTATGGACGGAGTTTATGCTGCTTATTTAAAACTGGGGATGTCTTCACCTTTATGTTGTCCTGCGGTGAGTCCACACAGGTAATATTTCTCTAGTGGCATGTACCTACAGGTTTTATGTTTATTGAAGTCAGATAAAATTGGGACTAGTAAAACTTCTAGTAGTTTTTTTTTTGCCTTCCATTGGGGATCTTCTTCACTTCCTGACCTGGAGACCCACTGGAAATAAAAGGAAATCTCTCAAAGTGAAGGAAATCTCTTAGCCCTTGTACACGCGGTTGGAGATTCCGACAACCAAATCCGTCTGAGTAACTCCGACGGACTAATTCCGGGAAGAGGTCCGGAAGTGATGTTGCATACACGCGGTCGGACTAAGTTGTCGGAAAATCCGATTGTACATAACGTGATGATGTTATTTCGTTATTTCGGGACTACGTTCAGGCTAGTAGCCAATAGCTTTGCTCTAGGAATTTGATCTGAGCATGCGTGGCACTTTGTCCGTCGGAGTAGGCTACACATGATCGGACAAGGTCCGATCGGAGCATTTTGTCGGAAAATTTTACCGGCAAGTTGGAAAAATTGGTCCGTCGGATATTCCGACGGAAACAGTCCGATGGAGACCCCACACAGTCGGAATATCCGACAAAACGGTCCGATAGGACACATTCCGTCAGAATCTCCAACCGTGTGTACAAGGGCTTAAGGCCCATACACACGCTCAGACTTTTTGACAACAAACATGCAAATTAGCTGTTTTGGAGCAACATCCGACTGTGTGTACGCTCCATCGGACAAACTTTTTTGGTTTTCATCGGACTTTTGTTGGCTGTGCGAACGGACAAACTTTCTGGCAACAAAAGTCCGATGGAGCAAAGTCTGATCGTGTGTACAGAAAACCATAGGACTTTTGTACAAAGTACAAACAGGCATGCTCAGAACCAATGCAAAAGATCAGACAACAATACAGAAGTTGACCAAAGGTGGTGGTAAAGAGCAGAAAAAACACATGGTTTGGTAAAAGTTGGCTGAAAAAGTCCTGCTGTGTGTATGCAATACAAGTTCAGGGCCGACGCCCTTTGTACAAAAATCCAAGGGAAAGTTTGTACAAAGTCCTATCGTGTGTATGAGGCTTTAGACATATTTCACATGGGTCCTACGGCTCAAATACTACGAATGTGATGGTGTGTTCCGGGCCGCTGTGTCCTAATAGACTTCACTGGGCTGCCTGAAAGCTGCACTGGGAAACGAGAGACACTGAAAAACAAAAAATGACTAGTTTATGGTATACAGACCTCAGCGACCATGTGAATGAAGCCTTGGACAGTTGTCACCTGAACTTTTGTTCCCTTTGGAAGATTTTTTTTTTCTCACCTTCTCTTATGGTGACACACACAGACCCCTTTCACACTGGGGCGTTTTCCAGGCGCTTTAGCGTTAAAAAAAGCGCTTGAAAGAAGCCTCATCTGCAATCCCAATGTGAAAGCCCCGAGTGCTTTAAGAGCCCTTTCACAATGTCAGCGCCCGAAAAACGCTCGTAAAGCACCGCTTAAACTAGCAGCGCTTTACCAGTGTTTTTCGAGAGTTATTGGGGAGCTTTTAACCCCTGCTAGTGGCCAAATAAAGGGTTAAAAGCGCCCACAAATGCTGCTGTCAATAGCGCTTTTCAGGCGCTTCCCATTGATTTCAATGGGAAGGGGCGCTTTAGGAGCGTTGTATTCACCGCTCCAAAAGCGCTGCAAAGAAGCTGCTTGCAGGACACTTTTTGACGCCCTGCCAGCGCAGCGCCTCAGTGTGAAAGCACTCGGGCTTTTACATTGGGATTGCAGTTGCGGCTTCTTTCAAGTGCTTTACAGGTGCTTTTTTTAACGCTAAAGCGCCTGAAAAACACCCCAGTGTGAAAGGGGTCATATCGTTTTGGATTTCCCATTTGTTTTCTCTCCCAGTGTTAGCCAGGAAACACAAAAAAAATTGTTGGACAAATTTCACAAGCATTTGCTCAGCCCTGAGAAATTATTACCACGTTTTGACTAATACAGTGATTTACTATGAACGTCTGCTCCACCTAGTGGTCATAATGCAGCATTTTTTTTTGAAGTAGCTCAATCAGAAGAAATACAGCATTATGTCCACTAGATGGAGCTGATGAGTTTTTGGGGGATTTTTTGTGTTTTTTTTTTTTTGCCTAAGCCCCTGAACGCACCTCAATAAAAGCCTATGTGTCGATATACATGTCCATGCATGAGGTCTTAAGAAAAGTACAGTCAGAATCCATCAGGGCAGGACAATTGCTTATCACATTCGTCCAACAAAGGTTTTATAAATGGACTCCTTAGAAAGGATGGAAATCCCCAGCAGAGACCTCAACTAAAAATGAAACCTCAAGGGTTCGAACTCCTCTCCACTAATCCAAAACCCCCCAAAAAAAGCCGTGGTTCTGATAAAATGTCTCTTGTATGACTTTATTGTTTAAAGTGACCCTGTCACCACATTCCAGATAAATCCCAGCCCTGTAAAAGTATAGGCTGCAGGCTTACGTTTTTTTGTGACCTTGTGGTGATGGGATCAGTTTAAGATCTCTGTTTCTAGTTCTTAGAGTAGATTGGGTGTGCGGCACTAGAAACTGGTGTAGTTTGTTGTACAGATCCATTAGAGGTGTTTCATAGTTTATAAAGTGCATCCATTGTGACAGAACACAGTAAAAGATGTTGGCCATGCATTAACTAAGAAACTGCACAGAGTGATCATATGGCCTCTGAGTTGCTCAATGTTTTATACCAGGGGTCTCCGAACTTTTCAAACAAAGGGCCAGTTTTCTGTCCTTCAGACTTGGGGGGATTGTGGCTGGTGGAGGTTAGAAATTGTCCCGATCCAAGCATCAGTGAGAATCAACATGGTCTTCACCGTGGTGGTCAGTAGGAGGAGTAGTGCCTTATCAATGGTATTAGTGGGAGGAATAGTACCCCATCATTAGTATCCGTGGAGGAAATTATGCCCCATTATTGGTGTCAGTGAGAGGAATAGTGCCCCATCATTGGCATCAGTGACAGGAATTATGCACCACTTTTGGTGTCGGTGGGAGGAATGGGGCCTCGTATCATTGGAAGGAATAGTACCCCAAGGGTCCGATTAAAGGCTTGGCAAAGGGCTGCATCTGGCCCTCGGGCCAAAGTTTGGAGACCATTGCTTTATACAATTGACCAGAGAAAATTTTTTAAGACAACTTCTCACTAAACACTTTGAAGTTGAAGGTCCAGCTCTTTGGCCAACTGTTCCAACCTTTGAAATCCTTGAGCCACATTCTCGATATCCACATCAAGTAAGACAACTGCTGTCTTTTTAGTAGTGGTCCCCTCTGTCTTTAACCGAATGGTGTAGTCATCCGTCAGTCGGAAAGTCTCTTGGGTGACGTTGCTGATGGTGGCATATCTCTGAATCCCAGCCACTTGTAGAAAGACCTCCATGGTCATATTGTTTGTTTCTCCTTGGACATGTAGAACCTGGGAGAGGAAGGCTATCATTTCTTTTTCTTGTTCTAGGGCATAACAGGTTAGTGCCTTTGTCCCCTTTCTCTCATTGCTTACAGTTGTTGCATTTTTGTTTTGATCGTTTATTGAATCTTTTTTCTGGCTCTCCAAGGTCCTTGGGTCTGATGTTTCTGAAGTCTGGCTTTTGCCTTCGACTAAGTTCAGTTTTTGTGTCCTCAGATGACTTGTCTGCACTTTTCCTTTTGGGGGGTCTTGGCTTTTGTTCTGAGGACCCTTACCCACTATCAGTTTCCATTCTCGCCCCATCTTACTGAGCCACATTTCAGTGGCTGCCAGATCATACAAGTCTGTATCGTAATAGTCCACTTGTTCTACCACTTTCCCCAACTGGACCGCACCCAGCGCTAGCATCTTCTCCTCACTGGTGTCCTTCACCCAGTACGTCTGCTGGATCCTCACAGTGTGCATGGTGTCGTCGTAGGTTTTCTGTTTGTTGAACATGCTTGTTCTATATTGCAAAAAGATGACATGAGAAGAATGAAGAGGTGGAATAGTTACTTTAGTGAATTTAGACAAAAAAAATGTATAGTGGCCAGAATAGCTTTTTCTTAAGTGTGCTTTTGGTCCATTAGGAACCCGGCCTCTGGGATTTACATACACCCCCCCCCCCCCCCACACACACCTTAATAGCCTTGAATTAGCCCAATCCCCAATTTACTTCTTGCAGAATTAAAATGTTAAAGCACAGACATTTTAAGCTACCTTTTAGCTTGGAAATCCATACCAGTTAATCTTTCATTTAAGCTAAAACTATTTAACTACTGTTAAAGTAGGGAAGGTTTATAATAGAACCCCTGTCAAGTTTTTATTGCTCTCTGGCCTGGGAACCTCAAAGACTGAAAGTAATGGGGAATCTAAGCAGCAGTCACCTGAAATAGGACTGGGGGGGGGGGGGGGAATCTAGCAGTGGGGGGTTACCTGCTGTGATGACAATTGCCTGTTTACTTCTTGTTTTGTCTCTGAGAGCAGAAAAGGCTCAGTAATGGGGGCACAGACGGCAGTATAAACCTGACAAAGGATCAAAACCTATATAACGCTATAAAAAGGGTTTATGCTGGAGATACTTACATAAGATTTTATTTTAATAAGAAGAAGCTTATCATGGTTATGCAATAGAGTTTGTCTGCTTACCTGTCTCCATGTGTTCATCTCTAGAGACCAGCCGACCCTCCCTGTTACCTGCCATGTGCTCTTCTGTTGTTCTGTTACCAACTTTGGCGTGTCCCTGACTATCCCTGTTTGCCTGTGATCCTGACCTTTTGGCGTGTCCCTGACTATCCCTGTTTGCCTGTGATCCTGACCTTTTGGCGTGTCCCTGACTATCCCTGTCGGCTTGTGGCCCCGACCTTGGCTTTATCCCTCACTATCCCTATCCTGTTGCCTATCCCTATCCCTATCCTGTTGCCTACTGTGGGTGTGAGCTGGGGGTCGCGACCTGGAGCCACTTGCAGCCCAGTCCATCCTCACCACTAGAGGCTCTGGTGAACACCCGCTGGCTCTTAGACTCCATGCCCCAGGGAATCTTACTCCCTGCCTTCCTTATCACCTTGACTCCTGTCTGCAGCAGTCAGCCTTAGGGTCCACAACCTTGCGGTGCACTCCTGATCCCTATGGTGTGCATCTGTCACCTGGCCTCTAGGTGACCTGACAAAGCTGTTGAGATCACAGTGAATTTGCAGCCCTGCACTAGGCTTCTCCACTACAACATGCTGATTGACACCATAGCTTACTGAAAACGTTTCCATCCATTATAGGAACAGTATTTTCTATGGCCATTTCAAACTTAACCGTATCTAAACGCCATTAACCGAAAATGCTATTTAATGCATTTTTAATGTTCAAAGCAAACACGCTCATCCATCGACCTCTCCATGATTTATTTTTCGGGAAATTACATTTCAAATCCCCCCCCTCAATTCTAGATGTGGCCATCTTGAGTAAGTGTAGAGGACTCATGTAGCATTTACTTCCTGGAATCCATCTGCTCTTAGCTCAGACATGCTTAACTGATAAGGCCCCTCCTACAGATGAAAGGAAATAGACATTCCCACGAAGACTCCTGGGATGTATGACGACATTTTGACCTAGGGCAAGAACCAGGAAGCAATTAACCGCTTCAGCCCCGGAAAATTTTACCCCCTAACTGACCAGAGCGTGGTTGTGTGACGTGGCACCCAAACAAAATTGCGTCCCTTTTTTCCCACAAATAGAGCTTTCTTTTGTTGGTATTTGATCACCTCTCTATTTTAAAACTTTTTTTTAAACGGGATCTTGTTTACTAAGGCTAGTAGCATATAGATTGGAAATGGTTAAAGCGGTAGTAAACCACTGAAAAAACAAAACAACCTGCAAGACAATAGCATAATGATGACATTCCGGCAAGGAGCTCTGAAGTTCCAGCATGATACGGCAGACCTTCAGAGCGCTTGTGCCGCTGATGTTAGCGGCCGCATGCAGGGTGAATATCTCTTAAACCATGCAGATTTAGGAGATATTCATTTTACCTTCAGGTAAGTCTTGTTATAGGCTTATCTGTAGGTAAAAATCACCAAATGGGCAATACAACCGCTTTAAAGCGAATATAAACCCTCACATATACCCAGTGAAGCGAACAGCCTCAGATGATACACAGGTATGAGACAAATCTCCCTACATAAGTTTTACATGCATATCTGTCTTCAGCTTTATATATTCTTTAGAAAGTGCACATCTTGTGTTAGAAATTTTCTCTTCCTGTTCAGCACTGGGAGTGGATTCTTGGCATACAGCCAAGACAGCTGATTGGAGGAAAGCCCCCCCCCCCCCTCCACATAGGCAGAGACTTGCAGAGCTGTGCTGTGACAAGACAAGCTCTCTGCTAATCCATTTATAGAAACCTCCCTCCACACAAATTTCAGGCTGGTTTTTATCTTTGTTGACAGAGAACTTGTCAGAAGTTATCTTGCTAAATAATAGAGCAATGAAATAGCAGAAAGAAACTGCAAAAAGACACGGAACTTAGTGCTTTGGAGAGAGATAAGAAAACACTACAGATATATGTGCTTGGGTCAAATTTCATAATTTCAGGTTTAGCCCAGGTTCACACTCTTACGATCTCAAACCGGCAATGCAGTTTAACTTCGGGGGTGATTTGACAGACATCTTTGTGGGTTGTTGCAGATGTCTTTTCAAATCGCCCCCGAAGTTGTCAACAATAGTACAGGAACTACTTTTGGGAATCGGTATGGCGTCGCAAAGTCAGCGCCGCACCTTTGGCAGTGCCGGCAATAGCCGCCAATTTGATATGTCAAATCGCATGCCAAATTGATCCAATATAAACGTGGGCTAACATCCACTTTAATGTTTGTTTGAGAGAGTAAAGTTTCAATTTAATGGACTTCTCATTTATTGGTTGCCCATAAAGTAAGGCTGCATTCACAGCTGTGCGTTTTGTAGCTTGAAGCCTGAAGCTACAAAACGCTGGAGGGGAAAAAATCTATTATTCTCAATGGAGATGGTTCACATCTCCACTCCATGTCGCCTGAAGCCGAACGCCTGAAGCTCAAACAAGTTCTGGACCCTTTTTTTCTCGCTCGATTCGGGCAGATTTGGGCATTTTTCTTCTTGTTACATTGGCGACCTTTTGCCCTGCACAAAATCACGGAAAAATGCCGCGAAAATCGCGGTAAAAAATGCAGAAAATCCCGGTAAATTTGCGCGATTTTATGCTTGAAAAACGCTACGCTCAGGTGTGAATGCAGCCTAAGAGGCTTTTCTATACTTTCTTAAAAGCAATTACTGTTCCCGTAGCCTAGACCACTAACTTAGTAATTATTTTGTGGTTAATAAATTAACCCAACTGAAGGACTAGAAAGAATAACTTGATAATGTGGACAGTTACGTTTTTGGTCCAGCCATAGTCACCACTACGTGCTTTTGATTGCAAATCTGCAAAAGATTTTTTTTTTTAACCTTTTCCACTCCTAAAACAAAAACCACCGCGCTCTCTCCTAAAAACAGTCTACTAAGGCTTACTCTACATGGGACGTTCTTACAACCTCTCCTGATCGATTTAACTTGACAGATAAAAACCCACGTTTAAAACGTCCATTTTGCCGGGTTTACATGCCGCATTTAGTAGCATTTTGCCGTGTTTGCGTTTAGAAGCGTTTATTTAAAATACGAAAAATGCCAATAAACAAAACGTGGCTAAACGCCAGAATCGTGTTTAGCAGCGTTAGGTGTCGGAAACGTTGGCGTCAGAACTCATTTTTTCTCTTACGTTCACGGACTGACACAGCTCCTTTCTTAGACCATTGGGTTGTTACTCCACCTTCAGGAGAGGACTAGACATAAAATGTTAACATGTAATAATAAAAACTAGAACTTTCTAGTTCCGCTCAAGGGGCGGTCCCTTAGGTGACAACCCCACAGCCTGTCTTGCAGCTTCAGTTTTTTTTTTCTGCCTAGTGAAGGAGAAGGACCTAGGAACCCTGTGGGCCCATCGTTAACAACCCAGTGGTCTAAGAAAGGAGCTGTGTCAGTCGGTGAACTACAGAGAAAAGGATTTTAGGGTGAGTACAAAAAATCCTATTTTTTGCCTTCAGAGAAAAGCCTCTAAAGACAACTGCCTAAAAACAACATAAAACGAACCTGTACACATAAGATAAGATTGGATGAGTTCAAGAGCAGCTGAAAAGAGCAGCCAACTTCCTCTGAACGTCCGTTTACCAGCAGCCGTGTACACAAGGCCTAAATGTCACTTGACTTGCCTTAGTGTTTAAAGAGGAAGTAAACCCTGATGGGTGCTACTTCCTTTTTGATTCCCTGCAAAGGTAAAGCATAATGGACTACTTCGCATCGCATCGCATCACATCGCATAGTAGTCCATTATGTGTCACTTACCTGACACAGGAGCCAGCGAAGTCACCGCTGTCCCCTGTAGTCCAGAGCGTCCATCTTCTCGGTGGGTCTCGCTGCTCCGCCGCTGTCATTTGGCGAATCCACACAGGAACCGCCACTCGCGGCATATCGCCGTTGACCGCGGCGCACTCAGTGCATGCGCTGTAGACAGCGGTGCCTGTCTTTCGGCAAATATCTCCTAAACCGTGTAGGTTTAGGAGATATTTCTTGGACCTACAGGAAAGCCTTAGCTGTAGGTCAAAGTTGGTTGTAAGGGTTTACAACCACTTTAATGGCTTCCTCAAACTTAGCAGTGGAAGGGCTGTACATATTGTCATCTTCCTTCTCTCAAAGATTTCCATTCATTCATTTCTTATTCAAGTAACAGAATTCATCCCTATTGCTAGGGACATTAATCACTTTTATTTAAATTGTCTTTGTTCCCTGTGGTGTGTAAAACCGCCTCGTAATGCGGTGAGGATAGCTGTCATCATTATTAATGACTTGATCTATTTCTTATAACAGCCTCATAGTTCAATTTTGGAATCTATTCCATGTCTGCTTGAAATGTAACTCTTTGTAAATATAAATTTTTATATGGACTTTATAGAGAAACTTTGATACTGTAATCCTAATGTGGTCACCAACCTACCAGTGATAGCCATATGTACATAATGAATAGGTGGCCATGTTCTAGATTACACGGTTTGACCCTAATGTCGCCTCCTTCTGAGAATATTTGCTGCCTGGAACTTTATAGCTTTTTGAGTCGCTGATCTACAAAAAAAAAATGCAACAAGCAAGGTCGGGGGAAATCGGAGCTTTCGTTCTGTGAACCCAGAATAGTATCCGAACCTTAAGATCAGAAAAAACTGTTGGGCAACTAGCATTTTTAAAAGGATGTTTCAGCCGAGGTGTAGTATTTCCAATACAGTAAAAGTTTGGATTGTGAGCATAATTCATTCTGGAAACATGCTTGTACTGTATATCACAGCAAATTTCCCCATAAGAAACAACGGAAACTCGGATGATTCGTTCCACAAACATTTATTTATAAGTCCTTCAGTTTATATTCCATGTAAAAAGATTATCTCAATGCCCATCCACAAATGGCAGCCTCCACAAAGGGGATTAGAAGCAAAATCTAGGATGAGCTAAAGTATAAAAGAAGAGAGGCGCCTCTAAGTGTAGCACTATGGTTACATTTGGGCTACTTTCACACCGGGGCGTTGGCGGTAAAGCTCCTCTATTTTTAGCGGCACTTTTCCATCCTTTTTGCGGTGTTTTTCGGCCACTAGCAGGGTGCTTTTAATAAAAATTGTTAAAAGCGCAGCTGCAGTGGCGCTTTGCTGCCATTTCGCCACTGCCTATTGATTTCAATTGGCAGGGACGCTTTAGGAGCTGGGTATAGGAGCCTTAGACACTAGAATTCTCCCTCCCTCTATGTGGGAATTCCTCTTTAAGCGAAAACGCTATTATCTGAGATTGACAATTTTGGTGACTGCTCTGAGTTCCGATTGAACTGGGACAAATGCAATCTCTTTCCTTTTAGACCCTGATGCAACGCTGCAGATTCACCCGGACTCCAGACTACGGGCAGTGTCCTTCTTTCGATACCTGAGGGTTTTAGTGCAGTTACCCTTATCCTACTATATTGAAAATAACCTGTGTCCCCTATTGACCCAATTACAACTAAAAACTAAGCAGTGGATGGACCTACCTCTACACCTCATGGGAAGGGCTAAAACCCTTACAATTATCTATTTACCTAAGCTGTTATATATTCTAGCCAACTCCCCGTGTAAAATCCCTAAGTCAATCTTCAGGTGGATAGATACAGTCTGTATGGCGTTCTTGTGGAATGGTAGACGTTGAGGTTGCCGAGGCATCTGGTAGGCTTGTCGTTCCCTAACTTCTATTTATACTATTTGGCCTCCCAATTGGTCCACATTCGTGACTGTCTGCACCCAGTTGCGGGGAACGCCTGTACATCCACTGAAGGAGCTATCACCTCATCTCTAGAGACCCTCCACAATATTATATGCAGAGGGCGAGTTCTGACCCTCCCAGGCACATCTATGATAAGTACCTCGCTCTCCCTGTTTAAAATAATTTTTTTTTTACATTTCTACAGAGTCTTGGTTGGCCTACCCAAACAACCCTCTGTGGTTCAATCCAAAACTTGAAAGAACTGTTCTCTATACCTGACCCACAGCGTTGGTACTCCAAGGAAGTTAAATACTTGTGTCATCTTTATGACACACAGGGATTTAAATCCTTTCAACAGAAGCGCATTGATTTTGACCTACCATGCTCATATATGATCTCTTATTAGCAACTCCGTCACGCTATTCACGCTCAGTTTGGCTCTTTAGAAAATTCTGTCCGCATACCTTAGAGAAAATACTAAGACACCCTGACCCTACTAAACTTATCTCCACATACTATGCTGCCCTTATGACTGACTGTAACCCTAGACTCCCAGTGGCCCAGATGACATGGGCCTCTATGGACATTACATTTTCAGATAACGGGTCAGAATTCAGTGACGCATACAAAACCTTCTTAATACCTTCCAGGGATCCATTTATAAACCTAAAAATCTTTCACCTATCCTACCTTACTCCAGCTAGGTTATACAAAATGGGATTGGCTCCCACAGCAGACTGTTTTCGAGGATGTGGTCAAGTGACAGACTCTTTACACTTTTTTTGGACCTATCCAGTAGTCCAGGACTTCTGGGTGGAGTCTTTCATTTCATTGGCAGTAGGTCTGACGAACATTCTCCACCCCAAAAACTGCCTCCTGGGCATTTTTGGTGATCTCCACATCTCATCCCATGCTATCCCATCCCATCAGACTTCTTCGCACCCTACACTTCTACGCGAAGAAATCCATTTTATTGTCCTGGAAAGGATCACAGATACCTCTAAAATCTCTCTGGTTAAAATTGATTAATGACTCTTTACCTCTATACAAACTCACGTTTGAGGTTCAAAAAAGAACCAAAACCTTTCACAAAATATGGGGCAGATGGCTGGCTAGCCCTCTAACCCTTACTCCAGGATAAATACACTGCTGTATACTGTTCCTGATAGTGCAGTGCACCTCACTAGGGCTGAAACAACTAATCGATCGACAACTAATCGATTATGAAATTAATCGATTACTATTTTCATAATCGATTAATCGGCCAGTAACATAATGGGGTTAAAAAAAACTAAAATGAGCCCTTTATAGTACAGAAAAAGAGAATATAAGCGCTACTGTAAATAAATGAACCCCTTATAGCAGTGATTATCTGATTTTTTTTTGTACTATAAAGGGCTAATTTTAGTTTTTCTAACCCCATTTTGGTACTAAACTTAGTCTTAGATCTGGTTCACATCTCTGTGTTTATTGGTGCTTTTTGAAGAAATGCACTACAGTTCATTTCCATGGTTTCCTATGTGGGACACGTTCACATCTGAAAGGGTCGGGGACTTTAACGCAAAATGGTGCTTTATTGGCTCAATATATTTCAATGGAGAAGCTGCAGAAAAGCATGTAATGCATTTTTGCAGCAATTTGTGTTTTTTCATCTGCCCAAAAAAATGCAAAAATGCAAATTGCAGTAAAATCACGTGCACAAAAATCAAAACGCACAGCAAAAAGCACAGCAGAAACAGATCAAATGCAAACTGCGTAGGTGTGCACTGAGCCTTATGCTGACCACACCGATCAATTTTCAGATGAGAATATTCAGATGAAAAATCTTTGTACATTCGCTGAATGAAAGAATTTTGTTTGAAATTTTCACTTGTTTTTAACATTCTGTTTTTAAAATTAATGTAATTTCTTAACGAAAACCACATCCACTGTCTGAAAATTCCTTTGACTAAGAAGTTTTCTATTTCCAAATTTTCCCGTCACTGTGGTTGAAAATGAACGTCAAATTGACCCACTTTTTTTTTAAAGGTTATTAACCGATTAATCGAAACAATAATCGGCCAACTAATCGATTATGAAAATAATCGTTAGTTGCAGCCCTACACCTCACCATGTTAACCCTCTGGCTGCCTCATGAATGGAGCATTGCATGTTGGTCTCCCTGCCTGTGATTAGCCGTGTGCAGTGTGCAGTGAACACGCCCGAGCTCATCTCTAGTATGCACATGTGCAATAAAATCTACAAAAACCTTAAAGTGGTTGAAAACCCTTTAAGTGGAACTTTAGTCAGAACATTAAGTCTTGCTAGATCACTTCCGGCCGGCTAGGCTAGAGGACATTTTAACCACTTAAGCCCCGGAACCATTTTGCTGGCCAAAGACCAGAGCACTTTTTGCAATTCGGCACTGCATCGCTTTAACTGACAATTGCGTGGTCGTGCGACGTGGCTCCCAAACAAAATTGTCCTTTTTTTTCCCCACAAATAGAGATTTCTTTTTCACCTCTGGGTTTTTTTGATCACCCCTGTGCTTTTTATTTTTTGTGCTATAAACAAAAAAAGAGACAATTTAAAAAAAACGCATTATTTTTTACTTTTTTCTATAATAAATATCCCCCAAAAATGTATCCTCAGTTTAGGCCGATACTTATTCCTCTACATATTTTTGGTAAAAAAATCACAATATCTGATTGTTTTGTGCAAAAGTTGTAGCGTTTACAAAATAGGAAATAGTTTTTATGGCATTTTTATTAATAATTTTTTTTTTTTTTACTAGTAATGGCGGCGATCAGTAATTTTTTTTATTTTATTTTATTGTGACTGCGACATTGTGGCGGACACATCGGACATTTTTGACACATTTTTGGGACCATTGTCATTTATACAGCAATCACTGCTATACAAATGCATTGATTCCTGTGTAAATGACACTGGCAGTGAAGGGGTTAACTACTAGGTGTCAGTGTAGGGGTTAAGTGTGTCCTAGGGGCGTGTTTCTAACTGCGGGGGGGCGTGGCTGTGTTTTTACACTTCACTGATCTCTGCTCCGATCACAGGGAGCAGAGATCAGTGACGCTGTTGCTAGGCAGAACGTGGAGATGCTTGTTTACTTTAGCCTCTCCCTGTTCGACGATCGCGGGTATCTCCCTCCCGACGATCGAGTCCGTGGGATCCGCGATCAGACTCATGGAGGTCCCGACCGGCGGCACGCACGCGATGGCACAGCAACAAATTTAAAGGGATTTACCTGTATGCCCATTTGCCTGTCCATGCTATTCTGCTGACGTACATCGGCGTGCGCCGGTCGGGAAGTGGTTAATGCATTTTTACTCCCGGTCACGTGACTGTAATGTCCCCCCTGCATTAGCAAAGAACAGTGTACATTGTGGTCTAATGCTGTCACTTCCGAACGTGACGTGCGTCTGCTTCTCTGTGCTGTTGCTATGGAAACGGAACACCGGGTGGAAGTGTAAATAAGATGTCACTCTCCTCATCACATTCGCATCACATATGTCATAAAAAGGGGAATGGAGAGGCAGGGAGGGACCGGCCGGTGGGGGAGAATGGAGAACCACAAATCCACGTATAAGTGTCCTGGAGCTGCCACATTCAGCTGTGCAAATCAAACATTGGCAGTCTGAGAGCGGAGGGTCGCTGAATGTCTAATCAGCCATTTACAAAACTAAAAAGTACATAATACAGAAGTTGATGTTTCTAATCAGGGAAATCGTGGGGGGAATTATCATTTTTATCTGGAATTCCAATTTAATTAAAGTGACTGGCACCTAAAATCCTGAACATCCAGAGAAAAAAAAAAAAAATCACCCCGTGAGAAGAATGAACCTGTGACTTTATTTTCCAAGTAAAGTGGGCCTGGGACATTCACAATGTGGTCCCTAGTGAACCGAGGGTCATTATTTCAGCCAATCGTGCTATTTTGCTTAACAAAAGCGCTACATTAGTATAATATAGGCTTCCTTTTTGAGGTTTCTGTTTTGTGTGTGACTGCCCTCTGCTGTTCAGAAACAGGAAAGAAAAAAAAAAAAAAACACTGGCACGCTGTAGAAAATTTGTCTTTTTTTTTGTCTCTGTCTTTTACCATAAATATAAACATTGTTTACTTTATTTTATTCTACACTATTGCCCATTTGTTGGAATGTTTTCTTCCATTCTTTCCTGCTGCTTCAATAAAAAATCATTTTATAATAAAAGTGGCACTAAAGTCGGGTTTAAAAAAAAAAATATATATATTCAAGTATTCTCCTAACTCAAAGTACCTTCTATTGCTCTCTGCCTCCTCCAAATCTCTCTGTCTCTTTTTTTGTTTGTTTGTTGCTGAGATCGAACTTCCATTTTTGTTTTTCATGGTCTTACTGTATGTAGGGCAGGGATATGCAATTAGCGGACCTCCAGCCGTTGCAGAACTACAAGTCCCATGAGGCATAGCAAGACTCTGACAGCCACAAGCATGACACCCAGAGGCAGAGGCATGATGGGACTTTTTGCAACAGCTGGAGGTCCGCTTATTGCATATCCCTGATGTAGGGACATAGCCACCCTCTCTTCCTCGCTCTGGAGATGGACTACTAGGGATTAAAGAGGAAGTAAACTCTGATGGGTTTACTTCCTCTTTCATTCCCTGCAAAGGTAAAGCATAATGGACTACTATGCATCGCATCGCATCGCATAGTAGTCCATTATGTGTCACTTACCTGATACAGGAGCCAGCGAAGTCACCGCTGTCCCCTGTAGTCCGGCGCATCCATCTTCTCGGTGGGGTCTCACAGCTCCACCGCTGTCATTCGGCAAAGCCGCAATGACATCTCCCGCGCATGCGCATGGGAGCCGACACGCATGGCATCTCCATCGTTGAGGATGCCACACTCAGTGGTGGCGCATGCGCTGTAGACAGCAGTGCCTGTCTTCAGGCAAATATCTCCTAAACCATGTAGGTTTAGGAGATATTTCTTGGACCTACAGGTAAGCCTTAATCTAGGCTTACCTGTAGGTCAAAGTGTGTTGTAAGGTTTACATCCACTTTAATATGAATTATGGGCTGTGAGATTTGTAGTGGATATAGAGCAGTGTTTCAAACAAACGGAAGTTGGGAAGAAAGGGAACGGTTCAGGAGCTCACTGAAGACATTACAAGGAGGCAGAAAAATACAATAAGAAATAATTTCATGAAAAATATATTACAGAGCTATTAAGCAGTGGATGTGTAATGGATTCTTTTTTAGATAATTAGGGCAATGTTTGTTTATTGTCACTTTAACCTTTTGAGATCCGCGCTATAGCCGAATGACGGCTACAGCGCGGACCTGCTTTGCCGGGACTACGTCTATTGACGTCGTCCCGTGCACGAGCGGCCTGCGCGCCCCCTGTGATCGGCAAGTCTATGAGACTCGCCTGATCACGGATCCGAGCAAGGGGTCGATCCCGACCCCTTACCACGTGATCAGCTGTCAGCCAATGACAGCTGATCATGTGATACAACGAAGCCGGTAATCGGCTATTTTTCCTCCTCACGCTGACAGCGCGAGGAGAGAAAAAAAAGGCCGATCACCGGCGGCCGTGAGCGGGACATAAGTCCCGCTCACGGCCAGCGTATAAGTGTCCACCTGCCTCCTGCCAGTAACCCCCAGATGATTAATAAAGTGCCACACAGCAGTGCCACCCATCAGTGGCCATAATGCCACCCAGCAGTGCCATACATCAGTACCCACAGTGCCATACATCCGTGCCCACAATCTGCCTCAAAAACATTGCTGCATCTCAGTGCCACATATCCGTGCCCATCAGTGTCATCTACCAGTGCCCATCACTGCCGCCCATCAGTGCCCAGCAATGCCACCTATCAGAGCCACCTATTAGTGCCACCTATCAGTGCCCATCAGTCCCATCTATCAGTGGTACCCATCAGTGCCCCTTAGTGCCACCCATCCGTGCCCATCTTTGCCCATCAGTGCCGCCTTATCTGTGCCCATCAGTACTGTCTTATCTGTGCCTATCGGTGCCACCTTATCTGTGCCTTTTAGTGTCGCCTTAACTGTGCCTATCAGTGCCCACCAGTGCCGCCTATCAGTGCCCACCAGTGCCGCCTCATCAGTGCCCACCAGTGCCACCTCATCAGCGCATTTCAATGAAGGAGAAAAATGACCTGTTTGCAAAATTTTATAACAAACTATTAAACATGATTTTTTATTTTTTTTTATTTTGCATTTTTTTGTTTGTTTAGCAAAAAATAAAACTCCCAGCTGTAATTAAATACCACCAAAAGAAAGCTCTATTTGTGGGAAAAAAAATGATAAAAATCTCATTTGGGTACAGTGTTGTATGCCCGCGCAATTGTCATTCAAAGTGCATCAGCGCTGAAAGCTGAAAATTGGTCTGGGACTGAGGGGGGTTTAAGTGCCCAGTAAGCAAGTGGTTAATGAATTCCATTTCTTGTGGTCATTGTCTAATGATGACTGTTTACGGTGTTTATTTTTCCTCCTGAATTTTTACATTCATTTTAAAGGGCTGATTTAGTTTGTGTGTGAAATTATAAAATGTTGGATTTCCTAAATATATTTTTGTAACGTGTGCCACATGCTTTTCTATTGTGTGTTACAAATGGATTGTCCTTCTGTAGCTTTGTATATCATTGTTGGCACTAGACTGGGTTTTGTTGATGGTTGTGTTTTCAGAGAGGATCGTAGGTGAGCGCTGTATTTGATCGATGGTACAGGAAACCGAAGACCAAAGATGACCGGCAATCCTTGGCTGGATCAGGAGACTGTATAATGTCTATGGGGGGTTCCTGGACCTGTCGGGGAACAATCAGTATAGCTGGTTACAAAATGTTTTCAGTGTTGATCATCTTTGGGATAAGCGCTGTTGTCTCCCCATCTCGGCTCTATAACACCCCTCCCATCAATGAGTCCCAGTTCTTTGCCTAGATGGGGGTTGGATCAGGATGTGTGTCTGCCATGGAATGTCAGTTTGCAGGAATTGCTGGGAGATTTCTCAGTGTAGATAATTTAGTGCGCTTACCTTTTTTTGAGGAAACTCTCTGTAATTCCCTTTTTCGCAGTGGGGGGACCTGGTTGTAGCTTGGGGGGTCCTGTCAGTTTGGGGTGTCGGTTTGCACTGACATGACGCAGAGGATCAGGGAAAGTTGGACGGGGTTTGTATCGGACTCTGCGGTGAACACAGCATTTTGTGTTGCCGAGACAACGTCCCTACAACAGAGTGTTCAGGTTTGGCCTGTTGACACATTCCTCTGTCGTTGCCGAGTTCATTGATCTGTATGTGAGTCTGCTAAATCTGGGCTGGAATTTTATCAGCAATCCATGGACACTTTAACAAGAACATATGAATTTTACATGCATAGTTGACATACATGTACATGCTGTGTTTATGGTCTTCAGCCAGTCTTGAGATCCAGTGGGCCTTGCTAGATAGCAAAGCGCCAGGCACATCTCTCTACTGCTTGGTCACCAACCTGCCTCGGCCTGTAATTGGACATTGAGGGAAAAGCAGAATATTGATGTCAGTTTTCACTTTCCTCCTGTAAGCTTGTTCACAGGGTAAGACAGACAGTGTTGTGCAAAGAATTCGTTCCAAATGATGAGACCCCAGAACCCCCCCCCCCAAGTGTATTGTCACAAGCTTGAATGCAAGGTCCCTCTGACATTAGGGCTCCTCTATACCATATGCAGTATGAACTTGTACAGTATAAGGGTAATGAATATTAGGGATTTACCCTAAGCCCTTGTACACATGGTCGGAGATTCCGACAACAAAATCTGTCGGATTTTGTCCGAAACTGTTGTATACACAAGGTCGGACGAAGTTGTCTGAAAATCCGACGTGATGACGTTATTTAGTTACGACGGGACTACGTTCAGGCTAGTAGCCAATAGCTTTGATGTAGGAATTTGATCTGAGCATGCGTGGCACTTTGTCCGATCGGAATTCTCTACACATGATCGGAGTATGTCCGATCGGAGCATTTTGTCGGAAAATATTTCTGGCAAGTTGGAAAATTTGGTCCAACGGATATTCCGACGGAAACGGTCCGAGGCAGACCACACACAGTCGGAATATCCGACAAAAAGGTCCGATCGGACACATTCCGTCGGAATCTCAGATCGTGTGTACAAGGGCTAACACATTCACACTTAGCCGCCTGACAAGTCGCGCTCCATTCTGTACAATGGAGCTGTTCTAATAGGAGCGACACAAGTCGCTCCGACTTAGAAAAAGGTTCCTGTACTACTTTTGAGGCGACTTGTATTGACTTATATACAGAAGTCATTTTGCACAGACCGGAAGTGACGTGGGTGTGTACCAAGCTCCAGCTTATGCGTTTCATCATAGAACGTCATCTCTTTGTCTTCAGCAAACTGTTTGCAGGCTTTCTTGTGCATCATCTTTAGAAGAGGCTTCCTTCTGGGATGACAGCCATGCAGACCAATTTGATGCAGCGTGCGGCGTATGGTCTGAGCACTGACAGGCTGACCCCCCACCCCTACAACCTCTGTAGCAATGCTGGCAGCACTCGTATGTCTATTTCCCAAAGACAAACTCTGGCTATGACGCTGAGCAGGTGCACTCTACTTCTTTGGTGGATCATGGCGAGGCCTGTTCTGAGTGGAACCCTTTCTGTTAAACCACTGTATGGTCTTGGCCACCGTGCTGCAGCTCAGTTTCAGGGTCTTGGCAATCTTCTTATAGTCTAGGCCATCTTTATGTAGAGCAACAATTATTTTTTTCAGATCCTCAGAGAGTTCTTTGCCATGAGGTGCCATGTTGGACTTCCAGTGACCATTCACATCTGAGAACTTGTAACACTAATGAGTCACATGACACCGGGGAGGGAAAATGGCGAATTGGGTCCAATTTGGACGTTTTCACTTAGTGGTGTACTGACTTTTGTTGCCAGTGGTTCAGACATTAATGGCTGTGTGTTGAGTTATTTTGAGGGGACAGCAAATTCACACTGTTATACAAGCTGTACACTCACTACTTTACATCGTAGCAAAGTGTAATTTCTTCAGTATTCTCACATGAAAAGATATGATAAAATATTTACAAAAATGTGAGGGGTGTACTCATTTTTATGAGATCCTGTATTTTTTTTTTTTTTGTTCTAAACATAAAAAATAAAGAATTTATATACAAGGAGCTGGGACTTTACATGCTTACAGTAGTTATGAATGTTAGCAGCAGCTTTTGTTTTTATATGCTTTTTAATCTGAAAATGTCAGCAATCTGTCAGTGAAAGATCTAATCAAGTCTGAGAGAAGCGTCTCCAGCACAGAGTGCTAAGCATCTGATATAGTAATGTAATAGCCACAGTGACGTGATAACTGGCGAGCTGCCGCTGGCGCCCGGACTCTGCTGAGACTAAATTTACGACGTGTTCACCAAGCAAAGTCTCGTTAGTATTGATCAGTTGTACACAGTTCATCAATAGCTAATCGATAAACTCGCCGCTTGCAGCAGCGCATCACAATAAGTTGGGCTGAACTGAAGTGGACAATTCAATTCATTGATGGAACCCGATACTTGTAAAGCTTTATCACATCCGGCCAGTTTTATAAATATCAGTGTCTGTTGATTGTTAACCAAAAGTAAAAGGCAAATTGAATATTTTATATTTTATATTATATTGTATTTATAAAATCATTTAACTTTTCAGTTGACATCTTTAACCACCTCAATACCGGGGGGCACTTAAACCCCCTTCCTTCCCAGACCAATTTTCAGCTTTCAGCGCTCTCTCACTTTGACAATTACTCAGTCGTGCTACACTGTACCCAAATGACATTTTTTATCATTTTGTTCACACAAATAGAGCTTTCTTTTGGTGGTATTTATTCACCACTTCATTTATTATTTTTTGTGATATAAGTGAAAAAACAGCAAATATTTTGAAAAAAAAAAAACATTTTCTACTTTCTCTTTTAACCCCTACAATACCGGGCACTTTCGCCCCCCTTCCTTCCCAGCCCAATTTTCAGCTTTCATCGCTCTCGTGCTTTCAGTGACAATTGCGCGGTCGTGCTACGCTGTACCCAAATGAAATTTGTATCATTTTGATCGCACAAATAGAGCTTTATTTTGGTGGTATTTATTCACGACTCTGTTTTTTATTTTTTGCGATATAAGCGCAAAAAAAGCGGAAATTTTGAAAAAAAAAACCAATATTTTCTTTTTTCTATTTTAAAAGAAATCCAATAAAATCAAATTTTGTCATAAATTTAAGCCAAAATGTATTCTGCTACATGTTTTTGGTAAAAAAAAATTCCGTTAAGTGTATAATAATTGGTTTGTGTGATCAGGGACATATGTACGCAAATGATCACGTACATATGTGTGCAGGTGATCACGTACATATGTGTGCAGATAATCATTGGAACATGTGATTTTAGTGGGACATATGTGGGGGACATGTTTTTATTATTAGGGACATGTGTTTTTATTATTTGGGGACATGTATGTTTTGGGGACATGTGTGTTTTGGGGACATATGTGGGGACATTGTGTTTACACTGTGTTGTGTGGTGTGTTTACACTAGACTTGTGATCAGTGAGTAAAAAGCAGCTCATACTCACTGATCACCAGCCAGCTGCAGCGATCTGCTCTCCTCTCCTCAGCGATGACTTCCATGTGAGGAGAAGAGAGCCGATTGCCTAGCAACCGGCTGTTTGTTTACATCACATGACGGCCATGATTGGACACGGCCGTCATGTGATCAGGAGGGCCAATCACAGAGCCCTCCTGCCGATCTGAGATGCGCCGTGTCCGGGTGACACAAGCACATCGGGGTCCCCCCACTGCGTGGGCACGCGCGCGCACGCGATCCCGCTCCTTCTGAAGGACGTTCCTGAATGTCCTATCAGGAGTAGATGGCTCCCACCCGGCCGTATATGTGCATTGGCCGGGTGGAAAGTGGTTAAAAGAAACCAAAAAAATCGAATTTTGGTGAAAATTGAGGCCAAAGTGTATTCTACTACATGTCTTTGGTAAAAAAAAAAAAAAAAAAAATCCTGATAAGTATATAGAGCCTACAAGCCATGCTACGCATTATTGAAAATGTATCAATCCTAATGCGCTGATGGCCTATCTCATTTCTTGAGGCCCTAAAATGTCAGGGCAGTACAATAACCCCCCAAATTACCCCTTTTTGGAAAGAAGACAGTCTGAGGTATTTAGTAAGAGGCATAGTGAATTTTTTGAAGTTGCAATTTTCCCCCCCACAATGCTTTGGAAAATTAAGAAATATATATATATATATATATATATAAATATATAAAAAAATTTTTTTCTTCACTAAATTGTCATATTTACAAGTTAGTTCTTACACATGGTGCAGGCATAATTGCAATTACACCCCAAAATACATTTTATTTGTCCTGAGTATGGGAGACTTGTGTAGAAATTGTCTACATATAGGTGGTAACCTTTCCCGAGCAATGGTTGGATCAGCTGCCAGACAATTTTGCCACTTGTTCCCATGTAGGTAGGGCATCCAGGGGGGCTTTAGCTGTCTGTCTTTTCCCTCATAAATTATAAAGTCATATGTGTAACCCGTGGCCCTGTCACACGCCTTACAAAATTTTACCCCACGTCTGGCTCTTTTACTGGGGATGTATTGCTGCAGTCCAAGTCTTCCAATGAAGTGTAATAGGGATTCATCTACACAAATATTTCTATCAGGGGTAAATATCTGCTTGAAGCTGGCGCAATAAAAATTTAAAAGGGGCCGAATTTTGAATAATTTATTGTAACTGGGATGATTTTGAGGGAGGCATTGGGCATTGTTATTGAAATGTAAAAATATCATGATAATCTCATAACGGGTTTTGAGCATCATTGACGAATAGCCCGGCATGTGGTGGATAGATTGGGTAGACCAGTAGGAATGGACTTCATTTTTTTTGTCAGCCCCATGTTGAGGGTTAGGCCAAGGACAATTTTAAATTCTTTCACGATGAGGGGTTTCCAAACAAAAGGACGGGCATATGAAGAACTTGGATTGTTGGCTATATGTTGGCTGGCGTATAGATTACATTGCTCCACAAAGTAGGTTAGGAGATCATTGGTAAAAAATAAGTGAAAATAATAAATTAGGGTTACATTTTCCGTCTGTATCTGAGGGCCTAGCTGGGCTGTAAAAAGGGGAATTACAGGTTCTACTGACGTATCGGGCAGCCATGTTGGATATAGTAGAACATCTGGAAGGCTAGTATGGGCACTGCCTCGTTGATGGGATGCTCCGTTGCTAGCATCTGGCCTATCTTCTAGGAAGGTAGCTGGTGGATGCCTGCATATCATCCTGGAATGCTGCGCTGCTGGTGGATGTCTGCGCCTGCTCATTTCTCCCGCTTCTCCTTGTTTAGGATTCTATCTTCCTCGGTTTCCATCTCAAAGCCACTGCTTTCCACTGGCTCATAGTCGCTATCCGAGTCTGGCGGAGAGAGTTCCCCGCTACTCTCGTCCGACATACTCTGGAGTATCTGGAAAGCCTCCTCTGCACTGTACGATCTTTTAGCCATGTTGACGGGCACATATGTCAGATGGCGGCCAGCAGATGTCAAATGGTGGGCGTCAGATTTGTCTGATGGCAGGCGGCAGATGTGCCAGATGTTGGCGGGTGGCAAATGTGTCAGATGTCAGGCATCACATGTGCCTTATGATGGCGGACAGATGTGCCTTATGATGGCGGACGGATGTGCCTTATGGTGGCGGGCGGCTGTGCCTGATTGTGGCGGGCGGCTGTGCCTGATGGTGGCGGGCAGGTGTGCCTGATGATGGCGGGCAGGTGTGCCTGATGATGGCGGGCAGATGTGCCTGATGATGGCAGGTGACTGATGTGTCACATGGCGGGCGGCTGATGTGCCGGCTGTTGGCGGACAGGTGTGCCAGCTGTTGATGGGCAGATGTGAGTTGCCTCAAGGCGCTTGATCAGCTGTGTTGTCTAGCTTCTTAGAAGAGGTAGGTCTTGAGTTTTTTCCTGCATGCCTGATGGTTTTCTTCCATACGGATGTAAGTCGGTAGAGAGTTCCATAGCCGTGGTCCTTGGACTGTGAATCTTCATTCTCTCTTTGATTTGTAGTGGGATTTGGGAATGAGGAGGAGGTTTTGGTTGGATGATTGAGGACTGCGGTTGAGTCTGTAGTGTTATCTTCTTGCGAGGGTATTGGGGAGCATTTCCTTGTATGCATTTGTGGGTGAGGCAGATGGTCTTGAATGTAATTCGATTCTTTACGGTTAGCCAATGTAGGCTCCTCCGGGCGGTGGAGATGGATTCCCAGGGCTTTTTTCCCGTTATCAGTCTTGCCGCCGTGTTTTGGATGAGTTGTAAGCGCGCAAGTTGATATTGGGGTAGCCCTATGTAGAGGGAGTTTGCATAGACGAGTCGTGAATTAATGATTGTTCCAACTACTGCTGCTTTGTCCTCGGTTGGAATGAAGGGGATGAGCCTACGTAGGAGACGGAGGAGATGGTGAGATCCGCTAACTACTTATCCTATTTGTGCATCCATTGTCATTTCTGAGTCAAAGATGACTCAGAGACTCTTGGCTTTGGTGCTTGGCGAGATAGTCTGTCCAAAGATGGTGGGAGGTGTCCAAGGTGTATTCGTTTTGGAATTTTGGTTTGCGTGTAGAAGAAGCTCTGTTTTTGATTCGTTGAGTTTAAGGGAGCTAGAGGTCATCCAGTCGTCTATCAGGGTGAGGCATTTTTCTAGTTGTTGATGATGGTCTTTTTGCACGGTGATACGAAAGTAGAGTTGAGTGTCATCAGCGTATGAGTGAAAGCAGAGGTCTGATGTTCTGATGATTTTGAGGAATGGGCGGATGTAGATGTTGAAGAGCACTGGTGACGGGTGAACCTTGAGGGGCTCCACAAGAGATTGCCCGGGTTCCAGAGGTGAAGGCACCTAGTTTCACTGTTTGAGAATGATTTTCTAAGAATAATGCGAACCATTGTAGATCTACATCGGAGACTCCTGCTACTTCTGCGAGGCAGGTGAGTAGAGTATTGTGGTCTACTGTATCAAACGCTGCATTGAGGTCTGACAGTACTAGCAGGCATGATTCTCCATCATCTGCTGCTTCGAGGGCGTCGTCCCATGTTTTGATAAGTGCCGTTTCTGTGCCATGGCCTGGGCGGAAGCCGGATTGCAGAGGGTCCAAGAGTTTGTGTGTATCCAGGTGGTGTTGTAGCTGCTTTCTCCATAATCTTGGCGATGGTGTTGAGGCTTGTTATCGGTCTGCGGCAGTTAGGGTCTTGAGGGTCGATGTTGGGTTTCTTTAGCAGGGGTTTGATGATGCCTTGCTTTGAGGGTGGTCGGAACAGTCGCTCTTTGAGTGATTTATGAGCTGCGTTATGGTAGGCTCCAAGATGTTGACACATTATTTCAGGAGTTTTGTGGGAATTATGTCACTAGGTGATGTGCTGTCTCTGAGGCTTTAGATTATGTTTTTAGTGGTGTCGGTGGTGGTTGGGGGTCAGAGAAAAATTCAGCAATTAAGTGATGTTCGTGTTGATTGTGAGGTTTGTGTCGATACCTTCGTTTTGCTTTAGTTGAAAACAGGGAGGGCTTGCCCTAGAAATGTAAAATTTTCGGAAAATTTTTAAGCCATAAGAAACTAAAAAAAATGTCCCTTTTTTTTGTTTGTGGAAAAATGGAAATGCTTTGAAAAATGTAAAAAAAAAAATCAGTGTGGAGTAGTTTATTTACTAATTGAAAGTCATTTTGTTACACTGGGAACATTAAATCCAGTGTATACAAAAGTACTGTGCTTCAAATAAAAGTACAGCTTACTCAGTAGATAAACCAAACTTAGTGGTTGTATAGTCAAAATTTTGAGCGGGCAAGTTTGATTGGGTCGGGCCGGCTTTAAAGTCCTTATTTTTCTAATGTATTTAGTAAATTTGAATATTTTCGTTTTCATATCTTTAGGCTGCAGTTTGAGCCCTAGGCTGGCATGGTACCGCGATGCATGTTGGCATAATATTCAGTTATTTGCACCCAAATGCACATCTACATGTTGCAATCAACATTTCTGTAAGAAACCTTTGAAATGAAAAGTGATTTACTTATCCTGTTTTATAGGAAAAGTCACGTCCCCCACATTAATATAAACAAACAGCTCAGCTTCTTCCAGCAGTGGCTCCGCATCGCTCCGCATCGCTCCGTATCGCTCCGCATCGCTCCGCATCGCTCCGTATCGCTCCGTATCGCTCATTTGCTCTAATTTTCGAGGAACTAAACTCTGACTTTCAGTGCATGTGCTCCCGCGGTGATTTCTCAGAACCATTGAAGTGAGGACTGGAAGATAGAAAAAATGAAAATTCACATCCATTTGTTGAATTTGTTTTCTTGTTTATATTGCTATGAAGTATTTATCTTTTTTATAAGGAATTTTACCCCTAAAGTAAATCGTGAATGTCTATTTTTTTTCTGCAGAAACTGCTTTGCCTTTATTGACATCAGACTGTAAATGTCCCGCAGTGTGTGAGCAATCTGTTCTGGAATTGAATACAACATCAACATGGGTAAGTCTGGGTCTGCTCCTGTATATAGTGAGCAGGAAATCGATCTGAAATATCCTCCATTTTCATGTTGTACCAGAAACATAGCGCTGTGATTGTATTAAGAGGCAACGCTTCTTTATGTGAAAATATGTCTGCATAAGTGTTTACCCCCCATCCCCCCATCCCCTACCCCCATCCCCACCCCTGTTTTTACTTCTATGTAGCTCTCCACTGTCCCTGGTCCATTCCCCCCCATCATCTCTTTCTCTCTTCTGTCTCAGTCTGGTCCATGTCCCTATACCCCCTTTTATCTACCCCCCCCCTCTCTCTTTGGATATATAAAGCACACATGAGTGACACAGATGTATATTTATGTCAGTAGCACAAGTTCTAACAGCCTTCTGTTTCAAGCATTTGTAGGAGTTGCTTTGGCCACTGCTCAGAGTTCAGGCATGTCAGCTTGTGTCCTTTTTACCACCATAAATAACTAAAGGCTTGGAAAATGCAGCATTTCCTATCATGTGGGACAATGAGAGCAGTGAGTAGGGCCGGTGTCTTGTCAATTAGGGTCCTCCATCAGATGCTGTCCTCTGCGTACTGCGCATGCGCAGTACACAGGAGCACAGATTCCGAAAATTGCCGAGGACGAACGGCGCCTGTGCCGTGAGTCCAGGTTCTATCCCCACTATCCAAGTGGACATAGAGTTAGAATAAAAAAGAGCCGAGCGCAGCGAGGCCGAGCCCGAAGCGTGGCGAGCGAAGCTCGCCCGCGAGGGGCCCTCTAAAATTCTAAACCCTATGTCCGCTTGGATAGTGGGGCTACCTCCTCCACTCACGGCGCAGGCGCCGTTCAGCTTCGGAGATTTTCCGAAGCTTCGTCTGCTTGTGTCCGGAACGGACACATATCGATGGCCGGACTCTATTAGGCAGAACACCGGCACTATTACTGCTGGAAAGCTTTTCCTTTCGGATCTGATTTTCCTTCTTTGATTTTCTTCCTGCACCAGCCTGATGGATTTGCCGCTGTAGGTTTAGGCCATGTTAGCCAGATCAGAAAGATTCAGCCTTTGGTTTATATGGTGATGCAAAATGTACTGTAGAGGTTTATTAGAACAGAGCACCTTTATATGTGTGTATATGTTCCATATATCAGTGACTTAGAAAGCATTGAAGCTATTCAATCAACATGACAACCAGGCAACCAACATTTTGAAAAATAAAAGTAAAGCTGAAGTTTATTATATTGCTTTTTTTTTGGGGGGGGGGATACAGGACAAAACACAATAGTTATGTCTAAGGCCAGGTTTGCACTGCTGCGACTCGACTCTCGTCCTACTTTGGATCCAACTTTGCCCTGCGACTTGAAGTCAGAGACATGGCCGACTTCAATGAACGGTGATCCAACTTGGATCCCCCGCCAATACCAGGCACTGTGTTTGGTATGAATCTTGAGGGGGAACTCCACGCCATATTTTAAATAAAAAACCGGCACGGGTTCCCCCTCCATGAGCATGCCCGGCCCTTTGGTCTGATATGGATTTTAAGGGGAACCCCCTACGCCGACATAGCGGAGTGGGGGTCCCCCAAAAACCCATACCCAGCCCCCCCCACCCTATGTGAATGAGTATGGGGTACATAGTACCCCTACCCATTCACCTGGGGGGGGGGAGTGTCAATACAAAAAATCACACTAGACCGGTTTTTAAAGTAATTTATTAGGCAGCTCCGCGGGTCTCTTCTGACTTCTCTGCTCTCTCCGGCCTCTTCTCCCTCTTTCTGGCCTCATCTCCTGGTCTTCAGTTCTTCTCCCGCTCTCTGGTGTCTTCTGCTGGGCTCCTCCGCTATCTTCTGCTCTTTTACCTGCTTTTTTGCTAGTTTACTCGGTTCCATCATGACCCGGGTGGTGATATCACCCGGTGACCCTGCCTCATACCTATATAAGTGTTGCGCACACGACATTACAGCAGGAGAGAGCGTCATGTCAACATCGGAAGAAGATTGGAGGGAAGATGACAACGCTAGCAAAAGAGCGGGCAAAAGAGCAGAAGATAGCGCAGGAGCCCGGCAGAAGACACCAGAGAGCGAAATAAGAGGTCGGAGAGAGTGGAGAAGTCTGAAGAGACCCCTGGAGCTGCCTAATAAATTACTTTAACAACCGGTCTAATGTGTGTTTTTTTATTTTTTATTTTTATTGACACACCCCCCTCCAGTTGATGACTCCCATACTCATTCACATAGAGCGGGGGGGGGGGGGTGGGATCTGGGGCCCCCTTATTAAAGGGGGCTCCCGGATTCCAATAAGCCCCCTGCCCGCAGACCCAGACAACCAACGGCCAGGGTTGTTGGGAAGAGGCCCTTGTCCTGTTAAACATGGGGACAAGGTGCCCCACCCCCCCAATGTTGAGGGCATGGTACGGTTGGGGGGCGGTTGCTTGTCCCCACCCCCTTTCCTGACCGGCCGGGCTGCGTGCTCGGATAAGGGTTTGGTATAGATTTTGGAGGGGCCCCCACACTGTTTTTTCGGCATAGGGGGTTCCCCTTAGAATCCATATCGGAGCGAAGGGCCTGGTATGCTCTTGGAGGGGGAACCCATGCCGATTTTTTTATTTAAATTTTGGCGAGGAGTTCCCCCTCAAGATCATCAGAGCACAAGTCGCATGCCAAAGTCTGATCAGGCAAGACGGCGATCCGACTTTGATCCGACTTCAATGATATTCAGTAGGCTGAAGTAGGATCAACGTAGTGCAGGGAGCATTTCAAAGTTGGACAAGTTAAGATGGCTCCCATAGGGAAACATTGATTTTCACACGTTATGCGACATGAGCTCCCGATGTCAGAGCGTTTGTCGCACCAGTGTAAACCCAGCCTAAACGTGTGCATCCCATTACCTGCTGGCAGCTGCTTCTGCTAAAAATCATCCCTGCAGTATTCACTTCACAGCTGCCAGATACTGTCCCGATTGTCTTCCAGTGCTGCAAATACAGCAGCCGCTGCTACAGAGAGAAGTTGCACCACTCGCCCACCCCTTCTGCCCTCCCCACCAGTCATATTCTGTGCCCTTTTTGAGCCCATCAAATTCTGTCAGAGTGCAGGTGAAATCCTATCATTCCAATGTCTTCATTTATAGGATGCGATGCATTGTGAGAGTATAGGAATACCAGTTCTGTGAATGGCAGAGAGGGCAGGAAAGGGTGAGCAGTGCAACTTTTCTGTGTAGCAGTGGCTGCTGTTAAACTTAAGGCTCCATGCACACTGGAGCTCATAAACTGCAGTTTATCGGAGTTTGGGCGTTTTTTTTAAAAGCCCATAAACTCCACTCTATGTTAGCCTATGTGTCCATGCACACATGGACGTTTTTTAGCTTTAATGAGCAGTGGAGTTTATGGGCTTTTTTCTGAACGCCAGAAATTCGTGTTCAAAGTGCCGTTCTTCACCGCCAAAAAACGGCAAACGCTCATAAACGCGCGTTAATTAGTGTTCGGCATTCTATTTTTCAATGCATTGTGGGAGTTTGGAATGCACTGGGGGATTTTTGGAGTGTCCTCTGTGTATTTTGTATTGAAAAAGCCCATAAACGCTAGTACAAGACGCTGTTAAAAGCAAATTTTTCAACCAGCGTTTTCTGCCAGCAATCTGGCGTCCAGAAAAAGCTTTTTTGAGCTTCAGTGTGCATGAAGCCTTACAGCGCCAGAAGATAGCCAATCAGGAAAGTATCTGGGGGCATTGAAGGAGATACTGCAGGGGTGATTTTTAGTAGAAGCAGTCTCCTGGAGGTAGTTGAACGTATCCCATTACACAAAACGAATCTGTTTAGTGCTGTATCCCCCCCAAAAATATATACAAAACTTCAGCTTTAAAGCGGGAGTCCGCCGTTTTTTTTTTTGTTTTTTTTAAAAGCCAGCAGCTACAAATACTGCAGCTGCTGACTTTTAAAATGAGGACACTTACCCGCCCCCAGCACGCCCGCGATGTCGGCACCCGAAGCCGATCTCTCGATCGTCTCTCGGGTGCTGCCGCCGCCATCTTGGGTATGGGAATCAGGAAGTGGAGCCTTTCGGCTTCATTTCCCGGTTCCCTACTGCGCGAGTCGCGCTGCACAATAAGGATGGTCCCCGCTGTCTCTGGGATCCGTGTGTTTCCCAGCAGGCAGCGGGGGACCTTCTGAAAGGGGCGTGGATTCTGCGGAAAGGGGCGTACCTTCTGCAGAATCTACGCCGGAAGTGGGTGCAGATACCTGTACTGTACAGGTACCTGCACCCCCCTCCCCCCTGAAAGGTGCCAATTGTGGCGCCGGAGGGGGGGGGAGGGTTCCAATGAGTGGAAGGTCCACTTTAGGGTGGACCTCCGCTTTAAGCAATGACAGCCTCCATATTCTCCTCATACAGGCTTCCTTTAAGTCATAGGTTTGTTTTAAGTATGAAGGTGAAGTGTTGCCCGGTTTCCTTAGAGCCCATTCACACCAGATGCACTGGGATGCGTTTTTGAATGCATTCTTACTGCATAGACAGTCCGGAATCATTTTTGCTAATGATCATAATGCAATGCAAACACACAGACACATGTAAATACAAGTCAACACAATCTACATTAATGCAACTGTGAACAAAAAAAAAACTCCTTTAATCACCTGAATCCAATGCCAAAAAAGTTTGTGTGAAAAATGCAGTGCAAATGCATGTATTATGCGTGTCAAATGTACAGATTCTGGTTTGACGGGGCTCTGAGATTGTTTACATGCATAAGTTTGCATAATTGTCTAATCAAGTTTCACCACTAGATGGCGATCTTTTTACGTATTTTGCCGAAGGAACATTTTATTTGGAAGCTGCGTTTCCGTTTGTGCCCAGGGGGTGGCAGCGTTCACCAGTTAACATTTGGCTACACTTCTCATTTCTGAACATGCAGCCTATGAGGATTTGCTTAGCTGGAAGTCTCTGTGTGTGAAAACGGAAGTTGTTTTATCAAGAAATACCACTTGATGACGCGAATGGTACTAATATTCACATAATGCACTCAAGTCGGAAAATAACGAAATCCGTTCAGCAGGTTTATTGGCCACATTGGGCTGCTTGTCCCAGACACGTCTCTCATGCCGTATGGCCATGCTACTCCGAGACTCCCATTCTCTAAGGCTGTATTTTTTTTATGCAGACTTTGCTTCATGACATTTCTGAATATTGTCTGACTTTTCAGTGCAGTCTGTACATATAATCTACAGGTTAGGAAGTTCTTTTGTCACATACATGCCTGTCCACGTCACTTATGTTGTCTGCTGTATTGATTTTGTGGAAGGTTATTATTATTATTCATTATTTATTATTATTATTCACGATTTATATAGCGCCAACAGTTTACGCAGTGCTTTACAATGTATAGGGGGGGCAACACAATTACAGTACAATACAAAAGGTACAGGAGGGCCCGGCTCGTAGAGCTTACATTCTAAAGGGAGGAGGTGGTGGTACAAAAGGTAATAGCTGCAGAGAATGATTTGATGGGGGGGCTCGGGGACAGTTAGGTGGATGTGGGATGGACTTCCCTGAATAAATGAGTTTTCAGGGAACTCTTAAAGGTGGACAGGGTAGGGGCTGATTGGACAGACTGGGGCAGGGAGTTCCAGAGGATGGGAGAAGCTCTGGAGAAGTCCTGAAGGCAAGCATGAGAGGAGGTAACAAGGGAGCTAGAGAGCAGGAGGTCCTCGGAGGAGCGGAGGGGGCGATTTGGGCGATATCTGCAGATGAGGTTGGTGATGTAGATGGGGGGGGGGGCGAGGTTGTGGATGGCTTTGTATGTTATGGTTAGCATTTTGAATTTTACACGGTGGGGGAGGGGAGCCCAGTGAAGGGATTGGCAGAGAGGGGCGGCAGTCACGGAACGATTAGTGAGGTGTATTAGTCTAGCAGCAGCATTCATAATAGACTGAAGGGGGGAGGGGCCTGCTTAAAGTGGTTGTATAGCCAAATTGGGGACTTTTACCTACAGGAAAGCCTATAATAAAGCCTATAATAAGTCTTACCTGTAGGTAAAAAAAATATCTCCTAAACCTGTACGGTTTAGGAGATATTCCCCTCGCAAAGCGCCGCTGTCTGCAGCGGTGCATGCACACAGGGGATTCCCGGCTGGAAGCTCAGCAGACGCCGGACCGTGCCGGAGAGAAATCTCCCACGCGCATGCGCGGGAGTAACGATACCGCGCCTCCGGCGCTGTGAGTGGATACCCAGAAGAAACACAGAGGGAACGTGTCGGCTCCCTCGGCGTGGATCAGGACAGATGTCGGGGCCACGTTCTAAGGTAAGTATTTCATAATGAGCTAGTATGCGGTGCATACTAGCTCATTATGCCTTTTGCTTTTGCAGGTGAGGAAAAAAAAATTAAAAATTCAGCGGGTTTACAACAGGCTACAACTCACCTTAACACCTACTCCTCCCCTAGCCCTACTGGCAAGCCCCGATGATGAGCAGCGTTCCCACCACTCTAAACAGGGATTTGAAAGAAATGGTTGTCCCCGAACCAACCTGATGTGTCCGCCTCGGAGTGGATGGTAAATGCAGCTCTCCCCTTATATAAAATTACGTATTCGAATAGGGGTTGTCATTGTAAATTTGAGAAGGTATGGTCTCCTTTGATTTTGACTTGAGCTCCTGCACAGTAGTGTGGTGTATCTGGGCGCTGGGAGTCATTTTGTCTTTATTACTGCAGAAGTTTCTTTGAGATAATATACTAGGCAATGTTTTTTGAATTCAGACCTGCACCGACTCTTATGTGCGGGGTTCTTACAATGGATCTTCTTAGTTCTTTATGTCTTTGTTCTAGATGGATTATTTTGTTGAACATGGCAGTGAGCTTTTTCTTTCATATATACTGTAAGCTGTATTCCTTCAATAAAACACCTGTTTGTTAAAAAAAAAAAAAAAAAAATATATATATATTAGGGCTGTGAAAATTAAAGATGAATTCCTCAATTAATCGTAAATTTTTTTGATCAAATTTTTTTTGATCAATCAAAATTCTTTTGACCGGTACTCACCTCTCCGCCGACTTCCCGGGTCTTCAGGGAGTTCTGCCGGAGATCCGGTGACATCACCGGACTCCTCCCCCCCCCTTCCCCAAGTGCCTCCGTCTGCTAACGAAGGGAAGGGGGAGGAGTCTGGTGACGTTGGAGTTTCTGATTGAACGTAACGTGTACGGGGGAGGAGCTACGCATGACGTCACCCGCTGCTGCCTTACGGAACTAACACGATTGTCGGCTTTACATGCTGTGTTTTTATCATCTTTATGTGAGTAGTTTGTGTTTGAACACAAAAATGAAATCTTATACTTAAGCGGTGAGCACTTCGATCTTTTCTTTCTACCCATGACCTGAGATTGTGAGAAAAGTTTATGGTCCGTGTTAACCCTTTTGATACCCGCATGCACGATCACCTGTTTGCACAGGGGTCCATGCCATAAGGTGAGAGTGATTAGTTAGACCGGAGGTCGAGGGATTGTCACGCTACTGTGGAAAAAAAAAATTACTTACCTCAGTGCTACAGTTTGAATTTAAAACGTTTGTGTGAACTGTGAAGTTAAGTCATGGATTGTGAAAAAGAAGTAGTGTCAGGTGATTGTATATAGTGTATACCACATTTACCACTGACTTATGCAGAGTTGCAATGCAAGGAGATCAGCTAAAAGTAGTTGGATCTGTATGTGCAATTAATCGATTAAAAAAAATATTGATTAATTGAACACAACATTTTTGATCAGTAACAGCCCTAATATATATATATGAAGATAGAAAACTGCGCCAACCCTATACTAATGAAAATAATAAAAAAAGATATAATATCAAAATATGTAGGTGATTAGCATAAATGATTATAGCAATAAAAACACCTTAAGTGCAAATAAAACACAGCAGTACATAAAAAAATTGTGTCATAAACAAAAGTCCAATCATGAGAAGTTTGTATGTGAATCCGGATAAGCGTTTGTGACACCACAGTGATTCAACACGATCCAAAAGCGCATAAAGTGCCCGTCACCGTATATTAAATGCGCTTACCAGAAAATAGGCAAGTTAGGGCGTTTGTATATATTCAATGGGTCCCATCAGAAGATATCCTCCTTTTTGGTGGGTCAACTCTCCATCTCATAATAGTGCCCTCCAGGTAATAATATACTTCGTGATCCCAAATGGGGAGCTCAGTATTGCCCAAAAAAGAAAGGAGCAGAGCAGAGTAGCGGATTGATTAACTGGGGACTGAGATTAGCCCTAGAGTACAGAGCCTGCTCAGTACTGTAGGGCTAATCTCAGTCCCCAGTTAATCAATCCGCTACTCTGCTCTGCTCCTTTCTTTTTTGGGCAATACTGAGCTCCCCATTTGGGATCACGAAGTATATTATTACCTGGAGGGCACTATTATGAGATGGAGAGTTGACCCACCAAAAAGGAGGATATCTTCTGATGGGACCCATTGAATATATACAAACGCCCTAACTTGCCTATTTTCTGGTAAGCGCATTTAATATACGGTGACGGGCACTTTATGCGCTTTTGGATCGTGTTGAATCACTGTGGTGTCACAAACGCTTATCCGGATTCACATACAAACTTCTCATGATTGGACTTTTGTTTATGACACAATTTTTTTATGTACTGCTGTGTTTTATTTGCACTTAAGGTGTTTTTATTGCTATAATCATTTATGCTAATCACCTACATATTTTGATATTATATCTTTTTTTATTATTTTCATTAGTATAGGGTTGGCGCAGTTTTCTATTTTTGTATATCTGTTGGGTGTTATATCACATTCATTGCTGCAGCCTGTTTCACATATAGTTTATTTGGATTCATGTTTTTTTCTTAGCGCGGTATATTTTTTCCATATATATATGAAGCTACAAGTGTTTATAAGAGGAGAGAATATTATTTGTTATCTCTGACAGAGAGCGCAGTGCTCCCCCCCTAACAATGCCTTCATCTCCGCAGGACGAAGCCATCTTTGCTCCACACCTACTTCCTGCACTGAGTGAATTTCTCAGAGATTATACAAACCTGTAAATTCTGGTGTCTCTGCAGTTTTTGTTCACAAAAGCCTAACACAGATCAGCCAGTGTTTCTGCCTTTCATCAATTACAGTTTACAGTCGGAGTGAAAATGGAGCGGGGTGAAGGAGACTGAAGAAATTCTTCCTCCTGCCTGCAGCAGACTGATGACATCATCTCAATTTAGACAATTCCACCTGCCTGCAGCTCAGGGACTGTTTTTCTGTATGGAAGTTTTTTCAAGTATACTATTGCTGTATATTGTGGCATCCCAGGAATTATTCATGCAGACTTTATAAAGGGAAAATGTAGCTTGAACTTTAGGATTGGTTGTATGTAATACATTTCTAGCTTGAGATGGAAATGATTTGCCTTTTCCCAATTTCATTCCTTTGCATCTCCATGGCACAACAATGACTCTAAACCCAAACTATGAAGTTGTTGTGTGTTACGGACACCTTACTCCAGGATACAAGCCCTGATGGTTGCCAGAGGCTGGTGTTGCAATGGATATTGGGACACAGACTGTTTTTCTGATCCTTTCCTTGGCGTTGGGAAGTTGCTGGAATGTTTATGTCTTCCCTTTGGGTAGCGTTCTGGAGTTCAACATAACATGTTGTCAGTCTGTATTGCAGAATTTAGTAATCCGTTGCATGTGATTTGTTTGTTTCAATTAAGCTATTTTGATAGAAGACAGACATCTTGGCTCGGTAATCTCGCTGTTGACTCATCAGGTTGGGATTCATTGTTCAAAGGGGGATTTCTCAACACCATGTGACGTTGCTCACAAATATTGAATGTTTTGATTCTGTTTCTTGTCCTTTTTTTCTTTTGTTTGGGGTATGTGTACTCATGCATCTTATTGCATTTCATCAGTTGTCATAGTTATAGAGAGTTCATCAGTTCTTTGTTCTCTGTTTGAACCACTCGTACTGTGAAGAACCCTATACCAAATGGACGGTGAATTTCACTTTCCTAATATGAAGCTGATGTCTCCTTTTACATCACAGGTGTCAAACTGGCAGCCCTCCAGGTGTTGCGAAACTACAAGTCCCACAAGACATTGCAAGGCTGACAGTTACAAACATGACTCCCTCAGGCAGAGGCATGATGGGATTTGTAGTTCCACAACAGCTGAAGGGCCGCCAGTTTGACACCCTTGTTTTACATTGTACGATCCTTGTGTAACGGGGGGGGGGGGGGTGTCTACTCTGCTAACCGTGGTTCCCGCACCTCCTGTTATCCCCGCCGGTGCTGCTCTCACACACAGGTATCCACCCACTCTGCTCTTTCCCCTGCCAACCCATTGTCAGAGACTGAGAGCCAATCATCAAGGAGCAGCAGCAGAGAATTGTGGGATATGAAGTCCCAGCACAAAGCAGCCTGACTGACTTTTACAGTACAGGATGGACTAGGCCCAAGCCTCTTTGAATCCTGGATCTCCTCATGTAGACACCACCCCGTCGCTGTGATAGGGGGATTGTGGCCTACCACGCAGTATGCCACATTCCAACCCAGATGAGAGGGGCCTAGCTCTGCTTGCTGTTCATCTGACATCCATCCAGACCCACTCCGGTTGCCTGCCAACCTGTGTGCTGAGCTTCACATTGGGAGATCGATACGGCGGATCCACTGCACGAGTGTCACTACATGAGCTACTTTCTGGGAAGCATCGAATCGGCCTGGTCGTTGGTGAGATGGCAGTCACCCACGTTTACAAATCCTTTCTCAGGGTTTCATTGGGACACTTTGCACAGACATTTGTGCCTTAGGAATACTTTACTGAAACTACTTTGAACACTGCATAGACACATTTTAGCTTTCCTAATTTCAAGAAACATATTGCTTGCTACTACACCTTTATAGGATAAATTTGAATGAGCTCCTACATGCCAGTGAAGACCATCTGATCTGTAACAGGGACATTACTGTCATTGCTGCTATAAGGGCCATTGTACCATTACCTTTAAGTCAGACCTCTCATTAGAGTTAACTGTTAATAGTTTGGCCTGGGGCTCCCCTTTAGTATTGGTAATATCTACAAGTACTCAATAGTTTTGAAGAAGATATTTACTGATTATCTGTCAGGCCCCTTTCACACTGGGGCGGTGGGTGCGTCGGCCCTAAAGCACCGCTATTTTCTCTTTCTTTCATTGACGGACACAGCTACTTTAAATCTTGACCTTAGGGTTATATTGTAACCTTCAGGAGAGGACTAGGCGGAATATGTAAAAACATGTAAAAACAGCAAGACTGCACAGCACCACCCAGGAGGCGGTCCCACTGGCTATAACCCCTCTCTCTGCTTCCTGCAGCTCCATTTTCTAATCCCTAGTGTAGGGAACCATTGGTCCTGGGAATTTTTTTTTGTTTTTTCTACAATTTTGATCCTGTGATCTACAGTCAACAGCCAGGCTGGGTGACAGGCTGGATAATATAGATCCTTGTAGTCTCCCCAGCCTAGCCATTGAGCGTGAGCAGACCCTAGCTTTGTGCTGGGTCGGCCACGACATGCCCCTTCCGCTCCTTCCGCGGCCGGTGAGCTATATGCTCCGGGGCGCACACATGACCGGGCTACTGTCCATGTCAGTGTGCTGTGGCCAACAGCCACCCCGTACTGCTCGGGTGATGGGTCTGTGGTGGAATGCGTCCAGCAGTCCCGATGGGAGGGGTATGTACAGCTCCCCCTGCCACAGCAGGATGGAGCAGCTGGGCATTCCTTGGGAGGTCGACTAGGGGGCCTCTCACTCTCCCTTTCCTCTCTTCCTTTCCCCCATTCCCTCCTCCCCTGCTGGGGCCATTGTGTGACTGGGCATAAGGTGCGGTGCATGTACCTGGCCAGGGGTCCTCCGGGCCTTGGCGGGGGGGTGGGCTGCGCTGTCTGTCAGGGTCTGCTCTTTCTTTCCCTGCTTTTTTCCTGTCACAGTGAGGTATTAGCCTGTTTGCCATGAGGGGGGGCCACAGCTTGGGCCGCAGCCATTTTCCTGTATCCTATTCAGTGTATTGCTGTCAGCCATTTTCTGAAAGGTTTGGCGGACATTTTCTTGTAGCCTCAGCGCGGTTCACCTCTAGTTCTGGTGTCTAGAACAGCATGGTTTTTACTCTGAGCACTGCAAAGGTTCAGGATGTAATCCTCCGTGGTCGCTGCACTCCATCAGGGGGACTTCCTGGCATCCTTTTACATGCAAGTCCTGGGCCTCATGGTAGCCACTTTTGAAGCGGTACCGTATGCTCAATTTCACACTCGAGTCCTGCAAAAGGAGATTTTGTCTAAATGGGACAAATCTTATTCCTGAATTGTCAAATTCGGGTGACCCAGCTAATCAGGGATTCCCTTCTCTGGTGGATGAGGTCTCCGGCCCTTCGGTCCGGGAGATCATTCCTTCCTCTCCATTGGACGGTGATCATAACGGACGCCAGCCTGCCCGGTTGGGGGGGGGAGTTTTGGGCGTACAGTCGGCCCAGGGCCTTTGGACGCGGGAAGAATCACAACTGCCGATCAATTTGCTTGAGCTTCGGGCGATCAGGCGGTGCCTCTCCACATGGTCAAGGAGGCTGCAGGGGTGTCCGGCCAGGATCCAGTCGGACAACACCACAGCGGTGGTGTACATCAACCATCAAAGAGGGACAAGGTGCTCAGTTGCAGCAAGGGAGATCGCTCAAATCCTTCAGTTGGCAGAGCGGCACGGGCCGTCCCTGCCGGCCATATACATTCCGGGCGTAGAAAACTGACAAGCGGACTACCTAAGTCATCAGATGCTGGACCCAGGGGAATGGTCGTTGCATCCGGATGTATTCTGGCTCCTTTACCTAAAGTGGGGCACACCACATGTGGATCTCTTGGCCTCTCGGCTCAATCGGATATCCGATATCAGCCTTGGTTGTCTTTTTCCAACGTCTCTTGACGACTCACTCATTGGTGAGTACATTTGTGCAAGGGGTTCGACACGTAGTCCCTCAGATCCCACGGAGGTAGTCCTACCTCTGTGGGATCTGAATCTGGTGCTATCAGCACTTCAGAAGCTGCCGTTTGAAAATATTAGAGAGATTCCCTTGTTAACTCTTTCTCAGAAAGTAGTCTTTCTAGTGGCTATTACATCTACCAGGAGGGTTTCTGAGTTGGCGGTCTTGTCATGCAAGTCTCCCTACTTGGTCATCGACAAGGATAAGGCGGTGCTACTTCCTTAGCCCTCTTTTCTTCCAAAGGTGGTTTTGGCATTTTATCTAAATGAGGACATAGTGTTACCATCCCTATGTCCTAAGCCAACACATCCGATAGAAGTTGCTTTACATTCCCTGGACAAGGTCTGGGCTCTACGGGTGTATCTGTCTGTTTCTCCTTTCCGGAGGTCAGACTCTGTTTGTCTTGGTGGCTAGTACGAAGAAAGGTCTGGCGGTCTCGTCCGCCACCATTTCTCGATGGATCAGACAGATCGTGGTTCAGGCCTATGTCTTAGGGTGCCCCCCTTTCCTTTCACGGCTCATTCCACCAGGGCAATTGCAACCTCCTGGGCTTTCTGACATCAAGCGTCGGTCTCCCGGGTGTGTAAGGCGGCAACTTGGTCGTCCGTTCACACTTTCACTAAATTCTACAAAGTTGACGTAAGTGCATGTTTGAATGCTTGCTTTGGCCACAAGGTTTCGCAGGCAGCTGTGTAAGGTTGCAATTCATGCTTTCATTACGTTTCAAGTTTGCTGTGAACGCATCTTTAGATGCATAAGTTGGCCGCTGGTTTTGATGGCGGCCATTTAAGTGGCAACTTTTTTTGCTGTTTCCACCCCTAATTTTTTGACATTGCTTGGGGACGTTCCTAAGGTCAAGATTTAAAGGAGCTGTGTCCTTTAAATCTTGATGCCCCAGTAGAAGTCCGTATTGGATGAAACGCATCGGGTTAGGTACTCTATTCCCCATATTGCTTTTATCACATGTGATTGTTTTTATACATTTTTTGTACATTGGTTTTTACCTATTAAAAGCTGTCTTTTGACCTGCACTGTCGTAGCCCCCCCCCCCCCCTTTTTTTTCTTTTTTATGTGTACCGATGCTGCTGAGCTTCACTATTTGTTCCAGCACCCTCGTTAGGGTTGGTTTTGGTCATTCATTTGCCATCACTGGAGTTCCTGTCCTCGTATCGCCTGTAGTATCCATTATATCCATGGTCGATACCGTGTGAAGTTGGAGTAAGGCCAATCCGGGAATTTCCTGACATTGGATATACAGTCATCGTGGACCTGTCCCATGGGTGCATTCATGCTCCATTGACTCGTCTTATGATAGTCGAGTCCAACAGCGTATATATGAACCTTCATGTTAATTTTGAAGACGCCTACAGTTTGATGACTCTCGGGGCTGTGTGACATCCTGTGTATTCACCTACATGTCTAGATGGACATTTGGTGTTTCATTTACCTCCTATGTGGACTTTTTCTCACGTATTTTTTGTTTGATTAATCTCACTCACAAGTTTGCACTGTTTATATGTTTGGTTTAGCACTACATATTCACCATTATTACCGATTTGAATCTTTGTCACATTCTGTGTAACTGCTTCTTCCTTGATTCAGTTTTATTTTATAGGAAAGGCGCAATAATTGTTTGTATTTCAAATTGGATGCCTGTTCTGCTGACGTTCTCTAAGACACAATTTCCTATTACTATTGGGGAGTTTTCCTGCCGTGTTCCTGGGAAGGGATATTTCCTGTGAATTACAGGCATAAAAAAATACCCAACAAGGGTTCTGACTATTAGGCATGCACAATTATCTGCGTTCCGAATTTGTCTTTCGACAAAATACGTTATTTTGGAAATATTAGAATTAACGAAAACCCGTTTAACGAATTTTTCTGAAATTCAGAAATTTGGAAATTTAAAGATTTGAAAATCCGAAAATTAGGAAATCCGAAAATTAGAAAATCCGAAATAACTAACTAAAAATAATTATTACTAACTATTAAATTTATAGGTACTGGAATTTCCTTTCAAATTTGACTGTTAGTGAGCGTAACGAATATGAATTTATCCGAAGTTACAAATTTTCCTTAATAACGAATGCCACATCTAAAAGAATAGAAAGCAACAAATTAATAATAATAATAATAATGCCCTGTACACACGGTCTGACTTTCCGATGGAAAATGTGCGATCGGACTGTGTTGTCAGAAATTCCGATCGTGTGTGGTCTCCATCTGACTTTTTCTGTCGGAATTTCCGACACACAATGTTTGAGATCTAAAATTTTCCGACAACAAATTCGGATTGTTTAAATTCCGATTGTGTGTATACAATTCCAACGCACAAAGTGCCACGCATGCTCAGAATAAATTACGAGACGAAAGCTATTGGCTACTGGCCTCTTTATAGTCCCGTCGTACCCGCGTTCTGAACGATCGGATTTTCCGACAACTTTGTGCGACCGTGTGTATGCAAGACAAGTTTGGGCCAAAATCCATCGGAAAAAATCCGATGGATGTTGTCACCGGAATGTCCGACCCGTGTGTACAGGGCATAAAAGCGTTTTATTATTATTAATTTGTTATGTTCCATTCGTTTGGATGTGTCATTCATTATTTTGGATAATTCGTAACTTTGGATAAATTCGTATTCCTTACGTTTACTGACAGCCCAATTTGAAAGGAAATTTCGGTACCTGTAATTCAATAGTTATTATATAGTTAGTATTTCAGATTTTCGTTCTTTCCAATTTTTTTATTTTCTCTAATTTTCATGTTTTTTGAATTTCCCATTTAACGGATTTTCAAAATAACGAATTTTGATCATAACGACCCAAAAAACGAAATAAAAAACCCCAAAAACGAATGAAACTAAAAAAATAAATAAAAAAAATTGTCAATGCACATGTCTACTGACCATTCCGTACTCTAAAACCAAAAAAAAGTAGACTTTAGATAAATGTGCTAGATCTTTGTTGACTTTGAATATAGTTACAGCTATTATTTTTTTATAAAAACTAAACAAGCCTAAGTGAGACTTGCCATTGGACCTTCTCCGAAAAAGAGTTGGCCATTTATGCAAATAAATGCAATTAATAGGTCTCTAGGTATCCTGATGCTCCTTAGGCTTGCAGAAAGGCATTCAGCAAAGGGAACATTCCACTCACAATCCCCTTGGTCTCACTGGGATGTGAGGGGTCTACCCCCCATTCAAAACTAAGTCCCTGGTCACACCGGTGCAACTTGTCATGCGATTTGACAGTTTTTGTCCGCAATGGAACTGTTCAAATCGGTGCAACTTTGATGGGTTTTTGAAAGTGGTTCCTGCACTACTTTTTGAGATTCCAGGTGCGACTTGCACAGACATCTGTGCATTAAAGCGGAGGTCCACCCTAAAATGGACCTTCCGCTCATCGGAATCCTCCCCCCCTCCGGCGCCACAATTGGCACCTTTCAGGGGGGAGGGGGGATGCAGTTACCTGGATAATCCAGGTAACTGCACCCACTTCTGGGATAGCTCTCTGCGGAAAGGGGCGTAGATTACGCCCCTTTCCGCAAGTGCCCGCCCCCTTCCGCAAGTGCCCCGCTGCCTGCTGGGAAACACACAGATCCCAGAGGCAGCGGGGACCGTCCTTATTGCGCAGCGTGACCCGCGCATGCGCAGTAGGGAACCGGGAAATGAAGCCGAAAGGCTCCATTTCCTGATTCCCATACCCAAGATGGCGGCGGCAGCACCCGAGTGACGATCTAGAGATCGGCTTCGGGTGCCGTCATCGCGGGCGCGCTGGACAGGTAAGTGTCACTATTTTAAAAGTCAGCAGCTGCAGTATTTGTAGCTGCTGGCTTTAAAAAAATAAATAAAAAAAAAACGCGGAGTCCCGGTGGACTCCCGCTTTAAGTTGGATCCAGTGTGACTGTAGACAAAAAAAACTGTAATTGTTGTTAAGATGGCCATAGACATTATAGAACAAATATAGACCATCCTATCATATTTCTTTCCATAATTTTATAGGATAGTGTAAACTTAGTGCCGGTTCACACAGGGGCGACACCACTTGCAGCACGACTCACAGACGCCACCTGCACACGACTTCAGCAGCAACTTGCAAAATTACTTCTGTATAGAAGTCAATGTAAGCCGCCCCAAAAATAGTACAGGAACCTTTTTCTAAGTCGGAGCGACTTGAGTCGCTCCTAATAGAACGGTTCCATAGTACAGAACGGAGCGCGACTTGTCAGGCGGCTAAGTCGCCTGACAAGTCGCGGTAGTGTGAACGGGCACTTAGGACTCCTGAGAACACCCAAATGTGCATGAAGAATGGATAGGTTGATAAGAGCACAGCCAGACGCCTCCAATATTGTTTTTTTTTCGGAAGGGAAGCAATGGTACATGGAAAATGTTTAGAAACCTGTCTTCACTGCTAATCAGAAAAATTATCCAGAGATGTCTCTGCTGTAACGACACATGAGATTTTCGGCCAAGCTGACTGTATTGGAGGGTTAATCATCTCGCATGGTCAGCTTCCTTTAGTGATGGTAGAATTGTCTTTCCTTCCTATGCAGCTGAAATTGATCTGGCAAATCTTATATTGGCGTTTGCTATATTTATACATGTTGGATTACCTCTGATATTATGGCTGACGCTTGTTTGTCTTCTCAGGTCACCTGGGATTGTCGCAGCCTGTCACCAGCTGAGGCTGACCTCACCTTGCAGCATCCCGTGGAGGAGTATGTATAAGCGAAATGGCCTCATGGCCAATGTGACGGTCACTTCGGCCACTCCTGAGGTATGGGTTCCTGTTAATTTGGACGGGCAGCTTTGCTGTATGAAAACATCCATACAAGCTTACTTTGGCGTCCGATCTGGCAGCCTCCACCATCCTGCCAAAGATTTATGATCTGTGTTTTCTTTTATGCGTACAGCACATAACATTTTTTTCTGGTTTCCTTTTAATATGTGCAAGATTTATAGCTGTTTACATACATGAAATTTCAACTTATATTTATTTTTCCTGTTACAGCCCTGTGTATTTATTTCTCCGTCAAGAGGAGCTTAACCAGTTTTTTTAAATATTGCAGTCGGTCCTTGTAGAAAAAAAAAAAAGTTGACTTCCTTTTAAATGACATTGCTAAGCATTTCACATGTTCATAGGTATGGGTGGTAGGTCTTCCCACCAGTCTTCTAGACAGAAATGACAATAATCTCTTGGAGCTCATAAAGTGGTTACCTGTAGGTCAAACCAGTTTGACCTACAGGTAAGCCTAGATTAAGGCTTACCTGTAGGTCCAAGAAATATCTCCTACACCTACACGGTTTAGGAGATATTTTCCAAAAGACAGGCACCGCTGTCTACAGCGCATGTGCCGTAGACAGCGTCGCGCAGGTGCACTGAGCGCGCCGGTGTTGACGACGATGTGCCGCGAGTGGCGGCTCCCGTGCGCATGCGTGGGAGTGACGTCGTCGCGGCTCTGTCGAATGACAGCACTGGAGCAGCGAGACCCACCTAGAAGATGGAGGCTCTGTACACAAGGGGACAGCGGTGACTTCGCTGGCTCCTGTGTCAGGTAAGTGACACAGTAAGTGCGATGCATAGTAGTCCATTATGCTTTATCTTTGCAGGAAATCAAAGAGGAAGTAAACCCATTAGGGTTTACTTCCTCTTTAAAAATAAACTCCCTCTTAAACTGAGGCTATTTACCCCCATTTTACTAAGACAGACACAATATTTTTGTAATTTGGCATCATAAGAATTTGCACCCAGACCAACCCAGGTGTATGAACTAAACTGAAAAGATGAGAACTTCCTTGGGGACTGATATTGATGGGAAACCCAAAGAGTTACAGTTGTCACCAGAACAGGTGGTCAGGAAAAATCTTTCAGTACGACACCTTTTCTGATGGCAAATGTCTTAAGAGAGGATTTCCTTTCTGTTTTGCAGAGATCTGTTGTCACTTTCTTTTGTCCATAGAACAAGAAGTGAAAAGAAATGTATTAATTTTTTTCTTTATTATAGGTACTTATAACGCCATCATTTTACACAGCACTTTATATATATATAGTTCATTCATATCAGTCCCATCAGGGCCAATTTAGACAGGAGCCAATTAACCTACCAGTATGTCTTTGGAGTGTAGGAAGAAACCAGAGTGCCCGGAGGAAAGTCACGCAAGCACAGGAAGAACATGCAAACTCTGTGCAGGTGGTGCCATGGTTGAGATTCAAACTGCTGACCCTACTGCAGCAGTTTGTACTTCTCAATAACTTCTGACCTAGAAGAGTGGCTGAACCTTACCAGCAGTGACACAGACAGCACTTTATCCAAAAAAATAAAAACAATTTGGCTAGAGATGTGCTTTAAATTTTTATTGTAGAGATTGGATAGCGGTAAGGCTCCATGCACACTGGGCTTAAAAAAAAAATGCCAGTTCCCTTGGCAGAAAAAAAGTGTGTTTTTGTAGACGTTTAGGCAGTTAGGAGTGTTTCACGTTTTCCTGCCTCTAAACGATGAGCTTAAAATATACCTCTAAATGTTCTAATGTGCATGGACACATACGATAATATTGAGCTGCTTTTACAGGCTAAACACAAAACTCCTGTAGAAGCAGTGATTTGTTTTTTTTTTAAGCCATTGTGCATGGACCCTAAAGGTGAAAGAGAGAGCTCCTTTAAATAGAGGACATTCTTATTAATGACTAAAGCTCTGTTGATGAATATTAGTTTGTCATTTGTAATCATATAAACCTGTCCGGTAAGACTAGATTGTCTTGACAGCTTTGGCGCCGCTGCAACCTTCTGTCTGCGTTGCAAGGGGCGTCCGTTCTTAATGAATAGGTGCATTTGTACGATGACACAGAATGGTACAGAGCAATGTCAAAGGTTGCTAAAGTCTTGGTGCACTCTGGGAGCTCAAAACGTCTTGCTGCTTATGACTGAAATGTGCTGCAACCAATTCATTGTATATAATAAAAAATGTTTGAAAGCAGAGCAGCCTTCATGCCAATAGTGTTCAGTAGATGTAGGGATAACTTAACCTATTCAAGTCGTACATTTTAATGGCACTTCTGACTAGAGCCCCATGTAAAGTACTCAGGTGCTCTCCTCTGCCCATTTGCCAAAAGGATTAATTGTAGGGTGGTCTACACTTGTGTTACTACGCACTCCTACCAGACATGCTTATCCTATCTTCCACTCTCTACTGTGAGTGCCCCACAGGGGAATACCTTCAGACCCCTTTCACACCACACCACCCATAGCGTGGGCGGTAAAATGCCGCTATTTTTAGCGGCGTTTTACCGCCGGATTTGCGGCGCATTTCGAGAAAGGGTTAAAACCGCCGGCAATACGCCGCAATAGGGAGCAGCGGTGGAGGAGCGGTAAACACACCGCTCCTTCACCGCTCCAAAGAAGCTGCTGGCAGGACTTTCCTGACGTCCTGCCAGCGCACCACTGCAGTGTGAAAGCCCTCGGGGCTTTCTCACTACAGACAATGGTGCAGCTTTTTTAGGGCGGATCGCAGGCGCTATTTCTAACGCTATAGCGCCTGGAAAACGCCCTGGTGTGAAAGGGGTCTTACTTGTAGCCATGCCGGAGACAAGGCGAAAGGGGGACAACGCTAAACCGCAAACAAACCATTGTTCTCCCGAAGGCTGGCCCAACACTTAGCCCAGCTCTATTTCAGCAAGCGCTCTATTTGGAACTTTCTGCATCTGTGTCACAATGTCTCAGAATACAGTCTAAATTCAGGCATCAATGTCCAGAACCAAAAAACATCCCTCCTCTTTTCCTACTCCTGTTTCTCAGTTGGACATGTTGGATACGCTGATCCTATGGGCAATTTCACACTGTGGCATCGGCAGTAAAACACCGTTTTTTTTTTAGCAGTGCTTTACTATTGTTTTAGCGGCACTTTTTGGCCACTAGCGGGGCACTTTTTTTTATCATTCTCTTTCGCTAGCGGCTGAAAAAGCGTTAAAAGCACCACTGCATCGGCGCTTTCCGTGGTGCTGCCCATTGATTTCAATGGGCAGGTGCTCTTTAGGAGTGTCTGAAAGATGCTGCTTACGGCTTATTTAAGCGTCAGAGGCAGTACTGAAGGAGACTTCTCCACCATACTGTCACTATGTTTAAGAGGGAGCTTCCTGCAATATGCTTGCTAATGTTGAAAACCTTGTTTCCTCTCTCTGCGAAAGCCTGGTCTCTCTCTCTCACCCCCCTCTCTCTCTTAACCCCCTCTCACTCCCCCTCTTTCTCTCATCCCCCCTCTCTCTCTCACTCCTCTCTCATCTCCTCTCTCAACCCTCCTCTCTCACCCCCCCTCTCTCACCCCACCCCTCTCTCTCAATCATCCTCTCTCTCTCACCCCCCCCTTTCTGTTACCCCCACTTTTCTCTCTCTCTTACCCCTCCCTCACCCTTCCACTCTCTCTCTCACCCCCACTCTGTCACTCCCTACCCCTCTCGCTGTCTCATTCACTCCTCCCTCTCTCATTCACTCCCCCTCTCTGGCACCCCCACCCTCCTCTCTATCTCTCACCCCCACCCCCCCTCCATTCAAGAACTCTCCAACTAAAAATTCTAAAAGCATGGACAATGCAGGCCATTTCCTAGATCCACCCATGCTTCTATACCCCAAAAACAAGTAATTCCTTGTCCTGGTGGATCATCACTTCAACACTGACAGTGGGGATATCCTTTTTCCCTCTACAATTAGTTGGTTCAAGGAACATGGTTGAGGCAGAACTCCCTATCAACATCTTGGAGCTCAGAGTCATTAGGCTATCCATCCATCTATGCACCCCCCTTCTGTAGTGAAAACCAATTGTGGTGCAGTCACACAAGGAGGCATGAGAAGCCTGGCTGCCTTGAAGGAACCAAATCAAATTCTCTCTTGGGCAAAAACTCACTGTCCAGAGATTACTGCTATGCACATCCCAGGAGTGGACATTTGGCAGATCATTTCACCTGCCACCTCCTGGACCAAGAGAAATAGGTTCTTCATCCAGATGCCCTCAATCCTGTATGCCAAAGACGAGGGACTCTGGATGTGGGCATCCTAGCTTTCAGATACCACAACAAGCTACATCTGTTTGTATCCAGATCCAGGGATCCTCTAGCTCAGACCTTGGATTCCCAAGTTATCACTTGATGTCTGTTGAGGCTTATTTATGCCTTTCCTTCACTGAACATTCCATCTCAATTATCCCAAAAAACTCCCCATCAACATGTTGGAGCTCAGAGCCGTCAGGCCATCCCTCCATCAGCACCCCCTCCCCTGTTCTATAGGGATGCAGTCACAAAATTCCACCACTGTGGAAAATCTCAACCATCAAGGGGGCATGATGAGGCCTGGCTGACTTGAAGGAACCAAATCACATTCACTCATGGTCAGAAAATCACTGTCCATAGATTGCTGCGATGTCAGTTTAGGCTACATTATCTCCCATCTTCCCTTCATGGAACATTCTATCTCGCTTATTACAAAAAACAGAGCGAGAGAGGAAGACTGTGTTTCTTTTGGCATCAAACGGTCTTAGAAGAACCTGGTACGCAGTCATACTGTAGACTTCTAGCAGGCGACCCCTGGCCTTCCTACAGACATGTCTTGACCAGAATCCAGCTTACAGTACCCTAAAAGGGTACTGTCTCGGGCTCGTCCTTTTCTAAATGCCTGTTAACATCACATTCTCTTATAACCACATTAATTCAAGGTTTTCTTCCTTTTAGGCCCCCCTTGCAGCACCCTGTGCTCCCCAGAGACTTTAACTTGTTTTTTCTGTCTTCCAAAAGCCACCCTTTGAACCCATCAGGGATATACCCTTGACCTTTCTAACCAGCAAAACAGCCCTTCTCATAGCCATCATGTCTGTTAGATGTAGCTCAGAGCTAGTGGCTCTTTTCTGCAAAGAGCCCTTCCTCATAATTCCAAATGACAAGGTTGTGCTACACCTTAGACCTTCCTTCCAAAGGTGGTTTCAGCATTCCCACTTAATGGAGACACCATTCAAAGGAAGCCCCTTTACCTTGGCTGGACGGGTAGTCCCAAGGGGCACCCCACTTCACAGTTGTTAGGTTGTTGATGGGGAAAGTGATCGCTAGAGCTTATGTTCTAAAACAAACACCTCTTCCTTCTCTCTTTTGAGAGAATACCAGATATGTTGGAGCATTTTGGATCTTTAGTCACCAAGCCTTTGTTGCCCAACTGTTTAAGGCCACCACCTGGTTTTCTGTTCATTCTTTTTCAAAGTTTTTCCAGGTTCATGTCCAGTTGTCTGCTGATGCAGCAGTTACTTTGGCCCAGCTTGGACCAATATACATTTGTGCTCATAAGTTTACATACCCTGGCAGAATTTGTGATTTCTTGGCCATTTTTCAGAGCATATGAATAATAACACAAAAACTTGTCTTTCACTCGTGGTTCATGTTTGGCTGAAGCCATTTATTATCAATCAGCTGTGTTTACTCTTTTTAAATCATGACAACAGAAACTACCCAAATGACCCTGATCAAAAGTTTATATACCCCAGCCCCCTTCAACATCAATGACAGCTTGAAGTCTTTTGTGGTAGTTGTGGATGAGGCTCTTTATCTTAGATGGTAAAGCTGTCCATTCCTCTTAGCAAAAAGCCTCCAGTTCCTGTAAATTCTTGGTCTGTCTTGCATGAACTGCATGTTTGAGATCTCCCCAGATTGGCTCAATGATGTTGAGGTCATGAGACTGAGATGGCCACTCCAGAGTCTTCACTTTCTTCTGCTGTAGCCAATGACAGGTCGACCTGGCCTTTTGTTTTGGATCATTGTCATGTTGGAATGTCCAAGTACGTCCCATGTGCAGCTTCCTGGCTGATGAATGCAAATGTTCCTACAGTATTTTTTTGATAACATTCTGCATTCATCTTGCCATCAATTTTGACCACATTTCCTGTGCCTTTGTAGCTCGCACAACCCCAAAACATCAGCAATCCACCTCCGTGTTTCACAGTAGGAATGGTGTACCTTTCATCATAGGCCTTGTTGACTCCTCTCCAAATGTAGTGTTTATTGTTGTGGCCAAAAAGCTCAATTTTGGTCCCATCATTCCAAATGACTGTGTCAGAAGGTTTGAGGCTTGTCTCTGTGCTGTTTGGCGTATTGTAAGCTGGATATTTTTTGGCATTTGCATAGTAATAGCTTTTCTTCTAGCGACTCCGCCATGCAGCCCATCTTTCTTCAAAGAAAGTGCCTCCTTATTGTGCATCTTGAAACATCCACACCACATTTTCAGAGAGCCCTGTATTTTATCTGAAGTTGTTTATGTGTTTTTCTTTGCATCCCGAACAATTTTCCTGGCAGTTGTGGCTGAAATTTTAGTTGGTCTACCTGACTGTGGTTTTCGTTTCAACAGAACCCCTCATCTTTCACTTCTTGATTAGAGTTTGAACACTGCTGATTTGCGTTCTCAATTCCCTACATATCTTTTTGTATCCCTTTCCTGTTTTATACAATTCAACTACCTTTTCCCGCAGATCCTTTGACAATTCTTTTGCTTTCTCCATCACTCAGAATCCAGAAACGTCAGTGCAGCACTGGCTGAAAGATAGAAGGGTCTGTCAGGAGTCCAGAAACTCATTGACCTTTTTTACACACACACACACACACACACACACACACACACACACACACACACACACACACACACACACACACACACACACACACACACACACACACACACATACACACACACACACACACACACAAATTAATAGCAAACAGATAACAGGGTGAGGATGGTTACCTTTTAATAGCCATTCAAACCCCTTTGTGTCAACTTGTGTGCAAGTTATCAGGCCAAAATCACCAGGGTACAGTATGTAAACTTTTGACCATGAGTGAAAGAAATAGTTTTTGTGTCATCATTTATATTCTCTGATAAATGGCCAAAAATGATAAAATCTGCCAGGGTATGTAAACTTATGAGCACAACTGTAACTATACAAATACCACATCTGTGGAATCCCTCTGATCGGGGTCGGCGGATCCGTTCTCTGACTCACCGATCGCATCGGTGAGTCGGTAGAAGCACCAGAGGATGGCGGCGGGGGGTGTCCCCTCTCGCCGCCAGTAAAGGCCTATACACACGGTCGGACTTTTTGACAACAAACATGCAAATTAGCTGTTTTGGAGCAACATCCGACCGTGTGTACGCTCCATCGGACAAACTTTTTCTGTTTTCATGGGACTTTTGTTGGCTGTGCGAACGGACAAACTTTCTGGCAACAAAAGTCCAATGGAGCAAAGTCCGATTGTGTGTACAGAAAACCATCGGACTTTTGTACAAAGTACAAATACGCATGCTCAGAACCAATGCAAAAGATCAGACTACAATACAGAAGTTGACCAAAAGTGGCGCTGGAGTAATTGAACGTCCTCTTTTGAAGTGTCATCAGTACGTTGTGACGTCACTACGTTCGTGTTTGTTGTCAAAAAGTCTGATCGTGTACATGCAATACAAACTTGTGGACTACGCCCTTTGTACAAAAGTCCACGGGAAAGTTTGTACAAAGTCCGATCGTGTGTATGAGGCTTTAGAATGATCAAGCGGCTGATCAGACACTATGATCATTCTTATGGTGTAGGGAATTGCCTGCTGAAAAAGAAAATATCTGAATGATGTCTGTAGCTGCAGGCATCATTTAGATATACCCCCACCAAGTCAAGAACGTCATATGATGGCTGGCGGTGGGTAAGTTGTTAAACAAAATATATAGTGGTTTTGTGCATATTTTCTTTTTATTATTAAAGTAATTAAAAAATAAATATGATTTTAAAAGCTCCATCCAAGCTTTCAATCAGAGACAGTTGATGAAAGGAGATCTCTACTGCTGTGATATTTCTTTTGATAATCCATCGTTTTGAGGGAATCGTTGCTTTATGTCAAATCTCTATTTGTAATACAATGATTGCATACATATGTTCTAAAACTGGTAAAATATCTGTTTTAAAAAAGATAAAAACTTTAAAATGAAACATCAAATCTTAACTTCAAATTTATTCCAGTTTCCCTTTAGCATCATTTGGCAGGATAAGAGTCCTTTGTAAAGTATTTATCTTCTATTTTGTGTTTATTGTAAGGATTGTGTGACTGCTTTAAACCTTCTCCAAAACCAGAAAATCCCACTAAACTGACGGCAATGGATTCTGCAGCTGATTGTCCATTCCGCAGAGACCTCCGTCTCCTAGCCTTCTAGGCGCGATGGTTAGCTTTCCCGAAACCCAAGGCTTATTAAAGACCGGAGCAACGAAACTGATGACTTGACTGAGCCAAGCACAACAGACCTCATCTGTAATTGTTTCCACCGAACATTAATTATAGTCGGCGTAGGGGTATTTTATTGAAAGCTGCGCCCTCCTGTGTGTGTGTGGACAGAAAATGCCTTTCTATTCCTTCCAAGATGGAGAGGGGCCCTATGAACCTGACATGTGAACACAGGGAGAAAAAACAATTATTGTGTCATTTGTCAGAAAGTAGGCCAGTTTTTCTTTGGAAGCTCTTCTTCATGTCAGAGGTCTAGTTAGTAGCCAGCTAGAGATTTTGGGTTACTTTCTCATAGGACCTTCATTAACCAGTTCCCGACCAGCGCACGCCGATGTACGTCGGCAGAATGGCACGGGCAGGCATATTGGCATACAGGTACGTCCAATCTTCAATGCCGCCCTCCCATCATGAGCACGCTGCCAGCGGCGCTCTCGCGTGCTGGTCGGGACCCCCGTGAGTCCGGTCGCGGGTCCCACGGACTCGATCGCCGCGGGCATACCCGCGATCGTCAAACGGGACGGCAGAAGGGAGGAAATGCCGTGTAAACAGCATTTCTCCATTTTGCCTAGCAACTAGTGACACTGATCTCTGCTCTATGTGGAGCAGAGATCAGTGTTCACTAAATGAAAGCCCAACCCCCAACAGTTAGTAACACACCCCTAGGAACACTTAACCCCTACACTGCCACCCACTGATTAACCCTTTCACTGCCAGTGTCATTTACACAGGAATCACTGCATTTATATAGCAGTGATTACTGTAGAAATGACAATGGTCCCAAAAATGTCCGATGTGTCCGCCACAATGTCGCAGTCACAATAAAAATCGCTGATCACTGCCATTACTAGTAAAAAAAAAAAAAAATTTATAATAAAAATGCCATAAAACTATCCCCTATTTTGTAAACGCTATAACTTTTGCACAAACCAATCAATAATCGCTTATTGCGATTTTTTTTTTTTTTTTTTACCAAAAATATGTAGAAGAATACGTATCGGCCTAAACTGAGGGAAAAAAATGTTTTTTTTATATATTTTTGGGGGATATTTATTATAACAAAAAGTAAAAAATAATGCGTTTTTTTTTCAAAATTGTCGCTCTATTTTTGTTTATAGCGCAAAAAATAAAAACCGCAGGGGTGATCAAATACCACCAAAAGAAAGCTCTATTTGTGGGGAAAAAAAAAAGACGTCAATTTTGTTTGGGAGCCACGTGGCATGACCGCGCAATTGTCAGTTAAAGCGACGCAGTGCCAAATCGCAAAAAGTGGTCTGGTCTTTGACCAGCAAAATGGTCCGGTCTGTAAATGGTTAAAGTGGTGTTGCCACCAAAAAAAAAAAAAAAAAAAAATTAATTGCCCGGGCTGGTGACATCACTTCCCCTCGCGCCGCACAGTCACCTGGGACCTGTCACGTGTCCCAGGTGACTGTGCAGCGTATTACAGCGCACAGTACGAATTACGGCGCCGCGAGCGGGGAAAGGGGGGGGGGGCTTCGTTCCCTGCATCGCTGGACCCTGTGACAGGTAAGTGTAAGTGTCCGATTATTAAAAGTCAGCAGCTGCAGTATTGTAGCTGCTGACTTTTTTTTATTTATTTTTTTTTTTTTTAGGGGGTACCCCACTTTAATCACTTAAGGACCGAGCCTCTTTTTGACACTTGTTGTTTACAAGTTAAAATCATTTTTTATTTTATTTTTTTGCTAGAAAATGACTTGGAACCCCCAAATATTATATATATATTTTTTTCAGACACCCTAGAGAATAAACTGGTGGTCGTTGCAATACTTTGTCACACCGTATTTGTGCAGCAGTCTTACAAGCGCAAATTTTTTGGGAAAAAATACACTTTTGTGACTTAAGACAATAGTTGTTAGCCCAATTTTGTTTAATATTGTGAAAGATAATGTTACGCTGAGTAAATTGATACCCAACATGTCACGCTTCAAAATTGCGCCCGCTCATAGAATGGCGACAAGCTTTTACCCATAAAAATATCCATAGGCAATGTTTTAAAATGTCTACAGCTTACCTGCTAGAATTATTGCTCTTGCTCTAAGGTATGTGATACCTCACGTGTGGTTTGAACACCGTTTTTAAATTGACATGACTTGCGTATGCTTCTGCGCATGAGCTCGCTGGGACGGGGCGCTGTACATTATTTTTTTTCTTATTAATTTTACTTTTAATTTTTACACTGTCCTTTAAAAAATAAAAAAAATTAATTGGGTCAATTTTATTCCTATTGCTAGGGATGACCTCAGATCTAGCATTTACAATAAAATGCAATAAAAAAATAAATAATATTTCCCCTTTAAGACCATTGAGTGGAAGTGACGTTTGACGTCTCTTCCGCCTTTCAATGTTATTTAGCCGAGCGGTGGCCATCTTTCCCTCAATCGGATTCATGCCTGTCAGGGGGAAGGAAGCGATCATCTCCCCCACTAGCGACAGCTCCGGTAAGCGACGGAGATAACTGCAACGTGGCCTCCCGAATCCGCCACAGAGACCACTTTTATCTGAAAGCCAGCTGTTCACCATTGTTGAAAATACCGAGGTTATGGCAGCTATCTGCTGCCATAACAACGGTATTTAGCATCAAATTACTGACGTACAATGATGGCTATTTACGCTAAGTGGTTTAGGCCCCTTTCACACGGGCGGATAGAATGGTGCTTTTAGCTGCGGATTTTCTTCATTTCTACCGCAGCTAAAAGCACACAATGCTTTCCTATGGCCCCATTCACACACAGCGTTTAGCGGCGATTTCGTTACATGCGGTTCTGTGCGAATAGAAAAAATAGAATTGTATGCGTCCAGGTGCGATGTAGCGCAGCTATAAGCACATAACCGCAGGTAATCGCAGTCTTTTGTGTCAATTGCGGCCAGCAGCGTGAAAGAATAATATAAAATAATAAAAGGGTTGCTGGGAATAAAAACTGCAGTTAAACGCAACCGCATAAAAACGCATGTAAACGCTGGTAAACGCACTGTGCAAACGCAGCTGATCGCTGTGCCTGGAGCCTTGAATTTTGTAGAAAAAAATAAACATGATTAACTGCGGCAGAACAGCCGCCCATGTGAAAGGGGCCTAAAGGGAAACTAAAAGGATTAGGCACCAAATAAATTTTTATACATTTTTAAAATTACGTGTGTTTTATCCACATTCATATGGACAAATAAGTACACCCCATGGAAATTGTTGACTTTTTCAGCATATTTGAACAGACAAAAGTAGATCTTTATTCAAACTGTACCTACAGATTAGGGTGACATACTTTTAAGTGATCTTGTTATTTTTGTTTTTATTAAAGTGGAGGGCCACCCTGAAAAAAAAAAAAATACATTAAAAATTAGAAAAAAATCTGAAAAAAAAAAATGAAATTTTCTTTTTTTTTACCTTACCAGAAATGCCTGTTGCTAGGCACATCATCCTAATCTGCCTCTTCCTCCTCCGTGGAGATCTTCTATCTTCTCTCCTCCGTGCGGCGTCTTCTGGGTAATGGGTCGCGCTGTGTGTTCTGGGAACTGTGTGTCCCGGAACACAGCGCGCCCCATTCACAAAGCTCTGCGAGACTCGCGCATGCGCAGTAGGAAATGGGCAGTGAAGCCGCAAGGCTCCACTGCCTGTTTCCCTTAGCCAAAATGGTGGCGCCGGGACCCGAGAGTCGAGGGACGAGTCAGCCTCAGGCGGCCGACATCGCGGGCGCCCTGGACAGGTAAGACTGCTTATTGAGTCAGCAGCTACAGTGTTTGCAGCTGCTGACTTTTAATTTTATTTATTTTTTTTAAACCGGCCCTCCTCTTTAAAAATAAACTCTCTGTGTAGTGGTTTTACACAGAACAGCCCAGATCCTCTTCTTCCCGGGTCCCTCTTTGGAACTCTTGGCCCCTCCCTCCTGTTGAGTGCCCCCCACCGCAGTCAGCTTGCTATAAGGGCACCCGAGCCGAGCCCCACCCCAGCTCCCTGTATCCATTCAGACATGGAGCCGCAGCGCGGCCCCACCCCCTCCTTGGTTCACTGACTTTGATTGCCAATAAGGAGGGATTGTCCCGGACAGCCGAGTGTCTTGTGCCTCATCGCTGGATCGAGATGGGGCTCAGACATTAAGATAAAAACCTTTGCCTTTACAGCCACTTTAAAGGATAAATTCACCTTTGGGAACATGTTACATGTTCCACCTGTTTTTATAGTAGTAATGTGTAACATGTTCCCTTTGCACCCGCCCCCCACTGCCCTCTCTCTCTGTGACAGCAGATATGGGAAGAAGTTCCCTGTATTAGCTGTCACTTTGAAAAGAGTGGGGCCACGCAGGGCTCCACCCACACAGCTGCATCATTCATTCACAGAGTTCTGTGAACGAATGAACTACAAATATCGACATCCTTTGCAAATGTCGGCTTGTATTCCTCAATCAACTACCACGGCGCTGTTGAGTTCTATGGTAGTTCATTGAGTCTCCCTGTCAGTGTAAATCTGCCTTCCTGTTTGATGTATGGGCAGACAGCTTACACTCGCAGTCTGCTGGAGTCCTGAATGGCAGAACAGCAAAAACCTGCAATAAAATGGGCATTTTTTTTTATTTTTTTTTAATAAAAGTGAACTTATCCTTTAACCAATGACAGAAAATATTGGCATGATGTAGTTGCTCTTCTAATCTAAAGGCCTGTACACACGGTCGGACTTTTTGACAACAAATGTGCAAATTAGCTGTTTTGGAGCAACATCCGACTGTGTGTACGCTCCATCGGAAAAACTTTTTTGGTTTTCATCTGACTTTTGTTGGCTGTGCGAACGGACAAACTTTCTGGCAACAAAAGTCCGATGGAGCAAAGTCTGATCGTGTGTAAAGAAAACCATAGGACTTTTGTACAAAGTACAAACACGCATACTCAGAACCAATGCAAAAGATCAGACAACAATACAGAAGTTGACCAAAGGTGGCAGTAACGAGCAGAAAAACCACGTGATTTGGTGAAAGTTGGCTGAAAAAGTTCTGCCGTGTGTATGCAATACAAGTTCACAGCCGACGCCCTTTGTACAAAAATCCACGGGAAAGTTTGTACAAAGTCTGATCGTGTGTATGAGGCCTTAGTTTAGTTTAACAAAAATTCATATTTGTAGCCTGAAAAAGTACATGTGCCACCAATCGTAGAGCCATTCCCGGGCACATAGAAAACATTTTTGACAATTGTGAACCTAGCCTAACGGGTTTAAAATGTGAAAAAGTAACCTATATCAAAATGCGAAAACATGTACAGCATAATCATTGGTCTTTGAGATGGGTATGGTCTCGTTTTCAGAGGCTTTACTGATCAAAGAGCAGTTGTGTGCTGCATACAATACTTGGATTGATTTGGAAAGGCTTTTTTTCCTTTTTCCAGGTGAATCGCGTTGGTGTAATATGCACTACTGACACATTTACACTTGTATGCACAGCTCTGTCATTTTCCAGCAGCCACAAGAGTGATAGTTTTATATTGTATACGGTTTAACAGTCACCGATATATCCATCAGCATCTATAAAGAAATTGTGTATACATAGAACAGATACATATATGTATCCATTATGGTGTGTCAGTGATCCCTCCCCTGTATCATTGAGGTCATTTCTTGTAAAGCAAGGATTTAATACCCTCGCTGTCTTTGGGTTTTGTGTATTGAGCCTTCACTTTTCATGCTGCCTGTCTACAGATTAATGTAGCATGACAGTAGAAAGGTTTGGGTTTACACATTCCCAGCCACATTCAACCTGAAACTTTTTTTTTTTTTTTTTTTTTCGACCAGTGAGGTTTACTGAGCTACTTGGTCTAAATTCCAGTAAATTGGATGGTTTCTAAAATTTCAATTAATAGCAGTGAAGTTGCATTTTACATCGCTGGGGTCAGAGGCGCCATGGTTAGGTGACTGTCAGGTCACCTTGAGGCCAGGTGACAGATGCACACCGTAGGGATCAGGAGTGCACCGCAAGCTTGTGGACCCTACGGCTGACTGCTGCAGACGGGGGTCAAGGTGATAGGAAGGCAGGGCCGCCGGAACACCAAGATGGATCCCACCGGGGTTATAGCGTAAGATTCTCTGGGGAGCGAAGTCTAAGAGGCAGCAGGTGTTCACCAGAGCCTCTAGTGATGAGGATAGACTTGGCTGCAACTGGCTCCAGGTTGCGACCCCCAGGGTCCCCCAGCTCACACCCACAGTAGGCAACAGGAGGATAGGGATGGTGAGGGACAAAGCAGACAGGAATAGTCAGGGACACGCCAAAAGGTCAGGATCACAGGCAAACGGGTATAGTCAAGGACACGCCAAAGTCAGTAACGGAAAACAACAGAAGAGCACACAGCAGGTAACAGGAAGCTAACACACAAAGGTTGATCAGCAGGGTTGGCCTGCAGTGCACAGGTTAATATAGAGTTCTCTGATAGGAGTTAGGGTGGAGCCATGCCAGAGGATGGATTACAAAATCAGTCAGGTGAGGCTCGGCTGGTCTCTAGAGATGAACACATGGAGACAGGTAAGCAGATGAACTCTATTGCATAACCATGACAGTGACCCTTATGAAACACGGCACAGGACCCTTGGTTTAGCAGCACGATGCTTCCCGCTCACATCTCATGAAAGCTTATCTGTGCAGATAAAACTTCTCTGTTATTCATCTATTTATCGATAAACCTATGTAGATCTTACTGTGTGAGCAGTTCTTTGCTCTGTTCACACATTTTTGACACAGGTATGCCTGGTATAGTCTCTAACCTTGTGGCTAGTGTACACGATGGTAGGGATGGGTCCTGAATTGCCTGCCCTTGAAAATAAAACCTAAGTTTGCTTTTACTATTACAACTGGCTGGTGACCCCAGGCTTCCACATTCCATCCCAGGCTTCCACATTACATTACACTAGGTACAAAGTTATAATGCAATGGCTAAGTGATCACTGGGGAAGGACAGTTTGTCAGATGACCCCGAAATGCTGAATTCCAGCCACAATACACCGTGAAGACATTGGAGCATGGTGGCACAAGCATCATGATATGCGGATGTTTCTATTACTATGGTGTTGGGCCTATTTATCGCATACCAGGGATCGTGGATCAATTTGAATACATCAAAATACTTGAAGAGGTCATGTGGCCTTATGCTGAAGAGGAAATACCCTTGAAATGGGTTTCAACAAGACAAGAATCCCAAATACACCAGTAAGCGAACAGCATCTTGGTTTCAGACCAACAAGATTAACGTTATGGAGTGGCCAGCCCAATCTCTGGACCTTAGTCCAATAGAAAACCTGTAGGGTGATATCAAAAATGCTGTTTCTGAGGTAAAACCAAGAAATGCAGAGGAATTGTGGAATGTAGTACAATCGTCCTGGGCTGGAATACCTGTTCACAAGTGCCAGAAGTTACATAGTTACATAGTCAGGTTGAAAAAAGACACAAGTCCATCCAGTTAGACCACAAAAAAAAAATATATATATATAATAATATCATACCAGCCCATATACCCAATTCTATACCCACAGTTGATCCAGAGGAAGGCAAAAAACCCCAGCAGAGCATGATCCAATTTGCTAAAGCAGGGAAAAAAATTCCTTCCTGATCCCCCCCGAGAGGCAATCGGATTTTCCCCGGATCAACTTTACCTATAAATATCAGTACCCAGTTATATTCTGTACACTTAGGAAATAATCCAGGCCCTTCCTAACCACTTGAGACCCGCGCTATAGCCGAATGACGGCTACAGCGCGGATCTCCTTTTCCGGGACTACGTCTATTGACGTAGTCCCGTGTACGAGCGGCCTGCGCGCCCCCTGAGGGGCGCGCGGCGCGCTCTGTGATTGGCGAGTCTATGAGACTCGCCTGATCACCGATCCATGCAAGAGGTCGATCCCGACCCCTTATCACATGATCAGCTGTCAGCCAATGACAGCTGATCATGTGATATAACGGAGCCGGTAATCGGCTATTATTCCTCCTCCTCGGGTACAGTGTTGTATGCCTGCGCAATTGTCATTCAAAGTGCATTAGCGCTGAAAGCTGAAAATTGGTCTGGGACTGAGGGGGGTTTAATGCCCAGTAAGCAAGTGGTTAAAGCAATCCACTGAGCCGGCCAGAACCACCTCTGCAGGGAGTCTATTCCACATTTTCACAGCTCTTACTGTGAAGAAACCTTTCCGTATTTGGAGATGAAATCTCTTTTGGTTGGTTGAGTTGAGTCCATGCAACCTAGATATGAATAAGTTCTCAGAAATTGTGGTTATACAACTAAATATTAGATGATTCACAGGAACGCTAAATCTTCAAGCATTTTTCATTCTATACAGTAAATGTTTGAGTTTGTAAAGAAAAATGCAGACACTGCTATTTTTTTGGAAAATAGCCCCCTGGCTCTTTCATCCAGATTGAAGCGACATCCTGTTCCAGGGAGGGTCTGTGTTTTACCAAATACCTTCAACTTCAACTTTTTTTAAAAGTCAGCAGCTACAAATAATGCAGCTGCTGACTTTTAAAATAAGGACACTTTACCTGTCCCGGGGTCCAGTGATGTCGGCACCTGAGATCGAACCGTTCCTCAGTTCATCGGATGCTGCCGCCGCCATCTTCGGTATGGGAATCAGGAAATGAAGCCTTGGGACTTCACTTCCCGGGTTCCCTACTGTGCAGCGCAGTGAGAATGGTCCGCACTGTCTCTGTGACCCGCGTGTGTCCCAGCAGAGAGCGTGGCGGGACAGGAAGAGGCTCATACTCCTGTGGGAGTCTATGCCTGGTAGTGGGTGCAAATATCTGCACCCCCTCCCTCCTGAAAGGTGCCAAATGTGACACTGGAGAGGGGGAGGGTTTCAAAAAGTTTTGTGTGAACCTCCGTTTTAATAATAGACTCCACTGTGGCATTGGTAAAGTTTTTGGAATTTTTTTTTTTATCCATCTCCTGATTTGTGCTTGTCCACCACTTTATCCCGGGATATTTTGACAGGGCCTTGCCACCCGTGGTTGATTGTTGGCTTCAGTTGCTCTGCCAGGGACTGGAATGCTGAACTAATCACAATGACCACAGCTGATCACAGTTGAAAGTCAAATGGCTTTGTGTGCCATTTAGCTACACCTGATTGAGGTTGCACACTATTTTTAGAAAGCGGGGGAGGGGTGATTCTTTTTCAAACTCACTAATTCTGTTTTTTTCCCTCTGACATGTTGGTGTTAAATATTTCACTTGGATATTATAAGTTGCACTGAGTAAATACAGCTGGGTAAAACAAAAACTGTGTCTATCTTCTTTTCAAGGCTGTAAAGCAACAAAATTAATTTTTTTCAAGGGGGAGATTCTTTTCTATACCCACTGTATATAATATGTATATGTGATATGTCAGGAATTTATTTATGAAGATTTATAGTGTTACTGAAAGATCCACTTTAACCACTTCCCGACCGACGCACACATTTACATTGGCAGAATGGCACCGACAGGCAAATGGGCATACAGGTACGTACCTTTAAATTTGCCGCCGTGCCATCGTGTGCGCGTTGGTTTGGACCTCTGTGAGTCCGATCGCAGGTCCCATGGACGCGATCGTCTCACAGGGAGGAAGAACGGGGAGATGCTAAAGTAAACAAGCATCTCCCCGTTCTGCCTAGCAACAGTGACACTGATCTCTGCTCCCTGTGATTGGAGCAGAGATCAGTGATGTGTACAACACAGCCACGCCCCCCACAGTTAGCAACACGCCCCTAGGACACACTTAAACCCTACACTGCCACCTAGTGGTTAACCTCTTCGCTGCCAATGTCCTTTACACAGGAATCACTGCATTTGTATAGCAGTGATTGCTGTATAAATAACAATGGTCCCAAAAATGTCCGATGTGTCCGCCATAATGTCGCAGTCACAATAAAAATCGCTGATCGCCGCCATTACTAGTAAAAAAAAAAAAAAAATTATTAATAAAAATGCCGTAAAACTATCCCCTATTTTATAAACGCTATAACTTTTGTGCAAACCAATCAATAATCGCTTATTGCGATTTATTTTTTTTTTTTACCAAAAATATGTAGAAGAATACGTATCGGCCGAAAAAAAACGTTTTATATACATTTTTGGGGGAAATTTATTATAGCAAAATGTAAAAAATAATGTTTTTTATTTTTTTCAAAATTGTCACTTTTTTGTTTATAGCGCAAAAAATAAAAACCGCAGGGGTGATCAAATACCACCAAAAGAAAGCTCTATTTTTGGGTAAAAAATGACATACATTTTTGTTTGGGAGCCACGTCGTACGGCCGCGCAATTGTCAGTTAAAGCGACGCAGTGCTGAATCGCAAAAAGCGGTCTTGTCTTAAGGCAGCAAAATGGTCCGGGGCTGAAAGTGGTTAAGGTGCACGGCATGAGCATAAGGAACATGTATATACTGCAACAGAAAGCCTGGCATTTTACACCTGCTCATTGTAAACCTTTTCTGTTTGCCAGGGGAGTAGCAGTTCGGATTCTCTAGACGGGCACAGCTCGGACTACGCCAACAAAAGCTATGATGCCGTGGTGTTTGATGTTTTAAAAGTGACTCCTGAGGAGTTTGCTGTAAGTAACTTACCATTTACAGATGTAATTCCCAAATTTTCATTTTGTTTTTTAAAGGATAACTGTATCTCTGTGATTTTTTTGTTTGCTACTCTATGTATATGGTACAAAAATCTCTATATCAGTAGGCAGTAGCCATAAAGCTTTGCTTTTTATATACCATATGGAATTAATGGTGCAGTACAAACTAATATTGAGCATGTGCAAAAGATTTATAGAAGTTGTAGAAAGAAGGCATTCCCTGCATGAACGCAATACCTCTCCCCCTGAGCTAGAGGGTTGATGTTCTACAACTCGCTGAATCAGGAGATGCCTTTGCATCCCGCATGACTGAGAAAAACGAAAGCAAAATAATCTGAAGGAGATTTTAACTGACAGGTTCCTTGATGATATCTCACAAAGAACAAATATATATATATATATATATATATATATATATATATATATATATATATATATATAATGATTGAAAAATTTATGAAAAAAAAAAAGACAGAAAAGATTAGATTTTAAAGTGGTTGTAAACCCTTACAACCAACTCTGACCTACAGGTAAGCCTAGATTAAAGCTTACCTGTAGGTCCAAGAAATATCTCCTAAACCTACACGGTTTAGGAGATATTTGCCGAAAGACAGGCACCTCAGTCTACGGCGCATGCACCGTAGACAGCGGCGTACTTAGTGCGCCGCTGTGAACGGCGATATGCCGCGTGTGGCGGCTCCCGTGCGCATGCGCGGGAGTGACGTCATCACGGCTTCGCCAAATGACAGCGGCGGAGCGACGAGACCCACCAAGAAGATGGAGGCTCCGGACTACAGGGGACAGCGGTGACATCGCTGGCTCCTTTGTTAGGTAAGTGACACATAATGGACTACTATGCGATGCGATGCGATGCGATGCATAGTAGTCCATTATGCTTTACCTTTGCAGGGAATCAAAGAGGAAGTAACACTCATCAGGGTTTACTTCCTCTTTAACTGTCCTGTTTCTAGTGAAAATCTGATATATAAATGGCTGGCTTTCTTTTCTTTTTGTTTCTCTGCCTCCACTGGCAGCTGATAATTCTGATTTTAAAAATGTTCTTCTATTCCTTGTGTTTTTGTTCCAGAGCCAGATCACCCTGATGGACGCACCAGTATTTAAAGCTATTCTGCCCGAGGTAGGTTGCTACTGGTGATTGATTGCTTTCCAGCATCTCTGTTACAGCTACTCCATGCCTGTTAGTTTGCTCTGTGGCATTCAGGAGCTGTTCAGGCATAGCTAGCATACCTCTCATAAACAGGAAAGGAACAGGCTTGAGAAACTAAAAAACAATCCAAAAGAACTGAGCACTAGGCTAGACAAAACTTAAGCCCCATACACACTATCAGTTTTTCTGCTGAGTTTTTCCTTCAGGTTTACCCAAACCATGTATTGCGAGGGCCGGCCAGATTCCATACACATTGAAACTCCTAAGGTTTGACCTCATATTATATGGTTTTGGTAAATCTGATGGAAAAACTCAGCAGAAAAACTGATAGTGTGTATGGGGCTTTAGTGTAGGTCTAGGTAAAATAGTTTTAGTTTTGTGTAACTTCAAGAAGAATAAAAATCTGGCGGTTTATTTCTCGCTCTCTGTGTACCATTTGGAAAATGTTTCACTTCCTGTGTCAATGATGGAACAGGAAGTTAGATAAAATGCCCCCACCCCCCCAGACAGGGAGTCCCAGAGCAGGTGTCCCCATTGGATGATTTCCTCTTACCTTTTGTTTCTAGGGACTAGTTTTGGATTTTCCTACACTTTCTTTATTGGAGATGCTGTTAAACCAGTACAAATAGAGGAGTGACTATCCCTAGCGAGGATACTTCCCTACTCTATCCAAAACAAACAAAAAGGGTTTTACATAGAGATGCATACACTTTTAATAGCTGTATGGGCTACTTAAAGCTGATGTCCATGTTTATTGTCATTTTGTTTGGACCAAGCTGGTCTAAACAAACTACTGTATTTGCTTCACATAGTGCTCTAAGCACTGTATGTATGGCATGTAACTTCAGCTACATAGAGAGTTCCTTGGTCTTCATGGCAGTGTTTGGTTAGTGGTGCCTCTTGCTTAGGTGTTGCAGCCTCTGGGGCCTTTCAAAAAGGTGTGTCTATGTAATGACAGATCATGTGACACTTAGATTGCCCACAGGTGGATATCATTTCACTAATTATGTGACTTCTGAAGGTAATTGGTTGCACCAGAGCTTTTTATGGGCTTCATAACAAAGGGGGGAATACATACAAACATGGCAATTATCAGTTTTTTATTTCTGAAAAAGTTTTATGTATATGTTTTTTGAATTTTACTTCACCAACTTAGACTATTGTGTTCTGATCCATCACGTATAATTCAGATTACAAAAACATTGAAGTAAAGGCTATAATGTAACAAAATAGGTAAAAAGCTAAGGGGGTGAATAGTTTTGCAAGGCACTGTAGCTCTTACGTATTCGGCAGTGCTGTGCAGCATTCACATCAGTCTTTAGTATATATATGCTTTTTGTTCAGAATAACGATTAGCTATGAGTAAGCGCTAATTTTAGCGTGAAACGCGTCAGCATTTTTTGTTCTGAATTTTTTCCTTTGCTGTTGCGATATGTGTGATGTGGGGATTTTTAGTTGAAATAATAAAGGCACAATTCACTTTATTCGATCCGGAGTGCGGCTATCCAGAGTTCTTCTGTTGTTTTTATCCACATCAGTCTTTGCACCAGAGGAACTTACTCTCTCCACCACACATCTTCACCACATTCACATACAGTAGCTATGTGACCACAAACCTTTTCTTTAGTTTTGTATTTTTCACTAGAGGGTTACTTGACATATAATGATGAATGAATGTGCTCTCGCAACGATATTTCCTCGTCATTGTTACCTACTGTGTTCAGCTGCCTAAAGACGGCCATAGATGGAGCGATTTTCTTTCCTGCAACCACTGAGACATTGTGTTCTCCTGCTGGGAAAACACAGTGTTCCCATTCCTTTCCTGCTTGAGTTATGCGGAGTGGTCATACGGAGCCTTTCAAACTCACTGGGATCTTGATTTAGAGAAACTTTTTTCTGGTTGGCCTAGTTGCCCCGTTACTTCACGTAGAATGCATGGTTTTTCTACTCCGAAAAAAGTCCCTTTGAGGCAGTGGTGCACAGCATTCTGGGTGAGGTTGGGAAATTTCAGGGTCTTGAGAAGGACAGGTGGCGGCTGGGGGCCTGAACAAAGGCGTGGAAGAATGTCAGGTGCCCGTAGCTGCTGTCTGTCAGTCTTTGGGTGTGCAGCTTTTCTTTCTGTCCTTTCACGACCCCTAGATGTTTATAAGATCAGATTTTTGAAAAAAAGACTGCATGCATGGGATAAATGTTTAATCGTTTCTTAGCCTGAGGGTGTGTATAGGTTAAAGTAGGGTTGTGTTTTGCATAATTTAGTAGTTTATGGATAATAAAACAATTTTTCTCTTTTGTTCATTGACGGACACAGCTCCTTTAATTCTTGACCTTAGGGTTAATGTGCCACCTTCAGGAGAGGACTAGGCAGGACATGTAACACATGTAAAAACAGCAAGACTGCACAGCACAGCCCAGGGGGTGGTCCCTCTTGCTATACCCCTCACCCTGCTTCCTGCAGCTCAGTTTTTTTCTGCCTAGTGTAGGAGAAGGACCTAGGCTCCCAGAGGGGACCATTGGTCCTGGGAATTTTTTCATTTTTTTCTACAATGTTGATCCAGTGATCTATAATCAACAGCCGGGCTGGGTGACAGGCTGGATAATATAGATCCTTGTAGTCTCCCCAGCCTGACCATCGAGCGTGAGCAGACCTTAGCTAGGCACTGGGTCAGCCACGACATGCCTCTTCAGGGGCGGCCAGTGAGCTATATGTTCTGGAGCACACATATGACCAGGCTCCTGCTGTCCATGTCACAGTGTACCATGGCCAGCAGCCACCCCGTACTGCTTGGGTGATGGGTCTGTGGTGGAATGCGTCCAGCAATCCTGACAGGAGGGGTAAGTATAGCTCTCCCTGCCTCGGCAGGATAGAGCAGCTGGGCATTCCTTGGGAGGTCGACTAGGGGGTCTCTCGCGTGCCCTTTCCTCTCTCCCTGCCCCTCATTCCCTCCTCCCCCTTCTGGGGCCGCTGTGTGACTGGGCATGAAGTGCGATGTGTGTACCTGGTCAGGGGGGGCTCCAGGCTTTGGCAGGGGGCTGCGCTGGCTGTTGGGGTCTGTTTTGTCTTTTCTGCCCCTTTTTTCTCACTGTGAGGTGCTTGGGCTGTTTGAGCATGAGGAGAGGCCGCGGCCATTTTGCTGAGGCCGTGGCCATTTTCCTGTAGTCTTATGCAGTGTTTGTGCCATCAGCTATTTTCTAGAAGGTTCGGTGGCCATTTTCATGGTGATTTTTTTTGCTAGAGACAGCTGCCGGCCATTTTCTTGTAGCCTCTACAAGAGTACCTCTAGTGCTGGTGTCTGTTTACCTCAGAACAGCGCGGTTTTTACTCCTGCTACGGCACCCTTCCGGAAGTCAGACTCTGTTTCGGTGGCCGGTCCGAAAAAGGTGCTGGCGGTCTCATCGTCCACCATTTCTAGGTGGATCAGACAGATCGTGGTTCAGGCCTATGCCTTAAAGGGGCAGGTGCCCCCTTTTCCTGTCACGGCTCATTACACCAGGGCAATTGGAACCCCCTGGGCTTTCCGACATCGAGCGTCTGTCTCCCAGGTATGTAAGACAGCGACTTGGTCGTCCGTTCACACTTTCACTAAATTCTACAAAGTTGACGTAAGCGCATCTTCGGATGCTTGCTTTGGCTGCAAGGTTTTGTAAGGTTGCAATTTATGCTTTCTTAAGTTACAGTTTTGTTGTGAACGCATCTTTTGATGCATAAGCTGGCCGCAGGTTTTGATGACGGCTGTTTGACACGGCAACTCCTCTGTTGTGGTGTTCCTTGTGTTGTGGGTGAAGTTATGTTTTGCTGTTTCCACCCCCTCGTTTTTTGACACTTCTTGGGGACATTCCTAAGGAGAAGAATTAAAGGAGCTGTGTCCGTCAATGAACAAAAGAGAAAATGGGATTTTTGTACGCACTATAAAATCCTTTTCTCTGAAGTTCATTCACGGACACAGCACCCACCCCTCCTATTTATGTTTATACAGCTTTTTGACGAACTGAGCTGCAGGAAGCAGGGTTATAGCCTGAGGGAACGCCCCCTGGGCGGTGCTGTGCGGTCTTGCTGTTTTTACATGTGTTGCGTGTTCTGCCTAGTCCTCTCCTGAAGGTGGCATAAAAACCCTAAGGTCAAGAATTAAAGGAGCTGTGTCCGTCAATGAACTTCAGAGAAAAGGATTTTACGGTGAGTACAAACATCACATTTTCTTTGTATATAGTTCGATTTTTTTTTTTGGGAAAAAATACATTTTCTTTTCTGTTATTTGCTGATGTAAGCTCGGTTGTTTTTATTTATTTAGATATCGGGCAGCACAGTGGTGTAGTGGTTAGCACTCTCGCCTAGCAGTAAAAAGGGTCGCTGGTTCAAATCCCAACCACGACACTACCTGCCTGGAGTTTGCATATTCTCCCTGTGCCTGCGTGGGTTTCCTCCGGGTACTCCGGTTTCCTCCCACACTCCAAAGACATGCAGGTAGGTTAATTGGCTTCTGTCCAAAATTGGCCCTAATATATGAATGGGGACTTTGGATTGTGGGCTCCTTTAGTCGAGGAACCAATGTTTGTGTGCAATGTACAGGGATAGGGACAATTGTAGACGCTCACTCAGGTTGAACTGGATGGACTGGTGTCTTTATTCAACCTTAAAAACTATGTAACTATATGTAACTATGTAAGATATATATTATTATTTTTTTGTATATATGTAAATATGTTTTTATCATGTTGTATGTTTGTAATATTTTTAATTAAAAAACATTTGGCACTCTCCACCACACATCTCCATCATAGTCACATAGGTCTGTGACCACAAAACTTTTCTCTAGTTTTGTATTTTTCACTAGAGGGTAACTTGACATTTATTGCCTGTGCTCTCCCAACGATATTTCCCCACCATTGTTCCTGACTGTTCAGCTGCCTAAAGCCGACCATAGACTGAGTGATTTTCTTTCCTGCAACCATGGTGCCGTTGTGTCCTCCCGGTGGGGACAACTTACCCCTCCGGGAGAACACTGTGATTAGTGCTAGCGGCTATAACAGCCACTGGCAATAATCACATATAAAATTCAACAGGCTGGTTGTACCCAAGATGATCGATCAACTTTGATAGACATTCAGCCTGCCCATATGTGTTTTAAATCTTGACCGGTTATTGCTGAACCGGCTAAGATTCAAAACGTCTATGGGCTGGTTTTAGAAGGGTATTTGGTTTACCTTTCTAACATCTACAAAACACTGAATACCATTGCTGAATTGTGCAGCCCTTTAACCACTTTCAGCCCCGGACCATTTTGCTGGTTAAAGACCAGACCACTTTTTTGCGATTCGGCACTGCGTCGCTTTAACTGACAATTGCGCAGTCGTGCGACGTGGCTCCCAAACAAAATTGACGTCCTTTTTTTCCCACAAATAGAGCTTTCTTTTGGTGGTATTTGATCACCTCTGCGGTTTTTATTTTTTGCGCTATAAACAAAAATAGAGCGACAATTTTGAAAAAAAACGCATTATTTTTTACTTTTTGTTATAATAAATATCCCCCAAAAATATATAAAAAAAATTTTTTTTCCCTCAATTTAGGCCGATACGTATTCTTCTACATATTTTTGGTAAAAAAAATCGCAATAAGCGATTATTGATTGGTTTGCGCAAAAGTTATAGCGTTTACAAAATAGGGATAGTTTTATAGCATTTTTATTAATAATTTTTTATTATTTTTTTTTTTTACTAGTAATAGCGGTGATCAGCGATTTTTATTGTGACTGCGACATTGTGGGGGACCCATCGGACATTTTTGACACATTTTTGGGACCATTGTCATTTATACAGTAATCACTAAATGCAGTGATTCCTGTGTAAATGACACTGGCAGTGAAAGGGTTAACCAGTGGGTGGCAGTGTAGGGGTTAAGTGTTCCTAGGGGCGTGTTACTAACTGTGGGGGGAGTTGGGCTTTCATTTAGTGAACACTGATCTCTGCTCCAATCACATGGAGCAGAGATCAGCGTCACTAGTTGCTAGGCAGAATGGAGAAATGCTGTTTACACAGCATTTCCTCCATTCAGCCGCTCCGTGAGACGATCGCGAGGATGCCCACGGCGAACGAGTCCGCGGGTCCCGTGACCGGACTCACGGGGGTCCCGACCAGCGCGGGAGCACGCCGCCGGCGGCGCGCTCCTGATGGCAGGGCGGCATTGAATATTGGACGTACCTGTACACCAATATGCCTGCCCGTGCCATTCTGTCGACGTACATCGTCGTGCGCTGGTCGGGAAGTGGTTAAAGTGGTTGTAAACCCTTACAAACCACTTTGACCTACAGGTAAGCCTAGATTAAGACTTACCTGTAGGTCCAAGAAATATCTCCTAAACCTATACGGTTTAGGAGATATTTACAAAAAGACAGGCACCGCTGTCTATAGCGCATGCGCCGTAGACAGCGGTGAGCAGGCCGCAGATCACTGCGATATGCCGCTCGTGTTGGCTCCTGTGCGCGTGACGTTATTGCGGCTCCGGCGAATCAGAGCGCCAGAGCAGTGAGACCCGGAAGTCATTTTGGGATACATAGCAGACGGAGGACCACTTCGGGGGCTTCGTTCTCAGGTAAGTTATTCATAATGAGCTAGTATGCTATGCATACTAGCTCATTATGCCTTTGCCTTGAAGGCTGCATTTTTTTTTTTTTTGCCTTTACTTCCTCTTTAAAAACTTTACATTGTGTTTTCTTTACTCCCTTTATATGATTTTTTATTTATTCTTTTGTGTAATCACATTTTACTGGTGTCAGCCATCTTACTGCTGCACTGTTTCTGGTATTGTGCGAGTTAGCTATAAATTCACAGAAAATTACCCCAAACGTCTTAAAGCGTGCCAAACCTTTGTTACATCAGAGTCTGGGATTACACAGATGACTGCTGCATATCTGTTTTCCTGAATTTCATTAAACATGCAACTTAAGAGCAGCATTTAAACACCCCATTAATGCTGCATCATTGACAGTTAAATTGACTGCAACAAACCCAGCGCTGATGAACAGTATTAAGCATTACATGAGATGGACACTCCATGATTACGGGTCAGTGTCGTTATGGGCAAAGATTAATCTCTGTAATGTATCTCTCCTCTGAAATGATCTTCATGCTATACCGAGGACTCTGTGGGGTACAGAGGGGTATTGCAGCACTCGGTTATGTGCTTTGTCGGCTCATCTTTGTACAAGGGGATGCTGAGTTGTAAAGATAACTGGTCACAATTGGGTAGGGATTTGACTTTTCATTGTTATTCTTCAAATTGTTTCTGATAGATATATATTTTCTACCTGGTTATAACAGGTTTGGGGCATCTCTGGAGCCCCGAGTCCCCCAAAAGTATGATGCCACCCTGTAAGCTTCCTGACCTCATTGGAGATTGCATACATGTTCAGTGAAGGACTGACGACATATTTTCATAGTTGGCTAGGCTGAACAAAGACACCAGTCCATCCAGTTCAACCCGAGTGAGTGTCCACAACTGTCCCCATCCCTGTACATTCCACACTCACGTGTGTCCCCACCCCCAAGGAGCCCACAATCCGAGGTCCCCACTCATACACCAGGGCCAATTTTGGACAGAAGCGAATTAACCCTAAAGGGTTAATTTCCCTTCCTAATGGAAGAAGGAAATTAAATATTTAGGTATAAAGTTGGCAGCCTCATTAAAGAAAATATATGAGATAAGCTATATCCCCCTACTGGATGAAGTAAGAGAAGATACGAAAAAATATAATGACGAAACCATTGTCCTGGTTTGGCCGGATAAATGCCCTCAAGATGATCATACAACCAAAAATATTATATAAGTTACAGATGTTACCGATATATATATATTCCTCCAGTCTACTTTAATACTATTAAACATCTAATAACTAAGCTCATTTGGAAAAATAAGAAGCCTAGAATAGCCTTAAAGGTATTACAACTGGGAAAAGAGAGGGGAGGTCTAAAAGTAGCGGATTTTAAGAAATATTATGAATCTATAGTATTAGTGGACAAAATTAGATAATGAAAAAAAGATGGGTGGCAATAGAACACAGCGCTGCAGAGACACGATTAGGAGAGGAAATTTGGATACCCCCCAAAACACAGATCACTCGGACCAACAACACTCGCACTCACAAAAAACGTTTTTAGAATATGGGATGGAATTCACAAGCATAATAAGTGGAAATACAACTCTCCACTAATGGCATTAAAAGAAAATAACTTATTTCCAACGGGGAAGAGCACTATGGGAGGACACTGGATTAGAAGAGAAGATATTCAATTAAGGCACATAATAAACGCGGGTAAAATAAACGCGTTAGAAACACTACAGGAGTACATGGATATAGATGGATGGAGGTACCTCCAGCTCAGACATTTTGTCTCATCATTGCCACAACCATTGAGAAGCGGAGAAGATCTTAACGTCTTAGACCCCTTTCATACCACACCGCTGATAGCGTCGGCGGTAAAACGCCGCTATTTTTAGCGGTGTTTTACCGCCGGATTTGCGGCGCATTTTGGCCGCTAGCGGGGCGCTTTTAAACCCCCGCTAGCGGCCGCGAAAGGGTTAAAACCGCCGGCAATACGCCGCAATAGCGGCGTTTTGCCGGCGGCATTACAGCGCTGCCCCATTGATTTCAATGGGGAACAGCGGTGGAGGTGCGGTAAACACACCGCTCCTTCACCGCTCCAAAGAAGCTGCTGGCAGGACTTTTTTCTGACGTCCTGCCAGCGCACCGCTATAGTGTGAAAGCCCTCGGGGGCTTTCACACTACACACAATGGTGCAGCTTCTTTAGGGCGGATTGCAGGCGCTATTTCTAACGCTATAGCGCAGTGATGGCGAACCTTGGCACCCCAGATGTTTTGGAACTACATTTCCCATGATGCTTCTGCACTTTGTAGTATTGTGGAGCATCATGGGAAATGTAGTTCCAAAACATCTGGGGTGCCAAGGTTCGCCATCACTGCTATAGCGCCTGCAAAAGGCCCTGGTGTGAAAGGGGTCTTAGAGCGCATGTGCGAGGGGAAAATAATAAGAGTAAATATCTCACAGATATATAAGATGCTGGGAGAAGTGGATGAGACGGAGGTACCTATATATATATATAAAAAAATGGGAAGAAGAAATAGGGCCACGAGGGGAGAAACACAACATAGAAAAAATCTTGCACCTAACACACGGGACATCGAAAAATCTTAATACAATAGGGTAGGGTGCATATATATGTATATTATGTTTTATACTTTTTGTACGGAACAAAATTTAAATAAAGATTAAAAAAAAAACGAATTAACCTACCTGCATGTCTTTGGATTGTGGGAGGAAACCGGAGTACCCGGAGGAAACCCACGCAGGGAAAATTGAGTAAGCTGCGCTAAATCATAAACCCACATAAAATTCAATGAAGTAAAAAAACATTAGACAAAATTTCAATAATAATGTGCAAAAAATAGGCCTATTACCCCCAGTCCTAAAGAATAAGGGTTATAGGATAATTGATCACAGTGAACAACGAAAGAATAAAAACAACAAAAAAATAAAAAACAAAATAGTGAACACCCAATGTGTAATTATATAAACATTTAAATTCTAACAGAGTCCAATATAGATGAAATCGTCAAATCTTCTACTGTGTAGCAAGTGCTTGATCCACCACCATACAGCCAAAATTACTCCTTACTAGAATTCCATGACCCCCCCACTACAGAGGGTCACCAACAGCATGTAACAATAGATATCTCTCACTTCAGAAGGGTTTCAGCTGTTCTCCTCCCTCCACCGATATCATGACCAGGTTGTCAAACAAGTATCTTTTAGTTATCTCCCATATATTAGGTCATATGTGCCAATTCCATGCAAAAGAAATGAAGCTCCAATAGTGTAAAACCTTTTAACCACTTGCAGACCGGGCCAATTTTCTGGTCAAAGACCAGACCACTTTTTGCGATTCGGCACTGCGTCGCTTTAACTGACAATTGCGCGGTCGTGCGACGTGGCTCCCAAACAAAATTAACGTCCTTTTTTTCCCACAAATAGAGCTTTCTTTTGGTGGTATTTGATCACCTCTGCGGTTTTTATTTTTTGCGCTATAAACAAAAATAGAGCGATAATTTTGAAAAAAACGCATTATTTTTTACTTTTTGTACCGTAATAATAAATATCCCCCAAAAATATATAAAAAAACATTTTTTTCCCTCAGTTTAGGCTGATACGTATTCTTCTACATATTTTTGGTAAAAAAAATCGCAATAAGCGATTATTGATTGGTTTGCGCAAAAGTTATAGCGTTTACAAAATAGGGATAGTTTTATAGCATTTTTATTAATAATTTTTTATTATTTTTTTTTTTACTAGTAATGGCGGCGATCTGCGATTTTTTATTGTGACTGCGACATTGTGGGGGACCCATCGGACATTTTTGACACATTTTTGGGACCATTGTCATTTATACAGTAATCACTGCTATATAAATGCATTGATTCCTGTGTAAATGACACTGGCAGTGAAAAGGTTAACCAGTGGGTGGCAGTGTAGGGGGTTAAGTGTTCCTAGGGGTGTGTTACTAACTGTGGGGGGGTTGGGCTTTCATTTAGTGAACACTGATCTCTGCTCCAATCACATGGAGCAGAGATCAGCGTCACTAGTTGCTAGGCAGAATGGAAAAATGTTGTTTATACAGCATTTCCTCCATTCGGCCGCTCCGTGAGACGATCGCAGGGATGCCCGCGGCGATCGAGTCCGCGGGTCCCGCGACCAGACTCACGGGGGTCCCAACCAGCGCGGGAGCGCGCCGCCGGCAGCTCGCTCCCGATGGCACGGCGGCAACGAATATTGGACGTACATGTACGCCAATATGCCTGCCCGTGCCATTTTGTCGACGTACATCGTCGTGCGCTCGTCGGGAAGTGGTTAATATGACTCAAATATAAAAACAAAAATGCACTTACAAAGCACAAAGGAAACATCAGCCTTAGGCCCGATGCGCCGGCCGGGCGCAAAGAGACAAACTCGTCGTTCCTGGGTACAATTCCTTCGTAAGGGGTGACGTCAGCACATCGCTCAGCCCTACGCGTTTCGCAAAAAATTGCGTCATCCAGGGGCACAAACTCCATGAAACCCACGCAGGCACAGGGAGAACATGCAAACTCCAGGCAGGTAGTGTCGTGGTTGGAATTCAAACCAGTGACCCTTCTTACTGCTAGGTGAGGGTGCTAACCACTACACCACTGTGCTGCCCGCCTGTTACAGCAGACTGTTAGAGATCACTGCCATTACAGCCCCTTTACAAATCTCATATGCATTTTCACTCCCTACATCTCCCCCTTAAAAATGAGTGATGCCAAATTTGTCATTTCTCTGCTAATATTGTCAAAATACTCCAAAAAGAAGAAAATGGAATGAAAGCCTTTGCTATCTCTGCCCGCACATGGGCATCTATGATTGTCTCGCTTGTGTGCGGAGGTGCTGCAGGGCTCTGCCAGGCTCAGTACCTGTGACACATTTATGCATGTGTGGGGGTTTCCCATGCATATGCAAGCTGACATCTGGGACCTTGATACCTGCGGCATATGTGAGCATGCCTGGATTCACGCAGTGTGCATGTGCACTAGAGCTGCACCATGCTGGATAAAATGAGAATCACAATTTTTTTTTTTTTTTTGCTTAGGATAAAGATCATCTTTCACATTATACACAAAAAATGGGCTAACTTTACTGTTTATTTTTTTATTTTTTTTTTAATTCATTGAAGTGTATTTTTTCCCAAAAAATTGCATTTGAAAGGCAGCTGCGCAAATGCAGTGTGACATAAAATATTGCAATCACTGTCATTTTATTCTCTAGGGTCACTGATAAAAATGTGTATATAATGTTTGTGGGTTCTAAGTAATTTTTTTAGCAAAAAATACTGATTTTAACTTGTAAGCAACAAGTGTCAGAAAAAGGTTTAGTCTTTAAGTCAGTCTTTAAACTGACTTCATTTACAGACCAAAGTTCATTCCTTAGATCTAAAAGAACTAAATGTTACTTTGTATCCCTTCTCTCAATCTCTCAGCACTGAGGAATGTTGATAAACGCTTGCCTGTTTTTTTTTTTTTGACAGCTCAGCTCTGCACTGTTTGCATAGAATTGCGGAAATGGATGATTAGGATCGCGAGGGGGGTTGAATAGAGATCATGATTTTTTTTTTTTTTTTTTTAACAATTAATCGTGCAGCTCTAATGTGCACATCAGTGTAGCTGCCTCTTGGGGGTGTGCCGTAGATATTACAGGAGGCAGCAGAGGGCGCTTCATCATTCTACCCTAGACACAAAAAGGTCAAAAGCACTTAAAAAAAAAAATCAAATGGTGTGAGAGGGTGGAAAACAATTGCATTGGGTGGAGCTCTGCTTTAACAAGGTATAAATGATCTTTAAAACAAGCCCTGACTGACCTCTGTAGCTGCAGGTGCTGTAGGGCAATACTCAAAATACACAGCAGAAACACTGAAGGTGATTTTTCTCATCAGCTCAGCTAACCCTGCTCCTTCGCTCCATGAGCACATGCTCTTTGTTTACATTAGAAATTAGAATGCTGCCAAGTTGGTGCTGCTTATACAAGGCTTTATTGCTTCTATTGTGAATTTGAGAATCAGTAGTTCCACATTGCTTGTAGCTACTGAGGTCAGTGTTTGCTTGTTTTTACAGCTCATTTACTGCTTGTTAAGAATGTGTGTAACTATTTGAATGTCCTCAGTTTGGGCAACAGGTACACTTCAACTGAAACTGTTCGCCCCTGCAGGAGCAGAACAGATGCTAACAGACAAGCGGTGCACAATTGAGCCCAGTGGAAGATTTGTAGGTATATGTGAGCCCTCTCCTCCTGACAGCTTTATGAGGATCACTTTATTAAATCTTGTTGCCAAATGGTTTTAATAAGAGCTTGCTGGAGCGTATGTTAGCGCCGGTATAAAGGCAGACAGGACGCTGTCTCCTTTCCCTGTCTGAAGCAGGGCACAAAGATGACATTATTACTGTGGCTTAGTGAGACTTATTGAAAATCTTCTTTGGTGAGCTGTAATATGGAACTGCCACATATTATAAATTGTTCCTTTATAAAAATAAAAAAAAACTGATATAGGACATTTCCTTCCTGAATATTATCACCTTGTTACATGAAAAGGTAAAATATTACTGTTATTGCAATGTAAAATAATTTTTTTTAACATTTTTCCATTGCAGTACCAATTCCGGCCTAAATCAGTTCTGGTATTTTGACAGATACATTTTCAATTTTAACATGGTGGCCTTTTCTGCACATGCTAGTTGCCCAGCTAACATGCTGACCTTCTGGCTTCAGTGCTTTTTGAGTTACTGACATGAAATAAGTAAGCAAATCAGGAAAGTCAGAATATAGTCAGGAGTTTCATACTTGTTCTGGATCAGTAATTCCAAGTATTAAAGTGTAGGCACTGATAACAGGCCAACACAACTCTGTGCAAAGCGGGAGTGTATGTTTGACACACACACACACACACACACACACATACACACGACCAGTCCCCGCATTAGAAGAGAGATTGCATGCTAGCACCCCTGTATACACCCTCACAGTGTATTCAGTAAAGGTTGATTGCAGTAAATATTAGGACAGGGTTAAGATTAGAGGTCAACCGATATGGGTTTTTCTCTGGCCGATGCCGATATTTAGAAATCATGGCGGTCGATGGCCGTTATATGATGCCGATTTTTTTTTTTTTGGGCCGATATGTTAGGCCGATTTCTTTATTTTTTATTTATTTTTTTTTTTATCCCCCTTCATCGCATAAAAATCTAACAGACGCCTTTCCCACTGGAGCGTTTTTCAGGCGTTTTTTTGGCTAAAAATAGCGCCTGTAAAGTGCCTGCAAAACGGCTCCCCTGCAGTCTGTGTGGAAGCCCCGAGTGCTGTCACACTGAGGCGTTACGCTGGCAGGATGTTAAAAAAAAGTCCTGCAAGCAGCACGTTTGGAGTGGTGTATACCCCTCCCCCACCACTCCTGCCCATTGATAATAATGGGCACAACTGCCGAAGAGCATATAATGCGATTTTGGCAGCGGTGCTTCACGGGCGCATTTAACTTCTTCCTTGGCCGCTAGCTGGGTTATATGCGCCCCACTAGCAGCCGAATAGCACCACTAAAATGACGGTAAAGCGCCGCTAAAACTAGCAGCGTTTTACCATCAACGCCTGCCCACTCCAGTGTGAAAGCAGCCTTCATAAGTGATACAGAAAATTTCTTACATTTAAACATTTATTAAACAAAACAAACCTCCAATCAGTTTACTTGTATGTTTGATTTAGATAAAAAACAAAAAAAACAAACAAACTATATATTAAATAAAAACAGGTAGTCAAAACTTTTGGAAGAAAAAAAAAATGGGCTAACTTTACTGTTTTTTTTTTGTTTTTTTTTAAATCATTAGTGTATTTTTTTTCCCCAAAAAAATGCATTTGAAAGACCTCTGCGCAAATGCCGTGTGACATAAAATATTGCAACAACCGCTATTTTATTCCCTAGGATCTCTGCTAAAAAAATATATATCATTTTTTGGGGTCTAAGTGATTTTCTGGCAGAAAATACACGATTTTTACTTGTAAGCAACAAGTGTCAGAAAAGATTTAGTCTTTAAATGGTTAAACTGAGAACTTCTACACAGGGAGTTCAGTTCATTCAGAAGTGTAAACATTGTATCTCTTTGCTCTTTTCTTGGCAGAGCCCAGAGAGGAGGAAAGTCGCTTTACTGAAGACTCCGGCAACTTGCATTGACTTCTATTACAGAAGTCATTTGCAAGACGCGCTGAAGATATATCAGCCTTTTTATCAGCACAATTGGCCGATGCCGATTAATTAAAAAACAGCAAATATCGGCCGATATATCTGTCGACCTCTAGTTAAGATGCCTGAAATTTGACCTCAAAACTCTGTGCAGACTTTTAGGCAAAGCAGTGAGCCAGTCATATGATTAGGAAATGCAATTTCTGAAACCATAAAATACCGCTGACATGGATGCGAGGAAGCCAATTTTTATTTTTTTTTTGTTTGGTTGTGGTAGAAAATTGTTACCAGCTTCATATTAAAACATTAAAGCCATTATCTATATTTAAATGTGAAATGGTTTGTGTAGTATTTGTACACGTTATATCAGTTTAGTGGAGTTTTTTTTCCTTTACAGTGATTGGGGGATCTAGGAATTACGGTAAAAGGGGACAGTTTCGTAGAAACGTACATTTATCATACGCCTTTTTCCAGCCAATAATAGCAACAATTCTTTAGTTGAGCATCAGCAAGAAATTATTGGAAAGACAATTTTGAAATTTACTACCTTTCTGACGTTTTTTTTTTCCAATCTCTTCCATGAGATGGATGCCGAGACTCCTCCAGCCCCTATGAAATCATGAGCCTCGGAGGCCCATATATCTTAACAATTTATGAAAAAATGTCCATCTCCAACAATTTTGTGATTGCGGAGCATCAAGTAGAGAAATATTTTTTGTTTGATTTTTGGAAGGAGTTGAAGGAGAAAACATTTCCATGACTCTCTGTCCCGAAAAGCAAGTTTCAAACAGTAACGTGTAATAAGATTATCTCATTTTTTTGAACTTGAGCACAAATTTTTGGGAGACATAAACCAGCGTTCCTCACAGCAGAGATAAGAGCTGGATGCCTTTTCGTGAACGCCTGTTTTGTCAAAGTGCCCTGTAAGCTCTTGCGTTACCCTGCTGACCTATTACAATCTGTTACAGACACGTGAAAGACATTTTCATGATTAAAGCTAAAATCTGTTTTAAGTTTTATTTTTATTTTTTTCCTCCAAATATCTCACTTAAGAAAATATGCAGTTTTAGCCATATTTATTGCTCAGCCCAATTCAGAATAGATACTTTTTAGGAAGAGGAGGGGACTGAGAGATCACCAATAGAAAACGAAGAAGATACAGATGAAGAGATATTGGAAGGAGCCGTTTTCTCTGTCGGCGTAAAGTATTTCAGAAGTTATGTTGAGGAAGGAGTCTCGTCCTCCATCAGCACAGAGTATTTCAAGAGAGGAGAGTAAAGCCTGGTACACAGTATTGTTGTTTTTTTGTTAAATCCCAGCAGGCTGGTCAAAGTCAAAAGTTCACAATGAAACTGAAGTAACTTAAAGCGGTAGTATACCCGCTAATGTTTTTTTTTTTTTTTTTTTTTTTACCACCTGTAAAGCAAAAGGCATAATGAGCTAGTATGCACCGCATACTAGCTCATTATGAAATACTTACCTTAGAACGAGGCCCCGACATCTGGCCCGATCCACGCCGAGGGAGCTGACATGCTCCCTCGTCGTTTCTTCAGGGTTTCGCAGCTCCGGCGCTGTGAGTGGCCGAAGCCGCGATATCGTCACTCCCGCGCATGCGCGTGGGAGATTTCATCCCCGCCGGTCGGCCACTGCCGGATTTTCAGCCGAAAATACCCCTTGTGCGCATGCGCCGCTGCAGTCAGCGGCGCATACCGAGGGGAATATCTCCTAAACCGTACAGGTTTAGGAGATCTTTTTTTAACTACAGGCAAGCCTTATTATAGGCCTTATTATAGGCTTTCCTGTAGGTAAAAGTGAAAAAAAAGAGTATACAACCACTTTAATATGATCTATGCCAGTTTGTGCGTTTCTGTGCGTGACCTGTCCCAGCCGTGAATTCCAGCGCATAGTCCGACATTTACAGAATTATGTAGTAGCGTCAACCGCAAAACCACAATGACATCATTCTGCAATTGATTCAATTCTAATCCACGCTAATGGCTGTTCTAATGAGAAGTCATTAGCTTTTTAATTTTGCTCTAGACTGTAAAATTATTGTGCATGTATATATTGTCATCGCTGGTATGTTGATGAGATACTCTTTAGGGAAAAGTTTATATAAACTGAGCGAAGTGACTGGGTCATCACACAAGGTCTGCCTTAAAATCAGTTTTCTGTTTATTTCAAAAAGCTTATTTGGTGAACAGACAGAAGCAACCTACTACAAAGAGCAGCACTGACGGGTCCGGTTGTACTCTGTTGTTTTTTTGTGTGCCTTTTACAGGGTCCAGTAGTGGGATTTTTCTCTAGTAGTTTCTGACTTCCGACAGTAGACCCCAAAAAATGTGTTACCCTGATATGTGGAGATCCTAGATTGTATCATTCTATGGCAGCCGGTGTTCTGCCATATAGTGTCCGGCCATCATATAGCGTCCGCCCCGTACTGCGCATGCGCAGTACGGAGCAGACGAAGCTTCGGAAAATCTCCGAAGCTGAACGGCGCCTGCGCCGTGAGTGGAGGTGGTAGCCCCACCATCCAAGCGGACACAGAGTTGTGAATATTAGAGGGTCTCTCGCGGGCGAACTTCGCTCGCCACGCTTCGGGGCTCGGCCTCGCTGCGCTCGGCTCTTTTTTATTCCTATTCTGTGTCCACTTGGATGGTGGGGATAGAACCTGGACTCACAGCGCAGGCTCCGTTCATCCTCGGCAATTTTCGGAATCTGTGTTGCTGTGTAGTGCGCATGCGCAGTACACAGCGGACGCTATCTGATGGGGGACCTTATATGATAGGACACCGGCAACTCTCTTTTGTTTGTGTGTTTTTTTTGTTTCACCTCACACTTACCATACAGTCCTGTGGTGTGTCATCAAGTGAATATACACAGGTCTGGTGGTTACTACACTCATTCTTACTACTCCTGTTCTTCATTCTTTCTAAGCCTTCTTCCCTCTCATACCCTGCTGCTCATCTCTTACTTTTCTGGTCCATCTAGGACTCGGGGCCTGGTATATTATTATTATTATTATTTTTATTTTTTTTATCTTAGAATTTCTTCTTCTTTACATTCATAGAATGTGATTGCTTCAGTTGGATATGGTGTCAATTAACCAGTTCCCGACCGGCGCACGCCGATGTCTATCAGCAGAATGGCACGGGCAGGCATATTGGCGTACAGGTACAGCCATTTTTAAATGCCGACCTGCTATCGCGTGTGCGCCGGTCAGGACCCCCATGAGTCCGGTCGCGGGTCCCGCGGACTCGATCGCCGCGGGGATAGCTGCGATCGTCTCACAGGAGCGGCTGAACGAGGAGATGCCGTTATAAACAGCATCTCCCCGTTCTGCCTAGCAACAAGTGACGCTGATCTCTGCTCCATGTGATTGAAGCAGAGATCAGTGTTCACTAACACAAATCCCAGCCCCCCCACAGTTAGAAACACGCCCCTAGGAACACTTAACCCCTACACTGCCACCCACTGGTTAACCCCTTCACTGCCAGTGTCATTTACACAGGAATCACTGCATTTGTATAGCAGTGATTGCTGTATAAATGTCAATGGTCTCAAAAATGTCCGATGTGTCTGTCATAATGTCGCAAGTCACAATAAAAGTCACTGATCGTCGCCATTACTAGTAAAAAAAAAATTATTAATAAAAATGCCATAAAACTATCCCCTATTTTGTAAACGCTATAACTTTTGTGCAAACCAATCAATAATCGCTTATTGCGATTTTTTTTTGATTTTTTTTACCAAAAATATGTAGAAGAATACGTATCGGCCTAAACTGAGGAAAAAAAATGTTTTTTTTTTTATATTTTTGGGGGATATTGATTATAACAAAAAGTAAAAAATGCGTTTTTTTTTTCAAAATTGTCGCTCTATTTTTGTTTATAGCGCAAAAAATAAAAACCGTAGGGGTGATAAAATACCACCAAAAGAAAGCTCTATTTGTGGGGGAAAAAAGAACGTCAATTTTGTTTGGGAGCCACGTCGCATGACCGCGCACTTGTCAGTTAAAGTGACGCAGTGCCGAATCGCAAAAAGTGGTCTGGTCTTAAGCCAGCAAAATGGTCCGGTCTGAAAGTGGTTAAGCATCCTTTTTGATGTGGCATTGCGCACCCCATTTGCTTACTGAGTACCTGCAATGCCCTGTACACACGGTCGGACTTTCCGATAGAAAATGTGCGGTCAGATCTTGTTGTCGGAAAATGCGATCGTGTGTGGGCTCTATCTGACTTTTTCCGTCCGAATTTCCAACACACAAAGTTTGAGAGCGGGATCTAAAATTTTCCAAAAATAAAATCCGATCTTTTAAATTCTGATCGTGTGTAGACAATTCTGACGGACAAAGTTTTTTAGGCCGACCTGAACGGATGCTCCATAGACCTCTATGGAGCGTCTTATGTCAGCAGTGACATGTCCGCTGACATCCGACCCGCTCCGATCTGAAAAACCTACTTTTCCATCCGTCATTGGATCGGGTGACAACGGACTCTGCGGTCCGTCGTCATCCGATCTCCCATAGGGGAGAGCGGCGCTCTGAGAGGTCCGTCCCTGCGCAGTGTGCAGTGACGGACCTGTCATCTTCTTGCTCAGCGATGATCGACTGAGCGATCCCTTCTGAGCAAGTGGATGTCCACGGGGTGGATCATCACGGATCCGTCCCGTGTGAGAAGAGCCCTTATGCTGCGTACACACGACCAGACTTTTCGAGGGACTAGGTCCGACGATCTTTCCGACGGACTTTCGGCGGAGTTCCGACGGACTTTCTGAATGAACGGACTTGGCCACACACAATCGCACCAAAGTCCGACGGATTGGAACGTGATGACGTACGACCGGACTAGAATAAGGAAGTTCATAGCCAGTAGCCAATAGCTGCCCTAGCGTCGGTATTTGTCCGTCGGACCAGCACACACACGAACGGATTTCTCGGTCCGGCGGAAAAATTTAAAACATGTTCTATTTCTAAAGTCCACCCGATTTTTGGCAAGCAAAGGTCCGATGGAGCCCACACACGATCAAATTGTCTGACAGACTTGTTCCGTCGGACCTTTGCTGTCAAAAAGTCCGGTCGTGTGTACGCGGCATTATGTTTGGTATTTGAGAGAAAAGTAAGACATGCAAATATATTTTGTTTTAATAGATTCTCCTTCGCATTTAACCTAGTCTCCAGTGATTTATTAGACCCCTTTCACACTGGGGCGTTTTTTCGGGCGTTTTTCATGCGCGTTAGCGTTAAAAAAAGCGCTGAAAGAAGCTGCAACTGCAATCCCAATGTAAAAGCCCGAGTGCTTTCACACCGAGATCCCTTTCATATTGGGGCGGTTTTTCAGACGCTTCAGCGTTAAAAAAAGCGCTGAAAGAAGCTGCAACTGCAATCCCAATGTAAAAGCCCGAGTGCTTTCACACTGAGGCGCTGCGCTGGCAGGGCGGCAAAAAAAGTCCTGCAAGCAGCTTCTTTGCAGCGCTTTTGGAGCGGTGAATACAACGCTCCTAAAGCGCCCCTTCCCATTGAAATCAATGGGAAGCGCCTGTAAAACGCCTGAAAAGCTCCTGAAAAGCGCTATTGGTAGCAGCGTTTTGTGGGCGCTTTTAACCCTTTATTTGGCCACTAGCAGGGGTTAAAAGCGCCCCACTAGTGCTCGAAAAACGCTGGTAAAGCGCTGCTAGTTTAAGCGGCGCTTTACGAGTGTTTTTCGGGCGCTGACATTGTGAAAGGGTTCTTAAAGCACTCGGGGCTTTCACATTGGGACTGCAGATGAGGCTTCTTTCAAGCGCTTTACAGGCGCTTTTTTAACGCTAAAGCGCCTGAAAAGCGCCTGAAAAACGCCTGAAAAACGCCCCAGTGTGAAAGGGGTCTTACAGATCTGCAATCGATCACAGACCTGTAACTTGAAAAAAAAAGGAATAGCTTGCTGTTTATGCTGTCAATGTCTCCTACAAATAAGCAAAGATGGGGGTCTCTTTCAGGGCAAGCTATAGCGGGCAACCTGGTGTCCTTTACAAAAGTGCATCCGTCCAACTAGAGGTATTTTTTTTTTTTGAGGAGGTTGGATGAATTTGTAGTTGAAGCAGAAGGCCCCTTTAATATAAACAGTGTGAGCGTGTCTGTTTTGATTGAGATGATGAGCCGCTTGTCCTCCCGGGGGCTTTGCTCTGCGACTGGCAACTTGTTCATCTGCTAACAATTTTGCTCTTTTTCAGGTTATTTTGCAGAAATCTTAGGAGGTGCGTAATGGTGTCAGGACCTTCACACTGCCAGAATAACCTGGCAATCCTCGAGTTGTATGGTCACCAGCTGTGCTGGAGGTCGTTAGAGGGAATGAATAATAGCTTGTATGTACACAAAGCATGTTAATGGTTTCATCCTTCACCAATATGTCTGAGCCGTCTCACGGATATTAAAGAGCACCTCTTACTGTCTGGAGAAATGGATGGCGTCATGCAGTGTCTATTGTTCTCAGTGGAGAATCTTCAAATCTTTCTGGCTGCCTTCTCTGGCTGCACACATAGTAGTTGATTTATTGAAATTTGTTTAACTTAGTTTTGCCACAGCAGCTTCCATTTTCACTTTCTTACTTGAGTGAAATATGGAACATGATTGGTGAATTAAAACTGAACTTTACGCTGCAATACTTTTTGACACCAATGAACTCCCTTGCTAGTGCCGGGATATTTTCCTGGGGTTCTTATGGGTGTTGGTCTTTGGCCATCTTGATTGGCCAGTGAAGAGTAAAGATTCTCCTGTGCATGCATAGGAGAGTGCAGTCATCCCTGCCAACGGGCATTGTGATGAAATGTTAACAGATCTGTGCATGCGCAGGAGTGCACTCATCCTGGCCAACAGGCACTGTGCTTGCCCAGCTCAGTGTACAGTCTACAGAAAACTGCAGCAAACGGGTAGGTTTTTAATAGGGGTGCAGCGGATCAAAAAACTCACGAATCGGATCGTTCCTCGGATCAGAGTCACGGATCGGATCATTTTTCAGATCAGCAAATAATAATAGAATTAGCAAAAACCTGTGAAAATGCCACCACCATATAGTCCCCACTGCAATATACATCTCCCCCACTGTAATATCCACGTCATCTCCCCTAATGTAATATTGGCTGAGCATGGATGGGTATTGGCAGGGTAAGTATTGGAAGGGTATTGCGGAGTATTGGCAGGGTATTGCAGAGTATTGGCAGGGTATGTATTGCAGACTATTGGCAGGGTATTGCTGGGATGGCTGTGGCTGCCTTCCGATTTCTCCCCTCCACTGTACAGATCAGTACAGAGAGGGGAGAGAGGAACCGGCGTCATCATGACGCTGGTTTGTTTACAGGTGATCGATCCGTCATTTCACGGAGTGATCACATTGTAAACGCAGACGGGTGTACCAAGATGGCCGCCGCTCCGGAACTAGGTCGAAGCCGTGGCCTTTCCTAAGGCCGAGACCGCGGAGCGCTCCACAGATCGCGGCGTATGCCGATCCGAGCAGGGTGACCCGTTCCTATCGCGGATCAAGGCCGTTCCGTTGCACCCCTAGTTTTTAATGTCAAAAGAAACATTGTATGTCAGTTTTTTTATATTAGAATTTAGATCTGTTTTAAGGCTATGGCTATTTTTTTTCTCAACATATCGTTCTGTATGGTTTTCATAAATGTGACCTCATGAAATTTAGCAAGTACATGATTTCCAAAAGCCGTGTGGTGCAACAGGAAAAACCTGAACGTTTTTTTGTTTTGTTTTTTATGTACTTAACCTGCTCTGTGTAATGGTTTTGCACAGAGCAGCCCCGATCCTCCTCTTCTCGGGTCCCCCAGCTGGCGTTCCTGGCACTTCCCTTCTGCCAAGTGCAGCCAGAGCAAACAGCTTGCTCTAGGGGCACCCAAGCAGGCTCGCTGCTAAGCCATGGCTCTCTGTCCATTCACACTGGAAGGTGGTGGCTTGGCCCCGTCCCCTTCCTCTCCTCATTGGCTCACTGGCTGTGATTGACAGCAGCGAGAGCCAGTGGGTTCTGCTGTTACCTTAGCCAATGAGTGAGAGTCCCTGGAGAGCCGAGGCTCTTGTGCACATTGCTGGATCGAGATGGGGCTCGGGTAACTATTTGGTGGACTGCTGCACATTGAAGGTTTTTTTATCTCCATGCATAGAATGCATAAAGGTAAAACACCTTGAGCCGTTAGAACTACTTTAAAGTGATATTAAAGACAAAAATTTAAAAAAACTAAATAAACATGTCACACTTTCCTTCCCTCTGCAGTGGTTTTGCACAGAGCAGCCCCAATCCTCCTCTCTTTGGGTCCTCCGCCAGCTCTCCTGGGCCCTCCCTCCGGTCTAGTGCCCACAGAGCAAACAGCTTACAATGGTGGCACCCAAGCAGTAGTGCTCCTGAGCCGCTGCTCTGTGTGTCCATTCAGGCATGGAGAGGAGTCCCCTTCTCTCCTCATTGGCTCACTAGCTGTGATTGGCAGCAGCAGCGGGTCCTGCTGCTGTCTCAGCCAATGAAGCGAGAGAGAGACCTGGAGCTCTCCTGCACATCGCAGGATTGAGATGGGGCTCAGGTAAGTATTAGATGGGATGGAGGGGTTTCTGCACACAGAAGGTTTTTTTGCCTTAAAGCATAGAATGTATGAGGGTAACATAACTTCAGCCTTTAAAACAGGGATGGACTGGGACAGAAATTTGGCCCTGGACTTCATCCAGACCGGCCCACTTACATTTTGAGTGTCCCATCACCAACTCCCTTACATCAGAGTGTCCCATCAGCACCCCCCTTACAACAGAGTGTCCCATCACCAGCCCCCTTACATCAGAGTGTCCCATCCGCACCCTCTTACATCAGAGAGTCCCATCCGCACCCTCTTACATCAGAGTGTCCCATCCGCACCCTCTTACATCAGAGTGTCCCATCACCAGCCCCCTTACATCAGAGTGTCCCATCCGCACCCTCTTACATCAGAGTGTCCCATCAGCAGCCCCCTTACATCAGAGTGCCCCATCACCAGCCCCCTTACATCAGAGTGTCCCATCCGCACCCTCTTACATCAGAGTGTCCCATCAGCAGCCCCCTTACATCAGAGTGTCCCATCCGCACCCTCTTACATCAGAGTGTCCCATCACCAGCCCCCTTACATCAGAGTGTCCCATCCGCACCCTCTTACATCAGAGTGTCCCATCAGCAGCCCCCTTACATCAGAGTGTCCCATCCGCACCCCCTTACATCAGAGTATCCCATCCGCACCCACTTACATCAGAGTGTCCCACCCGCACCCCCTTACATCAGAGTATCCCATCCGCACCCTCTTACATCAGAGTGTCCCATCCGCACCCACTTACATCAGAGTGTCCCATCACCAGCCCCCTTACATCAGAGTGTCCCATCCGCACCCTCTTACATCAGAGTGTCCCATCACCAGCCCCCTTACATCAGAGTGTCCCATCCGCACCCTCTTACATCAGAGTGTCCCATCAGCAGCCCCCTTACATCAGAGTGTCCCATCCGCACCCCCTTACATCAGAGTATCCCATCCGCACCCACTTACATCAGAGTGTCCCACCCACACCCCCTTACATCAGAGTATCCCATCCGCACCCACTTACATCAGAGTGTCCCACCCGCACCCCCTTACATCAGAGTATCCCATCCGCACCCACTTACATCAGAGTGTCCCACCCGCACCCCCTTACATCAGAGTATCCCATCCGCACCCACTTACATCAGAGTGTCCCACCCGCACCCCCTTACATCAGAGTGTCCCATCACCAGCCCCCTTACATCAGAGTGTCCCATCCGCACCCTCTTACATCAGAGTGTCCCATCCGCACCCTCTTACATCAGAGTGTCCCATCACCAGCCCCCTTACATCAGAGTGTCCCATCCGCACCCTCTTACATCAGAGTGTCCCATCAGCAGCCCCCTTACATCAGAGTGTCCCATCACCAGCCCCCTTACATCAGAGTGTCCCATCCGCACCCTCTTACATCAGAGTGTCCCATCAGCAGCCCCCTTACATCAGAGTGTCCCATCCGCACCCCCTTACATCAGAGTATCCCATCCGCACCCACTTACATCAGAGTGTCCCACCCGCACCCCCTTACATCAGAGTATCCCATCCGCACCCTCTTACATCAGAGTGTCCCACCCGCACCCCCTTACATCAGAGTATCCCATCCGCACCCACTTACATCAGAGTGTCCCACCCGCACCCCCTTACATCAGAGTATCCCATCCGCACCCACTTACATCAGAGTGTCCCACCCGCACCCCCTTACATCAGAGTATCCCATCCGCACCCACTTACATCAGAGTGTCCCACCCGCACCCCCTTACATCAGAGTATCCCATCCGCACCCTCTTACATCAGAGTGTCCCATCCGCACCCTCTTACATCAGAGTGTCCCATCTGCACCCTCTTACATCAGAGTGTCCCATCCGCACCCCCTTACATCAGAGTGTCCCATCCGCACCCTCTTACGTCAGAGTGTCCCATCCGCACCCTCTTACGTCAGAGTGTCCCATCCGCACCCTCTTACGTCAGAGTGTCCCATCCGCACCCTCTTACATCAGAGTGTCCCATCCGCACCCTCTTACATCAGAGTGTCCCATCCGCACCCTCTTACATCAGAGTGTCCCATCCGCACCCTCTTACATCAGAGTGTCCCATCCGCACCCTCTTACATCAGAGTGTCCCATCCGCACCCTCTTACATCAGAGTGTCCCATCACCAGCCCCCTTACATCAGAGTGTCCCATCACCAGCCCCCTTACATCAGAGTGTCCCATCACCAGCCCCCTTACATCAGAGTGTCCCATCACCAGCCCCCTTACATCAGAGTGTCCCATCACCAACCCCCTTACATCAGAGTGTCCCATCACCAACCCCCTTACATCAGAGTGTCCCATCACCAACCCCCTTACATCAGAGTGGCCCACTGAGCCATCGGTCCACCGGGAAACTCCCGGTAGTCCCAATGGCCAGTACATGCCTGCTTTAAAACTACTTTAAGGTAATTCCTGGTGCAGGTTAGTTTACTTCATGTGTATGTTACGTTCTCTGCCGGGAGTTTATTTCTGTCGGTTCCCAGCTGCAGAGCTTATGAGTTTCCTTCCTGTCCGCAGGACTACAGAGGAAGAGAGAAAAAATCTCTCCTATGGGGACACAGGAATACAAACCTCATCTAACCTTTCCTCACTTGAAATACAAGAGTGAGGAGAAGCGTTTTCCTCATCATAATATTCATTATTACAATCTTTATCATTGTCATTTCACACGTAATTTCTGATCTTATTACTGTATAGTGTGTTGGGTGCTTCGTTTACATACAGAATGGAGAAAACTTCAGCGGTGATACAGAATACCTATATATAAAATGTAATTGTCTTCTGAATATGCGCTGGACCGGAGTACTTTTTTTCTTTTTCTCTTTTTCACGTGGAGAAGCTTTTTTTTTTTCTTTTTCTTTTTTTTCTTTTTTCCCCTACATCTTTATCTGCCAACGAGAGGATACATTCAGAGCTGAGAAATGAGGTGTTGGGGAATTGATTGGACACTTTGCTGAATTCTATGTATCCTGTACCTTCAGTGCAGTTTTCTCCACACTGTGTCCTTAAATGCCTCTCGTCTCGCGTATCTCCGGCAGTTTACCGCCAGCCTCCAAACCGCCTTCTGTCCAACTTCTAATCGACAGGTCATTCCGATAATGCCTTCTGGCGTTAACGCTTCCATAATTCCCGGCCGAGAGGAGCCGCCACTTTTCTGTAGGATGGAAAAGTCATAAACTTTGGTTGCCAGTTCCGAGGTATTTTGGGACAGAGTGGAAATCGATTTTCCTTTGATGGCTTAATAGTGTATGTTCAAACTCCGAGGAGAGCGAGGACTGCGGGGACTGCGAGAGGCCTTCTTGTAACGCCATTCCAGCCTCTCTCTCCAGTTTTTCTCTTTAGACTCTTGTGAGCAGGGGCTTTGTACCCTTAAATAACAGGCACATTGGTGCATTGTCCTGTGCGCTGCCTTCTCTACACCGGTGTCCAAAACTGTGACTTTTAAAGTATATCTAAAATCAAAACTTTTTTGGTTACAGCAGGAAAGGTTTAAACTTCTGTCAGTTTTTGTATTGCTGCCAGTGTCCCAATCGGAAGTTTTCCCTTCACTTTCAGAGAGTGAGAGGAAGAGGATTTTTCTTTTCTTAATACCATGCATGACATATTTTATAGTGTTGATTGCTGACTCTACACACAAGGAAAATGAAAAAGGGAAAATGTGGATGGGGCTTGTCACTATTGGAAATGCGGGCGGGACCTGTCAGTTTTGGAAATGTGGGTGCAGGATCTGTCACTTTTGGAAATGTGGGTGCAGGACCGGTCACTTTTGGAAATGTGGGTGTGGGACCGGTCACTTTTGGAAATGTGGGTGTAGGACCTGTCACTTTTGGAAATGTGGGTGCGGCACCTGTCACTTTTGGAAATGTGGGTGCGGGACCGGTCACTTTTGGAAATGTGGGTGCGGCACCTGTCACTTTTGGAAATGTGGGTGCGGGACCGGTCACTTTTGGAAATGTGGGTGCGGCACCTGTCACTTTTGGAAATGTGGGTGCGGGACCGGTCACTTTTGGAAATGTGGGTGCGGGACCGGTCACTTTTGGAAATGTGGGTGCGGCACCTGTCACTTTTGGAAATGTGGGTGCGGGACCGGTCACTTTTGGAAATGTGGGTGCGGCACCTGTCACTTTTGGAAATGTGGGTGCGGCACCTGTCACTTTTGGAAATTTGGGTGCGGGACCTGCCACTTTTGGAAATGTGGGTGCGGCACCTGTCACTCTTGGAAATGTGGGTGCGGGACCTGTCACTTTTGGAAATGTGGGTGCGGGACCTGTCACTTTTGGAAATGTGGGTGCAGGACCTGTCACTTTTGGAAATGTGGGTGCGGGACCGGTCACTTTTGGAAATGTGGGTGCGGGACCTGTCACTTTTGGAAATGTGGGTGCGGGACCTGCCACTTTTGGAAATGTGGGTGCGGGACCTGTCACTTTTGGAAATGTGGGTGCAGGACCTGTCACTTTTGGAAATGTGGGTGCAGGACCTGTCACTTTTGGAAATGTGGGTGTGGGACCGATCACTTTTGGAAATGTCGGTGCGGGACCGGTCACTTTTGGAAATGTGGGTGCGGGACCGGTCACTTTTGGAAATGTGGGGGCGGGACCGGTCACTTTTGGAAATGTGGGTGGGACCTGTCAGTATTGGAAATGTGTGCACGACAAGTCCGTATTGGAAATGTAGGCTTGGCCTGCCACTAGATTGAAAGTGGGTGGGGCTAAATGTGGGAATAAAATCTTTCACCTACAAAAACAGGACATTACCGGAGACGCACCCTGAGATTTAAAAAATATGTTTTCTCAAATTGGGACTTTAAAAGGACCACAAACAATAATCATGAAAAATGACAAATGTATTGGTATGTAAATAACACAATTTCAAGGCAGTAAGATAATAAAAAAACAAATACATAAAGTTCCCTTATCCGAGCATGCAGCCTGGCAGGCCCCAGGAAAAGAGGGGGGGGGCGAGAGAGCCCCCCCCCTGAACCGTACCGGGCCACATGCCCACAACATTGGGAGGGTGCTTTGGAATCCCCCCCAAAGCACTTTGTCCCCATGTTGATGAGAACAAGGGCCTCATCCCCACAACCCTGGCCGGTGGTTGTGGGGGTCTGTGGGTGGGGGGCTTATCGGAATCTGGAAGCCCCCTTTAACAAGGGGACCCCCAGATCCCAGCCTCCCCCATGTGTGAAATGGTAAGGGGGTACAAATGTACCCCTACCATTTCACCAAAAAAGTGACAAAAGTGTTAAAAATGACAAGACAAGGCTTATTAAAGTCTTCTTCTTTCATCTTCTGTTTTTGGGTCTTCTTCCTTCTTCTTTCCTTCATCCTTCGGTTTCTTCCTCCATCTTCTTCTTCTTTCTCCGGTGTTCTTGTCCGGCATCTTCCTCCACAGCGTCTCCTCTTCCTCGCTTCGTTCTCGGGCCGCTCGGCGCAATGGGAGGCTCCCGCTGTGTGACACTTCTTCTGACAGTTCTTATATAACGGAACCGCGTGTCAGAGGGGGGCGGGGTCCAAAATGTGGAAAAATTGAAAAAAAAATTGAAGTGCTGTGAATAGATTCCGGATGCCCTGGAGATGACTGGTCCTCTTAATTCACATCTACATTTTTAAGAGCCTGTGAGATCCAGCTCTGTGTAGATTACGGGACATTCTGGGAAAGGAACGGTCGTTTTTTGCGGATCCGGAATGGCCGCAGACGATGTGTTATTTATTTGGTGGAAATATGTGAGATATTTTCCACTGACTGCTCTGTGACGATGAACGGAGCGCGTGGACAGTGCGGCGTGTTATTCGCTTCTTGTGATAAATGCGATTTAACTCCCTCAAATCACAGTTCAGTCAATCCGTCGCCAATGTGGCTGAATAAGACGGCGTTGTGTTCAACCCAGCTGAGTATTTCTAACAGATATTCACAACCTCCCCTCTTTCTGCAGCTTTTGGTGGAATCTGTTTATTTAATTTCTGGTTTGAAAGTGGAGATCCATCTCTGGTTTTTGCTTGGGCCTTTGCCAGGACCTGAGACAAAGACTGGAAGATCGCCCACCGACAGGGCCTGACTGTGGCCTGAATTCCTGGTTCTTTTCTCCATACAGTCTACTGATGCACCGTGACATCATTGCGAGGAACATTACTGTAGGCTGACCGATGCTGTGTTTTTTTTGTTTCGTTTTGAATAGATAAATAATATTAATTGTGGCACAAATCTTTTCAGCAATGGTTACTTTTGGATGCAGAGAGTTTTGGAGATAGTCTAAGCCCTTGTACACACGGTTGGATATTCTGATGGAAAATGTCCGATCGGACCGCGTTGTCGGATAATCCGACCGTGTGTGGGCTCCATCGGACTGCTTCCGTCGGAATATCTGACCGACAAAGTTTTAGAGCTGGGCTGTAAAATTTTCCGACAACATGATCCGATCGGACCTTGTCCAATCATGTGTAGAGAATTCCGATTGGACAAAGTGCCACGCATGCTCAAATCAAATTCCTACACCAAAGCTATTGGCTACTAGTCTGAACGTAGTTCTATCGTAACGAAATAACGCCATCATGTTACAAACGATCGGATTTTCCGACAACTTTGTCTGACCGTGTGTATGCAACGCCAGTTTCGGACAAAATCCGATGGATTTGGTTGTCAGAATGTCTGACTGTGTGTACAAGGGGCTTATACTGATCAAACAAATGACCCTTAAAGTGGCCCCATCAGTAATTTTCGTCTGTCTATATAACTGACATGTCATGATATACAGCAAAAGCATCATTTTTTCAGAAATTCCTTTTTAATACTTTAAGAACAGTCCCTGAGCTCTATTCCAGTGGCTTTACTTTGACTGAGAAGATGTCCTCAGTCTGTTGGCAGAATGAAGCGTTTCTTCAGTCTACTCTTCTCTGTTATCATTCAGGCTGTACATTGTAACTTTGTAGCAGGTCGCAAGGTGAGAAGCTGCAGCAGGGGTGGCTGATCTGTGCATCTCTCTCTACAATAGCTCATCTTTCTACACGGATTGCTGTTTATTTTTCCTTGCCAGTGTATGGACTGAATGATTAATGGGACTCTGCCTTAGATTTCCCTTTTCATTTGTCCCTCATTTTTCACCAAACATATGGTCACTAATTATTTATTTATTTATTTTTTTGATCACATATGATTTGAAACACTATTGGAAGTTTGCTTTAGTTATAGTTTTTTATTCTTTCACTAGCATAAAATTATTGTGAACATTCTTTTTTTCACAAAAGGATTACACCCCTTTCACACCAGGGCGTTTTGCAGGCGCTATAGCGTTAGAAATAGCGCCTGCAATCCGCCCTAAAAAAAGCTGCACCATTGTCTCCAGTTTGAAAGCCCCGAGGGCTTTCACACTGGAGCGGTGCGCTGGCAGGACGTCAGGAAAAGTCCTGCCAGCAGCTTCTTTGGAGCGGTGAAGGAGCGGTGTGTTTACCACTCCTCCACCGCTGCTCCCCATTGAAATCAATGGGGCAGCGCTGTAAAAACGCCGCTATTGCGGCGTATTGCCGGCGGTTTTAACCCTTTCTCGGCCGCTAGCGGGGGTAAAAGCTCCCCGCTAGCGGCTGAAATGCGCCGCAAATCCGGCGGTAAAACGCTGCTAAAAATAGCGGCGTTTTACCGCCCACGCTATGGGCGGTGTGGTGAGAAAGGTGTCTTATTGTTCACAAAATATTTGTTATATTCATATATTTGTATTAGCGCTGCATCTATTTTGGTTTATTTTTGGGATATTGCATGTAAATGGACGGAGACTTCACCTCCCTCTTATTCTAAAACACAGGCTGTGGAAGGGTGTTACACAGCCTGTGACTGCAAAAATCCGCCCACACCATGTTATTGCCAAAATATAATAAATCTATGATTTCAAATATATATTTGTATGACAATTTAAAACCATTTATTGATATTATTTATTTTTATTCTGTATTCCAAAGGTTGTTTTTTTGTTTTGTTTTTTATTTGACTAGAAGCTCCTGCTGCTTATTTTTTCCTGCAGACAGTCTGGGAAAGAGTCATGTGACGGCTGTATATCAATTAGGAAAAAAGATACTTAGAATTTTTTATTTTAAATAAAATAATGACAGTGCCATCATCCACATACAGGAAGAGAAGGAATAATGTCAATTAAACAGTGTTATGTTTAGTATCACTTTAAGCGCATTTTCCCCCTGAAATTTGTGTTTGATAAATGGCTGCGCAAATATTGTGCAATGTACAAAATTGCAAACAAGCACGGTTTTATTCTCTGCTCAGGGTCACCGATTTCAGAAAATATATAATCTTTGGGGGTTCTAAATAATTGTCTAGCAAAAAATTTAGATTTAAACATGTATGTGAAAAATTTCCAAATTCCCCTGGGGCTGCAAATGGATAACGCTAATTCTGCTTCCGCTAATCCTAAACCCTAACTATGAACGCAAACCTATCCCCTATATCTATCCCATAGCCTGAACACCCCCCAGAATGTAACCTTTTCTTCTCAACATGCAGCTCTAACATTTAACCACTTACTGGGCACATATCCTATCCAGACCTATTTTAAGCTTCCAGCCCTGATGCACTTTGAATGACAATTGCTCAGTCATACAACACTGTACCCAAGTGACATTTTTATCATTTTTCCCCCCCAAATAGAGCTTTCTTTTGGTGGTATTTGATCACCTGTGCGATTTTTTTTTATTTTTTGTTAAGAAAATGTAAAAAGGGCAAATTTAATTTTTATTTTTTTTTAAAACTGGTAATTTTTGTCCGTCATTGATGTACGCTGATGAGGCGGCACCGATAGGTGGCAGTGATGGGCACTGATCGGTTACTCTGATAGGCAGCACATCTAGGTGGCACTGATTGGTACCACTGGTGGCCATTGTTAGGTGGCACTTGTGGGCACTGTCAGATGGCATAAATTAGGTATAATTGCCTCTTCCTTTTCGGGACCCTTGTCCTTTTAACCACTTGCCACCCGCCCTATAGACAATTGACGGCTGCAAAGTGGTTTCAAAATCCTGATCGGACGTCATATGACGTGATCAGGATTTTGAGCCGCTGCGCGCCCCCGGGGGCGGGCATCGCGGCGATGGTTGTTGCGGGGTGCCAGTCTGACACCCTGCAACTACGATCTCGGTAAAGAGTCCCCGACGGAGACTCTTTACCACGTGATCAGCCGTGTCCAATCACGGCTGATCACAGTTTAAATAGAAAAAGCCGGTGATCGGCTTTTCCTCACTCGCGTCTGTCAGACGTGAGTAGAGGAGAGCCGATCGGCTGCTCCTCTGAGAGGGGGGGGTCTGTGCTGAACGATTATCAGCACAGCCCCCCAGAGGATGCCCACTCTGGACCACCAGGGACACCACCAGACCACCAGGGATGCCCAGCTCAAGGTAATCTTACCTAGACCACCAGGGATGCCAGTCAGTGCCCACAATGGATGCCAATCAGTGCCCATAATGGATGCCAATCAGTGCCCACAATGGGCATCACTGATTGACATGCATTATTGTTTGGCACTGATTGGCATTCATTAGTACAGTATAACATAATATAAAGCCGCCTATCAGTGCCCACCAGTGCCGCCTATAAGTGCCCACCAGTGCCGCCTATAAGTGCCCACCAGTGCCGTCTATCAGTGCCCACCTGTGCCGCCTATCAGTGCCCACCTGTGCCGCCTATCAGTGCCCACCTGTGCCGCCTATCAGTGCCCACCTGTGCCGCCTATCAGTGCCCACCTGTGCCGCCTATCAGTGCCCACCTGTGCCACCTATCCATGCCCATCTGTGCCGCCTATCCATGCCCATCTGTACCACCCATCCATGCCAATCCGTGCCAGCTATAAGTGCCAATTTGTGCCACCTATCAGTGCCCATCCGTGTTGCCCATCAGTGCCACCCATCAGTGCCGCCTATCAGTGCCTATCAGTGCCGCCTATCAGTGCCACATATCAGTGCCCATCAGTGCCGCCTTATCAGTGCCCATCAGTGCCGCCTTATCAGTGCCCATCAGTGCCCATCAGTGAAGGAGAAAACGTACTTATTTACAAAGTTTTGAAACTGAAACAAAAAAAACATGTTTTGTTTCAAAATGTTATGTATTTTTTTATTTAGCAAAAAATAAATACCGTAGAGGTGATCAAATATCACCAAAAGAAAGCTCTATTTATGGGGAAAAATGATAAAAATTTCATTTGGGTACAGTGTAGCATGACCGCGCAATTGTCATTCAAAGTGCGACAGTGCTGAAAGCTCAAAATTGGTCTGGGCAGGAAGGTGTTTAAGTGCCCCCCCCCCCGGTATTGAAGTGGTTAAGATGAGCCGGGGATCGTCTTTTTTCTCCTCCGCTGTCAGACTGAGGAGAAAAAAAAAAGATCACCGAGCTTTTGTTTTGATCATGTGATCAGCTGTCATTGGCTGACAGCTGATCACATGTTAAGGGGCCGGGACCGGCCTCTTACTTGGATCGGTGATCACCCGTGTCTCAGTAACTCGGTGATCACAGCGCACACCGTGTAGGGCACGCGCAGGGAGCGTGCACAGGGGAGGCCGTGATATGACGGTCTCCCAGGAATTCAGATACGCGCTGTGGCCGGCATTCGGATGTCAAGTGGTTAAAGTGTATCTAAACACACACTGTTTATTTACATTATTCCTTCTCTAAATGTAGATGATGGCACTGTAATTATTTTAATAAAAATCTATTTTTCCTTAAAAAAAAAATGACAGCTTTCACATGGCCCAGGTCTTTCCCAGTCTGTGGGGAAACAGTAGCAGGAGGAGCTTCTAGACCCCTGCTGCTGGTCACATGTTCAAAATGGGGGGAAAAAAAACTGCCTTTGGAATACAGAGTAAAAATATCAATAAATGGTTTAGAAAAATTCGAAATATATTTAAAATGAAATCTTTTGAATTTGTTTTTGGCAATAACGCATGGGGGGGGGGGGGGGGGGATTTCTACCAACATAAGCATTTTATGGCTTTAAAAATAAACAGGGCGGTCACAGGAATTGTTCAGGGTACGTGATTGGTAGGCAGATGGGCATGTACTGGAGGGCGGCACACAATCCCAGCAGTAAGAAGGGTCACTGGTTCGAATCCCAACCACGACACTACCTGCCTGGAGTTTGCATGTTCTCCCTGTGCCTGTGTGGGTTTCCTCCGGGTACTCCGGTTTCCTCCCACAATCCAAAGACATGCAGGTAGGTTAATTGGCTTCTGTCCAAAATTGTCCCTAGTATATGAATGGGGACCTTGGATTGTGGGCTCCTTGAGGGTAGGGACTGATGTGAGTGTGCAATGTACAGGGATAGGGACAATTGTAGACACTCACTCAGGTTGAACTGGATGGACTGGTGTACTGAACTATGTAACTATGTACTTGTTACCACTTCTGCAGAGGTTTAAGTAATATGTACCTGTGTATGCATGCTAGCAAACATATATGCGTACATTTAGCAGGAACCTACACCAGATCAGCAAATGTATCTGTGCTGGAGGCCAATAAGGGGTTAAAGATGGTGTCCAGAAGCTGATACCAATGCCTTTATTTGACCCCCATCCTCATCTAAGATGCAGTTTTGTCGGGTAATTGTTAATGTGCTGTTGACAAGACCTCTCTGAGTGTTTTTCACAGTTGACAGGAGATTGGATATTTGTCGTGGTCTTCGTTGCTTTCCTTCCAGACGGCAAGTTCAATAAGTAGGAGACTGACAGACAAACACAAGATTTTCTGTAGCATCTCTGTGTAAAGCTACGAGGAATCTTCTCTAGTGTTTACCGACTGAGAATTCCAATTGAGTTTCCTCTCAAAAATGAGCAATGAAAAGGTTGAAGTCATCAGCTTTATTAGGAACTGGTTACACAACAAATGTAATCGGCCCATATTTGCTCTGCAGTGATAGAATCTCTCCTTGTTCTCCAGAGGAAAGTAAAAGTGATGTAAAAAACAGTAAATTCTTCTTATGCCGCGTACACACGATCGGAATTCTCGACGAAAAAAGCTCTGATGGTTTTCCCGACGGAATTTGGCTCAAGCTGTCTTGCCTACACACGGTCACATCAAATTCCGATCATTTATAACGCGGTGACGTACAACACGTACGACGTGATTAGAAAAAGGAAGTTCAATAGCCAGTAGCCAATAGCTTCCGTCTCGTAGTTGAATCTGAGCATGCGTGATTTTTGGTGTGTCGGAATTGCATACACACGATCTTAATTTCCGATAGTTTTTCCGTCTGGAAAATTGAGAACACGCTATCAATTTTTGGCTGGCGGAAATTCGGACAGCTAAATTCCAATGAAGCGTACACACGGTCGCATGTTCCGATGAAAAGCTCTCATCGGTCTTTTTCTGGCCGGAATTCCGATCGTGTGTACGCGGCATAGCCGGGAATTACGAACGTGTGTACGCGGCATAAGACCAGAAGGTATTCATATCTCATTCCATTACATATCTCAAAAATAAGAGGATTATTCCTCATTTTAGGACAGTCCGTAATGTCATTGCTTTACGCTCCATTGCCCAGATGCACACCTAGAACCTTCCGGTGTATAGTGCAAATAAAGGGAACTGGGGCAGCCGTTCACACTAGCCTCCTAGACCAGACCCAAACCAAGGAAAATGTTGCTTGGACTATACTGGTACTTTAAAGTCAGACAAGGAAGAAAAAAAATATGGTTTTAAGATTTACTAATGTTTAATAAATACATAAAAGGACAAGCAATACACAGAACATCCTAAAATATGAATCATTATACACCCCAATATAAATGTTGTTTACAGATACTCAAAGAGAGTTCAATTCTAGTGGCGTACAGGGTCTCCTCTACTAGTTTCGCGGAACACCCGCTTCTTCAGGAGGATATCTATATAAAATGTAATAAACGATATAAAGGCCATTAACAATCAGACAAATAATATATAGAAAAATCGAAACATCAGTTGGGTAATGGATATAAATCATTACATAAGGGAAATAAGGAAATCAACTCACTCAAGATTCAAAAGATAGCTTTGAAAACAAAAGGTGGACCCCTATCTTTTGAATCTTGGGTGAGTTGATTTCCTTATTTCCCTTATGTAATGATGAAACTCTCTCCAGAGATGAACCAGATCATGAATTGTAGAGAGTGAGCAATTTTTTTTGAGTTGGGGGAGGGAGCAGTTCGCTCCAAAGGATATTTATCCAAAGACGGGTTCAGGGCCAGGTTTGAATCTCCCCCAAGGAGTAGAGTACCTTTTGCGTGGGATATCAACAAGCTACAGACGATCAAAAAGGGGCCCAGGTTAGAGTTAGGAGCATAATAGGTCATGATGATACTCTCCGTATCTTAGATAGTACCTTGTTATGATAGGTACCTATCATCAGCATCCACTATCTGTTTGGTGCAACTAAAGTACCCCTTTTTGTTTGGTCGGAGCATTGGCCAAAAAAACTTGAGGATGCTGGGCTTCAAAATATTTAGGGCACGAGGAAGTTGAAAAGTCGGTTTCATGTAAACAAGCTATATATATATATATATATATATATATATATATATATATATCTGCTGCTTCTTGTGATACTTAAAAACGTTTACCCTTTTGTGAGGGGAGTTCGTGCCCTGAACATTCAGGGACTACCAGTTTAGCGTCATAGTGAATATGACAAACGTCTAGAATCGGCTCCTCTGAGCACAAACCCAGTGGACTCAGGGGGAGAAAGAATGAAAGGAAAAGTGAGTCAAGTATAAAGCAAGAAGAAAAGATCTTGTTTAAAGGTATAAAGTGGCCGAGTGTTACTCTGAGGAAAAATAATCCAAACAATAGAGTTGCGATTGGTAGTGGGGCAAAAGGCACACTGAGAGGTCGGAGATTGGCCAGGACTGTCACCCGGGCCAAGGTCCGGCACATGTAGGGGAGCAGTGGCCCGTCGGGAACCACTCGGCATATTTCTAAAGTAAACTTGTCATTAATACATAAAAATGTAGGCACAAAGCATATTAAGCAAATATTGACAGGAACAACCCAAAAAAAGGAATGGAACAACCTCTTAACCATAGTAATGTGACTTTTAACCAAAGCCGGTGTTACACCCAGGAGCACCCAAGTACATATGGGTGGGTCCTGGGCGAAAAACCCTGAGGCCCATGGCTGCTGGGATTCAACTTGAAACATGGAGGTCACAGCCTGCAATGGGCAAGATGTTCCCATAACTTGAGTGGAGACATCCAGCACATTATGTGAACAGTGGTCATCAACCCTGTCCCATAAACAGGCCAGGTTTTCAAGATAACTGAAATCACAGGTGATATCATTTGCTGCTCAGTGATTGCAGTATTCTAGTCTGCATCTCCTCAAGGTAATATATAAAACCTGACCTGTTAGTGGGCCCTGAGGACAGGGTTGATGACCACTGATGTAAAGGACCCTCTCAAGCTACAGAGCGGGTACTCTCACCAAGAATAACAGGCAGCAATAAAAAGGAGGAAAAAAAAAGGGGGAGCATAGGGTATAATCCCCAGCAGACCAAATATCATCTGCAGTGGAGTATCAGTTCTACATGACCCAGTGCTGTCATCTCACAATTGGGGCAGCCCAGGGTAAAGGATCCGTCGAAGGGTATCGGAATCGGTTCCTGTGATTTTCTGCTCGTATTCTTGAAACGGTTCACACCAGTCTCATTTCTCCTTTGGGTGACAAAATTCTTGCTGCTCAGATATACCCAATGGAAAGAGGCTTTGGACCCACCTGTCTGGATTTCATTGTGGAGTTACCAAATTCTCAGGGCAACACTGTTATCCTTATGGTCGTTGACTGGTTCTCGAAAATGTCTCATTGTATTACACTTAAGAAGTTGCCCACATCTAAGGTACTGGCTTCCGCTTTTGCTCGGGAGATCTTTCACTTACATGGGCTACCCAAGGTGATCATCTCGGACAGGGGTAGTCAGTTTGTGTCCCGGTTCTAGCAAGCCTTTTGTGCACAGTTGGGAATTCAGCTTTCTTTCTCCGCTGCGCATCACCCGCAGTCTAATGGTGCCGCAGAGCGAGCCAACCAGTCCTTGGAGCAGTTTCTATGTTGCTATATTTCTGACCATCATAAGACCTGGTCGGACCTCTTACCTTGGGCGAAGTCTGCTTAAAACAGTGCCATGAAATCTGCTTCCCGATTGTCCCCGTTAATGATGAACTAGAATTTCCAACCATCCATGTTGCCTGACTCATTTGCTCCTCTGAGCATTCCTGCGTTAGAGCATCCCATTGGTCTCTGCTCCACTTGAGTACAAGTCCAGGAGTCCTTGCAACATGCCAATGATAGGTACAGACTCCATGCTGACGGCAGACCCCTTGCCAGCATTTGACTGTGCATTTAAAGTCATGGTGAATGCAGCTGTGTGGAGCTGGGGCCTGTGGCAGGAAGATCTTGCTACCTGAATTCCTGAAAGTTATAACAAAAGAACAATTAAATCCATGGCATCATAATGCTTCCAGTGGATGTTTCCTGTACTATTCCATGTCAACTACTGTTGTGATTTAGCTCCACTTGAAAAGTTAAAATCCCATAAAACAGAAAAACCTCACAAGCATTTACTCTTTTCTTTTTTTTTTCTCTTTAGCTTGTGTTTTTAAATCGCTAAAATATTTTTACTGCAGCCCCTTGGGGGTTGTCTGTTTCAATGCTTAGTTGGCATTGAGTCTTCCACACTCCATTAAAAAGAAAACCTATTGAGTTGAGTGACTTATTTTTATAACAGGGTGGATTGGGGGGTAGTAACTTGAAAAGCCGCACTGTGAATTCATAATGCTTCTTCTGGCAATAATCCGTAATAAAGGACCAGGATAATTTACTTTCCTAATAGTTCATTCTGTGTTTGCTAAAGCCTTGCTAGGGGACATAAGAGATGTTTACAGATCCTTCAACCCTTAAAGCAGAAAAATATCAAATTAAAACATGACAGGTTTTTGCGTTATAGTTGTGTACCATTGGTCCATTCCTGACAAAAAGCCAAATCAACAATATGCACAGAAAGAATGAAGAAACTAGTTTTAACTCACTAAATCTTCTTAGTAAGAAAAATAAAGGTCAGTTTTGCGAGGTCTTCCCAAATTTCCTGTGATGTATATTTAATTGTTGCATGATTATACAAAGGCCAGCAATGCTCACTAGCCTTGAAGCATTATTAACACCTGATGCAAGACTGAAGGCCCATTTACATTTTGCAGTGCATTAATCCACATTAACGTGTTGCATTAAGGCAGGCCAATCGCAAACACTTAACATCAGTCTGTTGGGGTGCTATTCACAATTAAGGGCACCGTAATGCAGCAACACATGTAGTGCAAAGTGGTAAATGGGACCTAATGGGTTCTTAGAGCGGAAACCTAACTTATAAAAAAAAAAAAAACTTGCAGGTAGTAAAGCCTACCTATGGAAAAAAGGAAAAAAAAACGCGCTTACCTAATCAAAAAAAAAAAAAAAAAAAAAAAAAAGCTGCAATGCCCAAATGTTATACTACATTCACAGAAAAAAAAAAAAGAAAGTGGGCTGCGCTAAAAGAGTTTGTGAGATATTCAGTCAGGGAAGAAATACTAAAAAAAATGAAATTAATTGATAATTTCCCCAATCATATAAAGAAATATGTGCAAAAAACAATTATATATATATATATATATATATATATATATATATATATATATATATATATATATATATATATATATATTGTGGCAGCACGCAGGTAAAGTCACCTGGTTGTATCCAGGATGGGAAATATGTGTGCCCTAGATTCAGGCTTTATGCAGACTTTTACAATTAGAGGGGAAGAGTTAATGAGCCCAGCTGTAGTAAGTGGGCTCATTAAGGCCTCTACAAAAAACCCCAGCATGCATAGGGAGATGCTCCATCCTGGAATCAGTTTTGTGTTGTATAGACTGGGGAGTGTGATACCTGTTCTGTGCGGTGAGTTAACGCCTGTGTGGCAAACCCCTACAACAGAGACAGGGACTGGTGCTGCACAAGGCTGCACTCAGTTGTTAGACAGGGAGTCTAAGTGTGTAATTAGAGGTCAAGCTGACCAGGATTTATTTTCATGTTTTATTTTGGTTTGGCTGTTATATGTTTCACTGCATGTAGCATAAATAAACTGCATCTTTTGTTTTTTTGCACCTACAACGCTGTCTGCTGTGCCTAATTTTGTGTTGTGAACCCATCCAGGGGGTCACACACACCCACTGCCGAGCTAACCCCCTCACAATATATATATATATATATATATATATATATATATATATATTCTCCCCAATATTGCAAAGGAAAAATGTGCAAAAAACAATTCATGCATATATTGTGCTAGATAACTTATTTAAATGGCTAAAAACGTGTTGATGATGGAAAACAAGTAATAATAAAAAAATATATTTCTTTATATGATTGGGGAAATTATTAATTAATTTTATTTTTTTAGTATTTCTTCACTGATTGAATATCTCACATTCTTTTAGCGCAGCCCACTTTTTTTTTTTCTTCAGTAAAGCCTACCTGCCTGCTTACGAAAACTGTAGAATGTAGTGTGAGCTGTGCATGCGTATACTATCTTGGCATGCCTTGGTGCCAGGTTAAATTGACTCCTGTGCCCATGTGGGAGTTACTTCATCCCAGTCTGGCCAATCAAGATGGCTGAAGATACCAAATCTAAAAGAAGACCGGTAAGGAAATTTGCAGATGTTGCATAGATGAGGGAAGGTCTTTTCTACCTTTCTTTTAGTTTTGAATAGAATTTGGAAGGGTTTCACCCCCCCCCCCTCTTTTAAATGCTTTTTGTGTTCACCCTGTGGAGATTTACCCCCTATGTATGTCCTGGTAACCACAGTCTCTAATACTGAAAGTGGTGAGAAATCCACACTTTTTCTATAAGAGTTTCACTTTCGATAGATTTTTATTGAAAAAAAAAATAAAGCATAAAATGGCTTTTTCGAATTGCCAAGATGTTAGACAGCTGGAACATAGCTACGGAGAGTGAAAAAATATCCAAAAGTATGAATAACATATTGACCACTTCCCGCCCACCCTAATGTGGATTGATGTCCGCAATGTGGCTCCGTTATCCTGACTGGTAGTCATATGACGTCCAGCAAGATAATCCGCGCCAATCGGTAGTGCGGTATGTCACTCTGACACATGGCATCTCCGATCGTGGTAAAGATCCTATGATGTAGGCTGTTTACCATGTGATCAGCTGTGACCAATCACAGCTGTTCATAGCAGTAACCATGAAGTGCTGGTAATCGGCTTTGCTCGGTTCGCGCTGATGGGCAGAGCCGATTGGCAGCTCTCCTGTCCCGATTGGCAGCTCTCCTGTCAGAGGGGACGGTGTGCGCTGATAACCAACGCATTGATTATCAGCGCAGCCCCCTTTAGAAGTGCCCACCACAATGCCAATCAGTGCCCACCAAAATTCCAATCGTTGCCTACAAAAATGGCAATCAGTACCCATCCATAATGCCTGTCAGTGCCCTTCACAGATGCCAATCAGTGCCCATCAGTAATGACTGTCGGTACCTCCTCATCAGTGCTGCCTATTAGTGGCCATCGGTGCCACCCATCAGTGCCGTCTATTAGTGCCCATCAGTTCCACCTATTGGTGCCCATCAGTGCCGCCTATAAGTGCCCATCAATTCTACATACTAGTGCCTCCTCATCAGTGCTGTCTCATCAGTGTTTGTTAGTGCAGCCAAATCAGTGCATGTCAGTGAAGCAGAAAAAAAAACAGAAACAAAGAAAAACTTATTTTTTTTTCAAAAATGTATTTTTTTTTTTAGTTTAAAAAAAACAAAACACAAAAAACCCCAGTGGTGATCAAATACCAACAAAAGAAAGCTCTATTTGTGGGAAGAAAATAATAAAAATGTTTAGTTTGGGTACTGTGTTGCATGGCATCGCATCGCAATTGTCATTCAAAGTGTGACAGCACTGAAAGCTTAAAATTGTCATGGGCAGGAAGGGAGGAAAGTGCCCTGTGTTGAAGTGGTTAATAAAACAAATCTTGTAGCCTGCAAGGTAGAGTAGGTATCAATGAGCCAGGTAAAATTGTTGCAAGTCATGAAACAATAAGCAGATTGTCAGGAACCATGAAACAGACAGAGACAGAAGTACAATCAAATCACACTTGTTTATTAATAAAAATAAAAAGGTAAATAGAAAAAGCGTAGTCAAGCATAGCCAGAGTCCAGTAGCCAGATCAGGTAGTCAGCCAGTCCAAAGTTCATAAACCAGATCGGGTAATCGGCCAGTCCAGACGTCAGGGATCCAAGGAGAGCAACTGCAAGCAGGATAGAAGCCAGGAGGGATGTCAGCAAGCCAGTCTTGAAACAAACAGCAGGAGATGGTTCCTAGTGATGTGAGCTGGAAGGCTTTAAATAGGCAGGTGAGACGAGCATCATCGGGAACAGCTGGCAACTGTGGAAAGAGAAGAGAGCTGGAAATTAGCCGACAGCTGAGCGGCCAGCCCAGAGGAGGAAGGGCTAAGCCAGCCCTGACACAGATCAAAACATCAAGTCTGAATAAACAGCACGATCATGAGATTTTCCGTATAGAGGTTCCGAAGTCTGAATCGTATGCTTGTGCAGTGACTCAAATTCTTCACATCCCCGCCCCCCTCTCTTCTTAGGGTAGGTTCACATCTGCGTGGCGGGGTTATGTGCAAAATTACATGTGTTCCTGATCCGCAGAGAAGCGCGCTGCACTTCAGCAGATTCGCAGGGGTGCCATTAATTCTTAATACACCCCCCACACATCTGCACCTATAGCCATTAAAAGGCCTTAGCTACTAGACAGGATCACCACAAATGTATATGGAAGCCACGCTCTGAGCAGCCCTGAACACAAGAATATGTGGACAAATTGGAGTCCAGTTTTTTGTTTGGTAAAACTATAGTGATGTCATATTTAAAAAAACTGACAAACATTGTTTGCCTTAAGGCTGGGTTCACACCACAGCGATGTGGGAACGCCGCGAATCCGTGTCGTTTTCCCGCATCGCATGACTCCCGCCGGCAGTTCACACTGCCCTATGCGAACTGCTGGGAGTGTCAATGAAAAGTTAATGACACCCCCAGATCCGTCCGCATATCGCAGTGCGATCTGCAGACTCGCACAGGAATCGGATCGCATGGTGTGAACACCCATGCGATCCGATTCTGTTGCGGACCAAAAAAAGGGTCCCGTGCGAGTTTGCTGCGGGAGCGATGCGAATTCAGCCATACTATCTGTATACTATCTGTATACTATCTGTATGGCTGTACTCGCATCGCTACGGAGATCGGATGTGATTTGCACTGCAGTGCGGTGCGAATCACATCCGGATCTCCCCCCGCAGCAGTGTGAACCCGGCCTTAAAGTGGAAGCCGCCATCTTGACCTCTAATGATTCTTCAACTGCCATAATGCTGCACATGTGATCAGTTATGACACCAGCCATTGGATGGTTTGAAAGTTTGGTTGAGAGCACAACCAATGTGAGTGTTAGCATTTCCGGCATGCCGGGGAATGTAAGTGTTTTTTGAAACTGGGTTTACTCCCCCTTTAAGTGGTCTAGTTTTTTCTTTTTTGAGTTGTTCAAGCTGTGCTTAATCCTGAAATTAATCTTTAATGGTAATCTTAAATGTTTTTTTTTTTTTTTTCTCACAAAACCCAGGACAGGTAAACTGACACGACTTGTGTTCTGTTTCTAGGAGCTTGGCAGCTGCGGATGGAACAAAAAGGAGAAACACAGCCTTGCCCCGAACGTCGTGGCCTTCACAAGACGATTCAACCAGGTATGAAGCATTTGGTGGTCGCCACAAACTGACCCAGTTCAGGTCATTTTCTGTCAGCTTGAGTGTTGAAAAGCTGTGAAAATAATGAAGAGAAGCTAAGTAGTTGTCTTAAGGCTTTTTTATTTTGAGGCTCGGCAACATCTGGGAGAATTCATCTTTTTGCTTGAAATAAAAACAATTGGTTTCAAAATTCTAAGGCAGGTTTGAATCTGGTTGCTGTAAACAAATTAATGGTATTGACATTATTTCAGTCTTTTTGTATGTGAGAAACAGCAAGGATCCTGCAATGGGCATGTTTGGGAATCCCTTTATGGCAGGCATATCCAAATTCCGGCCCGCGGTTCGGTTTTGAATAGCCCGCGTGGTTATTTAAACATATATATCTTTTGTGGCCCCTGGTGATCTCAGCACTGGGGCCACAAAAGATATATAGTCCGGCAGCCTCGGAAGGAGGAGGCGGGACGAGCGCCGTGCACACAGGAGGAGAATTTCCTGTTTAAACGGCAGCCTCTGTAATAGGAAGTCCCGTCTCTGCCATTGGACGACTGTTCTGTCCATCAAAGGAGGCGGGACTTTCTCTTAAAGAGGCCGTTGTGTAAACAGGAAATTTTCCTGTAGGATATCTTTGGCGCTCGCCTGGCCCCCCTCCGTGGCTGCACTGATGGCAATGGTGACTGCATTCCTGGCAATTGCAATTGTGGGGCTGCATTCCTGGCAATGATGGCTTCATTCCTGGCAGTGTTTTGCCTTTTTATTTGTCTCCTAATCCACAGTTGCAGGAGAGAACGCTACATACTCTAGGGGTAGTTCATGCTCTCAGGATCTACTTGAGTTGTTGGCACAGGTCAGGAATCCTGGTTTGTGCTGCCAGAAGAGCCCAGGAAGGGCAGGTGGCTTCCAGGTCAAATATTTAGCAGTGGTTCTGCTAGTCTATCGTTGATGCCTATGGTTTAATTGCCAAAATGCAATTTTCCGCTAGACAGCTATTTGGTCTTTGGTTTATACATCTACAAGATTTTTACCATGTGGATGTTAATAATGTAGAGGATACTGCCTTTTTCCTCAGCGTGTTACCAATAGCAGAGTAGGTCCTTCTCTGGTGGCTGTTTCTGTGAGGGTGTCTCCCTCCCCTCAGAAGCATTGCTTTGGCATGTCCCAGTTAGTTATTATGGCTGCTCTGTGACCCGTGGTGTACGATAAAGAAAATAGGATTTTTCCTACAGCTTACCTGTAAAAATCCCTATCTTGGAGTACATCACAGGACACAGAGGTCCCTCCCCTCTGGTCTGGGAAGATTATTGCTTGCTACAAAACTGAGGTATGTACTTCCTGTGTAGGAAAGGTTATATGTGGGAGGACTTCCTGTCTTTTTGGTGTGCCAGTGTCCATTCACCTATAGGTGGCGTATAACCCAGTTAGTTATTATGGCAGCTCTGTGTCCTGTGATGTATGCCAAGAAAAAAGGATTTTAGAGATAAGCTGTAGGAAAAATCCTATTTTTTATTGTATGTGTTTTGGTCATTAGAATTTGGTTAGAATTGTCCAGAAACTTAGCAGGGGACCTTCTACAAATACTTGCAACATTGTAACAGAGCTATTTAGAGCTTTTCTACTATGGGATTCACAAACCCTTGATTAGAATGATGAATATACCTTAAGCTTAAAGCTGTGTTTGCAACATTTCGCAGATAGGCATCTGTTTATCATCTATGAAATCATCACCCCCTAATGCACAGATGGAACTCAATTACTGATGATATATGTTTGTATAATCTTTCATCTCTGTTCATATAGAGTGAAAGCTGAGGTCACTTCTTTCCATATTACCGAAGTAGCTGCCGTTGTATTTCATGTCACTATGAGAAGACCTTTTTAAGACAGACACGCTATGAGGAATTACTGGAAACTGTGTGTCAGGCATCGGGGTCCATGTTAATACACTGACAATGTTCTCTTTATTTTATAAGTAGAAAAGGAATTTTCAAGTTGAAGTAACCCAAAGAAGCCAATGGGAAATTATAATTGATGTGAATGCAAAAATCTGATTGGCGCACAGCATTTTGGCTTGGCGTATTGCCTTATGCAGTGTGGAAGTGCAAGTGGGGAAAGTGCATGGCTGACAGAAAATCAAATCTTTATACACATTGTAAAATGCATTCCAAGGTGCAGGGGGCACCTATCGTACAGGACCCCGGAATTGATTTATAGCACATGGGTTATTTTACCTCCCTCAACTGACGCTTCTATCAAGGTGTGGGATTTAATAATAAAAAAAAAAAACAGTAGGCAAAAATGGCTTAGGACTAAGTGGTAAATTTCACCCAAGAGCAATCACCAATCATCCACCAAGGCCTTACAAAACTTTGGCAAGGAGGATGGATGGATTAAAATGAGTACCGTATTTGCCGGTGTATAAGACGACCCGGCATATAAGATGACCCCCTAACTGTACAGGTTTTTAAAATGTTTTGCCCGTACTCACCGTTTAAGACGACCCCCCATTCCGAGGCTTCCGACGCTTCATATCCCTCTTCTTCGTTCTTGCTGGAGCCATTTCCTTCTTCCTTCTTGCTGGTGCTGGAGCCAATCATGGCGAGCAATGTATTCTATTAATGAATACAAAGCCTGCTGGGATTGGCGGAGGCTGTAACATCATCAGCCCGCGCCTCTCTGACTCTCAAAGCCAATCGGAGCAGGCTACTGTGTGTAGCCTGCTCGGATTGGCAGAGATTGCTACTGCAATCCGAGCAGGCTCTGTATTCATTTGAATACATCGCTCACTGGGATTGGCTCAGTGGTATATACTGTATGTAGCCGAAGCCACATACAGTATTACCGGACATCCAGAAGGCATCCCAGCAGATGACCCCTCCTTTTTTGCTCAGCTTTTTTAAGTGTAAAAGGTCGTCTTATACGCCGGAAAATACGGTAAGTCATTTTCACGTGGATAAAATGTTTCTGTCCTTCCATCTGCTAGGACTAAAAAAATATGATTGACCAGTTGGAAAGGTCTTTCAATCTTTACACATAATCTCCCCAATGGTTTTGTTTAGACTTGCGGTTGGGGGTGGAAAAAATGCGCTGGTAAGCTGCGTTTTTGCTGCCTGACAAACACCCCCCCCCGCCCATGGAGCAGCATGGAGGGGGTTGCCCGGACATCGGGGAGGTTGAGGTGGGGTGAGGGTGTCGGAGCAGCGCGGGGGTGGTTTAAAAAAAAAAAGAAGGTATCCCTCTGTGCCTATCATGCAGCATGAAAATCCGGCAGGAGGGGGGGGGGGGGGGGGTGGGAGAGCCGGCTAGCAGCTGCAGGGCACCTGAGCATCAGAAAAGTAGGAGGGGGGGGGGGGTCGGAGTAGCACTGGGGGGAATTTGTTTTGTAGTTTGATCCCTCTGTGGTTGCCCAGCAAAACAAACAGCGGGTGACAGGGCAGAGGAGCAAATCTGACCGCTGCAGGACAGCCACAGAGAAATCAGAGTTTGCCTCTTGCAGAGGTGACTGAGCCCCCTGGTCCTCTATGGGATCTCTGAAACCTTTTCAGGTCACACAGACTTTCCCGTTACACCCCTGTTGGAACAGGCGGTGTATGCTGGGAACATCCTGGCAGGACTTTTTTGCCTGCTAAAAGGTTTTCCCTTTTATATCCCATGGATGAAAAGGTTGTTTCAAAATGGAGCATGCCAGCCGTAGATGCAGCAGTCTCTTCCTTAAACAAGAACTTAACTTGTCTGGTAGATAACGCACAGGGCTTGAAAGACCCTGTTGACAAGAAATTGGAGTTATTATTTAAGGCTTCCTTTTCTTTGGCCAGTTCAGCTATTCAGCCAGCTGTTGCAGCAATTGGTATTTGCCAGTCCGTAAAGGGTCAGGTAAAAACGTCCGGATAGGCCTAACCAGGAGGATGATCTGCCTGAATGTAAGACAGATATTTCTCAAGTGCTGTGTTTTGCTGTTGATGCTTTCAAGGATTCAATAAAGAAGATTTCTCGTCTTGCTGTCTTGTCTGTACATATGCGCAGACTTTTATGGTTTAAGAATTGGTCTGCCGAGCTTCCTTGTAAAAAGTTATTGGCAGGTTTCCCGGGGAACGTTTATTCGGTGATCATTTGGACAAATATATCCAAAAGATTTCTGGAGGTAACAGCTCTCGACTTCCTATGAAGAAAAGCACCAAATGTCCCTCATTTAAAAACCCAGGGACTGCTTCCTCGAATGTCTCAGCATCAGGGCGATTCCGCCGCCAACAGGGCCTGGGTCCAAAATTCTTCTGAACCCAGCACCAAGTCCTCTTTTTGAGGGGATGCCCCCATTCCATCGGGTGGGGGGAAGGCTGCTGCACTTTACGAACATTTGGAAAACAACAATTCAGGAGGTGTGGGTCAGCTCAATTATTTCTCACAGTTACAAGCTGGAGTTATGGGGGGTTCCCCCCTCAGAGGTTTCTAAGATCCAGCGTCCCCTCTCTCGTTCCCTATTGCTTCAGGCACTACATCATCTAGTGCATCAAGGAGTGATTGTAGAGGTTCCGATATCCGAAAGGGGCACATGGTTTTACTCACAAGGCCCATTTTGGACTTAAGATCCCTGAACAAGTATCTATTGATACAGTTCTTTCGGATGGAGTCTGTCCGCTCAGTAGTAATCTCACTCCAGAGGGGAGACTTTTTTAGCCTCCATTGATATAAAGGATGCGTGCTTACACGTACCTATATTTCAGCCTCATCGGAGGTTCCTACGTTTTGCAGTAGAGGAACATCATTTTCAGTTTGTGGCTCCACCCTTTGGGCTTGCTACAGCTCCCCGGGTGTTCACAAAGGCCATAGCACCAGTACTGGGTCTTTTACGAGGGATCCTGGTGCTTGGGTATCTGGACGACCACCTGCTCAGAGATCACTTAGTACAGGCTCTAGAACACAGTAAGGTATTTGAAAAGCTTAGGCTGGATCATAAATACCGAAAAGTCAGCCTTCAGACCAGCTCAAAGTCTAGATATTTAGGTCTGATTCTAAACACGGTCCAAGCAAGAGTATTCTTGCCACCCTGAAGGATCAGGTGCGTCAGATTAGGGGCACCAGACAACCCTCCATTTGGCTCTGTATGAGTCTTCTATGGAGGATGGTATCCTCCTTCGAGGCAGTGCCCTATGCCCAGTTCCATTCCAGGCCTTTTACAACAAGACATCTTGTTGCCTTGAAACAGAATAAGAAAAGCCCTGGATTATCCAATGTGCTTATCTCCTCAGGCATGCTTAAGCCTGGTTGCAGGATCAGAACCTGCGAAAGGGCCTGAGAGTAACGACTACAGATGCCAGTCTCTCAGGCTGGGGAGCGAATCTAAACATGGCTACATAGTTAGGTTGAAAAAACAAAACACAAGTCCATCTAGTTCAACCATAAAAAAAAAATATATATATATATATATATATATATATATATATATATATATATATATATATATATATATATAGATATATATATATATATATATATATATATCATACAATCCCATATACCCAATCCTATACCCACAGTTGATCCAGTGGAAGGTGAAAAACCCACCAGAAAAAAAAAAGTAGTAGAAAAAAAACCCACCAGTGAGAATCTCCTGTTTACTTGGTGGTCTGTGTAATAGGAAGTCCCGTCTCATGGGCTGCCATTGGACCACTGTTCTGTCTATCATAGGAGATTCTCACTGTATGTAATCTGTGCTCGTCGTGCCCCCTTCCGTGTCCCTTTTAGGCTACAGGTGGGCTCTGATCAGGCTGCTGCATTGAAGGCAGTGGTGAGGCTGCTGCATTGAAGGCAGTGGTGAGGCTGCTGCATTGAAGGCAGTGGTGAGGCTGCTGCATTGATGGCAATGGGGAGGCTGCTGCATTGATGGCAATGGGGAGGCTGCTGCATTGATGGCAATGGGGAGGCTGCTGCATTGATGGCAATGGGGAGGCTGCTGCATTGATGGCAATGGGGAGACTGCTGCATTGATGGCAATGGTGAGGCTGCTGCATTGATGGCAATGGGGAGGCTGCTGCATTGATGGTAATGGGGAGGCTGCTGCATTGATGGTAATGGGGAGGCTGCTGCATTGATAGCAATGGGGAGGCTGCTGCATTGGTATGGATTGTTGAGGCTTCATTGATGGCACTTGTGAGGCTGCAGATGGACGTTGATCAGGCTGCATTGATGGCAGCGGTGACGCCTAGTGCATTAAATGTAAATAAATATGGTGCTGCGCTCCTGCCGTGCGAATAAAGCCCAGAGCAATCTCAAAATAATCCCTGGTGTGAAATAAATTAAATATATATAAGTAATAATATTTTCAAAATATCTTTAAAAAAAATAAAAAACACTAAATACTCAATCATCAAATCAACAAATGGAAAAGAAATTATGTGTATAACTACTGATAGCAACAATCAATATTATAGAGGTATAAAGTGTTCGATCATATAAAGTGCAATAGTGAATAAATAGACTTAAAAAATGTGCAAATAAAAATAATAGGATATAAATATATATTGTGATATATATCCCAATAAAGTGCAAAAAAAAGTGTCACATAAAGTGCAAAAAAATATAGCAATCAATACATAAGAAGTCCTCCAGTTGCTAATAAAAAGACTTCATTCATTTGCGCCAAAACAAGTGTTCAGTGCAAATCATCCAATGTGTTCGCCAACCGGTGTATGAGCTAAACAATTACCTTACAGCTGTAAGGTCACACAGCATGAACACTAACTCCTGGGATGGATGGGGAGAGAGGAATACACAATCCAATAGCGCACAACTCGTCCTATCCTGGCACACAATATCCATGGTAACTATGAGAGAATGCTCAGAAGACAAACAAGGAGCCGGCCATGGTACAGTATTTTGAATAAAACATATAGTTTATTAAAAAGCACACAGGCTACTCACAGATTTAAAATGGTTTTTACACATGAAAACAGCAGCGAGTGGTCCGCTTGTGCATCTACGTCACTTCCGGTATCCGTCTCCTATCCTACGCGTTACGTCACTGTCACGTGACTTCGACTGGGAGGCTAGTGCATTGATGGCAATGGTGAGACTGCTGCATTGAAGGCAGTGGTGAGGCTGCTGCATTGAAGGCAGTGGTGAGGCTGCTGCATTGAAGGCAGTGGTGAGGCTGCTGCATTGAAGGCAGTGGTGAGGCTGCTGCATTGAAGGCAGTGGTGAGGCTGCTGCATTGAAGGCAGTGGTGAGGCTGCTGCATTGAAGGCAGTGGTGAGGCTGCTGCATTGAGGGCAGTGGTGAGGCTAGTGCATTGATGGCAGTGGTGAGGCTGCTGCATTGAAGGCAGTGGTGAGGCTGCTGCATTGATGGCAATGGGGAGGCTAGTGCATTGATGGCAATGGGGAGGCTAGTGCATTGATGGCAATGGGGAGGCTAGTGCATTGATGGCAATGGGGAGGCTGCTGCATTGATGGCAATGGGGAGGCTAGTGCATTGATGGCAATGGGGAGGCTGCTGCATTGATGTGGATTGTTGAGGCTTCATTGATGGAACTTGTGAGGCTGCAGATGGACATTGATTAGGCTGCATTGATGGCAATGGTGAGGCTGCAGATGGGCACTGACCCTTATTTTGCTTCAAAGTTCCTTATTTAAAATGTAAGTTTTTTTTTTTTTTTTTTTTTCCTGAAACTTCCCTCTTAAAATGAATGTGCGTGTTATACACTGATGAATACGGTATGTTCTTCTGACTAGAAACATTGAAGCTCCCGAAGAACTGACAGTTCAGGTCGCGAACACATGTAGAGCAAGCAATCCTTATAATCTATGAGGCTTGTGGGAACAACCAAGAGGAATGCATACACCTCCGTGCCGCCATTTTTTTGATATTCTTAGCATTGCCCCGCAGGAAGTATATGATTTGGTATATCCTCCAGGAAAAAAACACTGTGTATTCTTTTATAAATTACCGTCCTCTAGATGTATGAATTTTATGTGAACTATTAAAATTTATACTTTTTTTTTTTTTTATACGTGCCTATAAAGTACATTTTTTCCCAATTTCAGTATTTTCGGCTCTCTATGAAGCCGATTCACATATCTCTGGGGTGGCTGCGGAGAGCCTTGCACAGGATCGCTGTGCGTCTTTGGCTCAGTTTTCAGGGCCAAATTCAGGCAAAGATTTGGCCCTGATTTGCCCCTGAAACAGAGAACAGGGATGGCACCAGACCCGTGCTGCGATCTGTGGCTGTCTGCAGTGCGAACCCAGCCTTAATGAGAAGAAACTCTGCTGAATTCCATCAACCAATCAGGTGTAAGCAAAAATGCTGTTTCCCCACCCTCCCCCTTCTTGCACGTGATTGGGTGGTGGTTGCAAATTGTAGCTTTACCTTATTTAATAAGCTCTGGAGCAACTGCACTTGCAGCGTTCCACCGCATTTTGCAAAATGCACAGTCTATTTGCCTTTAGTAAATTAACCCCCTTAGTCCTTTAAATTGAGACATGTACACACTATAGAGGGATATGCTTTGTTCATATTTTCTTTCTAAGGTTTACAACCACTTAAAGCGGTTCTCCACCCTAAAGGGGAAGTTCCGCTAATCTGATCCCTCCCCCCCTCCGGTGCCACAATCGGCACCTTTCAGGGGGGGGAGGTGGGTGCAGTTACCTGGATAATCCAGGTATCTGCACCCACTTCCGGGCAGACCCCCGCAAACACCCCCACCTCCTTGTGTTCTGAGAAACACACAGTTCCCAGGACACAGCGGGGGACCAGAAGAGACGCGCAGCGTGACTCGCGCATGCGCAGTAGGGAACCGGGCAGTGAAGCCGCAATGCTTCACTTCCCGATTCCCTGACAGAGGATGGCGGCGGGGGCAGCAGCGAGACGATCGATCGCTCGTCATCTGCCGCCGACATCGCTGGACCCCGGGACAGGTAAGTGATTTTATTAAAAGTCAGCAGCTGCAATATTAGTAGCTGCTGGTTTTTAATATTTTTTTTTTAGGTGCAGAACCACTTTAAAATAAGTGGTTGTAAATACCAAAAAAGACCCAATTTTCTTTACCAAACAAAATTACACTTAGCAGTTTTAACTCATTGCCACTTTAATTTACCAAAAAAAAATAGCAGGTACGGAGATTTTCCCTCATTTCCTGTTCACAGACAGAAATTAAAAACCCAGCAGAGGTTCTAACCCTTCTTCACTCGATCCAGAAGTAGAAAAAAACTTTAGCTGGTGTCAAACTTTTAAGTGTTATGTCTGATATTTTGTTATGTCTGCGGCAACAAAGACCTCCAATTTTGTTGTGTGTCGGTGGCAGCTGAGATCTCCAAGATATTTTATGAAGAAGAACCAATTGGTTGGGTTGGACATTCTCAGGCAGTTGCTATTGTTTTTTTCCCTCAAGTCCAGCATTTGGGGGGGGGGGGGGGGGGGACTGCAGATTTTCTTCCCTCTCCTTTGGGCAAATAAAAATATTTCACCATGGTGCCAAAGAAATCCTGGAAATGACAACATGGAAAGTATCTGCCTCTTTGTTACAAGGGTCATAAAAAGATCGCGATTATATAATATAACGGAGCCCCAGAGTCGGCCTCTCCAGCCACGAAGATCTGCGTAAGCAGCAGAGGCGGCCCCCCCTCCAGTCCACGCTTGGCTGCCGATCGCCGATCTGAGCTCATTTTTTTTTCACAGTCTGGAAAAAATGAACTTCGCTGCTAATGGGAAACGAGGCGGCTGGTGTTTGTAAAGCACAGACAGAAAAAAAAAAAACAAGGCAAAATATTAATACATTTTTTACTGTATTTTGTTTTGTACCCAAAAATACGACTTTTCTTTCCCACAATATACCAGATTGCCTTGGTTACACTTCGTCTTGTTTTTCATTAATTATCCCGAACTCCAAGCCGTGTTGAAAGATGAGTGTTTGGTTTGGTAGTTAATTCCTTTTCCAGGGTTAAGAGGATTAAGTAGACCGCATGTCCCGCTTACCAGTCATTGCAATATTTTGTTTTCTGTGCTAATCAAAGCTATTCGTGTTATATGTTGTTCCTAAGCAGATACTTTTTTTTTTTTTTTCATTTTATAAACACATTTTACTTACTGAGTACCATTTATGTTTTCGGTGTATGCATTTTCATCACTGAAACATCATTTGTGTGAGAACGCAGCCTATACATACACTAGGAACCGGTGATATGACTGAAGTATATTCAGAAGTCACTCGATCACTAGAGACCCATGAAGTCAATGTTGCTGGTCTGGTGTTTCAATGTTGTCTCTCCATATCTGTGAGAACAGATCCTACGCTTTGTTAGGGGCTTTGTTCAAGTGGGTTTCAGCTTGTATATGCCCTTGTACACAGTCACACGGTTAGACATTCCGACGGAAAATGTCCGATCGGACTGTGTTGTCAGATAATCCGACCGTGTGTGGGCTCCATCGGACTGTATCCGACCGACAAAGTTTTAGAGCTGGGCTATAAAATTTTCCGACAACATGATCCGATGGGACTTTGTCCGATTGTGTGTAGAGAATTCCAAAGTGCCACGCATGCTCAGATCAAATTCCTACACCAAACCTATTGGCTACTAGCCTGAACGTAGTCCCGTCATAATGAAATAACGTCATCACCTTTACGAACGATCGGATTTTCCGACAACTTTGTCCGACCGTGTGTATGCAACACCAGTTTTGGACAAAATCCGTCAGACAAAATCCGACGGATTTCGTTGTCGGAATGTCCGACCCGTGTGTACAAGGGCTTAGAGTAGTGTGTACAGCATGCAAAATGATGTGAAGATCCTCAATATATACCGTATATACTCGAGTATAAGCCGAGATTTTCAGCCTCTTTTTTGAGGCTGAAAGTGCCCCCTCGGCTTATACTCGAGTCATCGCTGTCTGACTGCTCGATCAGCGTATCGAGCAGACAGACGGCGGACATTAAAATTCAAAAGCCGCGCCTCCTTCTCCGCCTCCGCCTGTGATAGGCGGAACACTGAATTTCCCAGCAGTCAGTGTTCCGCCTATCACGGACATCCGCTCATCCTCGTACTACGGACGAGGATGAGACGATGTCCGTGATAGGCGGAACACAGGCTGCTGGGAAATTGAGTGTTCCGCCTATCACAGGCGAAGGCGGAGGCGCGGCTTTTGAATTGTAGAATGGCCGCCGAGAAGAGCGGCGATCCTGGAGCGGCGATCCATCGGCACGACACAGGACGGAGGAGGCACGGGACGGAGGAGGCACGGGACGGAGGAGGCACGGGACGGAGGAGGCACGGGACGGAGGAGGCTCGGGACGGAGGAGGCTCGGGACGGAGGAGGCTCGGGACGGAGGAGGCTCGGGACGACGGCGGCTCAGGACGGAGGCTCGGGACACAGGTAGGCTGGACACACACACAAGGCTGCACGGACACACACACAGGGATGGATGGATGGACACACACACACACACACACACACACACACACACAGGGATGGATGGATACACACACACACACACACACACACACACACACACACACACAGGGATGGATGGATGGATACACACACACACACACACACACACACACACAGGGATGGATGGATGGATGGATACACACACAGGGATGGATGGACGGACACACACACAGGGATGGATGGATGGATGGACACACACACAGGGATGGATGGACGGACACACACACAGGGATGGACGGACACACAGGGATGGACAGCCATGTCTCACCCTCGGCTTATACACGAGTCAATAAGTTTTCCAGTTTTTTGGGGGTAAATTGGGGGCCTCGGCTTATATTCGGGTCGGCCTATACTCGAGTATATACGGTAGTCTCAGCACTGTACTTGATGAGGAACCTATATATTGAGGATCTTTACATCATTTTGCATTTTTGGCTTTTGGTTTCACTGTTGGAAACATATGTTTTGGACATTTTTATAATTTGGATACATTTTTTCTTTTGTATTATCATAGTGCAGAAGAGTTGGTGTCATTATAAGTGTGTACAGCATGCTTTTGAAAAGCTTATGGCAAGCTTAATTAAAATAACATTAAACCTTTGTTTTTTTTTTGTTTTGTTTTTTGTGTTTTTAAAAAATAAAATAAAAACAGAGCATACTTCTCTGCTTTTTTCAATGGTTTTGCACAGAGCAACCATGATCCTCGACGAGTGCCCCCACAGAAAGCCACAAAAAGCCGCTTTCCATAGGGGTACCTGTGCCGGCTTGCTCGCCAGCTGCCCTGTTTGCGTCTATTAATACAGACTGGCTTGGTTCTGACCTGCTCCCTCATCACAACATTTAATTGCCCGCAAGAGGGAGCCAATGACTCCAGCTGCTATCAATCTGCCCGGTGACGAGGGAGACAGCGGCGTGAGATCTCGTGCCCGACGCCGGATCGGATCAGGATAATGGAGGGCTGGGGAACATCCTGCAGCACAGAATGTTTTTTTACTTTAATGCATAGTACACATTCAGGTAAAAACCTTGTGGATTTAGAACCACCTTAAAGCTCTTTAGTGTAGACAAATACAGATTTCAATGGGAGTTCTGACTATTACTCTAAATGAGCTGATAGCAGGCTTCCACACTACTTTAAAGAGAACAGGTACCATGAATTGTTATTGGAAACCTGCTAGCTGTAAAGTGACAGTCAGCACACCCTTTAAGATCTGATAAACATCCCCACACTGGAATTTAAATTTTGTTTAAAGGCTAAGCTAATTTCAAAATAAAAATAAATGTACATGGTTTTGCAGATAAAAAACAAAACAAAAAACTTGCATTTGTTTTTTTACACTGCAGCCTGCAAAGCATTGTGGCCACGATCAGTGGATCGCTGGTGCAATGCCAGGCTCCTGCAAACACTTAGTACCTTTATATGACTAGACATTTATTAAAGAGCAGGAGGAATCAATGAACTACTCGGAAACTCACCAGCAACCTTGTAGTTTATTGAGAACTACAAACCATCTGCTGTGGTGGCCAGGGCCGTCTTTAAGGCAGGGCAAAAGGGGCAGCTGCCCTGGGTCCTGTCATTGGTGGGGGGCCCAAAACAGCTGCCTCACACTTGCCAACTATCCAGGTTTTAATTCCCTTGTCCCTTGAAATTTTATTCCTGTGCTGTGTCCCGATATCTCAGTGTGAAGTGCTGTTACTAATGTTGCCCTATTGTTGTGTGCAGATGACTCACCTGCAGACCCTGTGTTTACATGTAAATAACCGGCATTCATATGTGAATATGTGACAATACTAAGTAAATAGCTGCCACTGGCAGCATTGATATGTAAATAAAGGCAGCATTCCTATGTATATCATGCTCCCCTGCTGTGAGGAGGTGATGTGCTGTAACCTCTAGCAACTAATCAGTGAGCTGTAATGTGTGCTGTAACCTCTAGCAACCAGTCAGTAAGCAGTAATGATACACTGTAACTACTGGCAACCAATCGCAATCGCTGCCTGATCTGATAAAGAAAACTGATTTTAAGGATATCTGCTATTTTTTGTATGTCTCAGAGTAGGTGGAGAGGGAAATTGCATGGGGGGGGGGCAAGAAAAATGTTGCCCAGGGTCCAATCTATATTAACCCTTTCCCGCCGAGCGTACACAGATCTGCGTACTCGGCTTCCGGGGGTTATACCGGGATGATGCCCGCACCTGCAGGCATCATCCCGGTACCGTTTTTTGCAGCAGGCAATTGGCTATCCAGGCATAACAACCGATGCGGCTAAAAGCCGCTCGGCTGTTATGCCGGAGGAGCGGGAGGGGACGTCCCCCCCTCCCGCCGCCTCTCGCCGCTGTTACCGGTGCTCCCGCTCGATCGGGAGCACCGATCAGAGATCCGACACCTCCGGCTGCTGCGGAGGAACTGGAACGAAGCCGATTACGGCTTCGTTCCAGTCTCCTCATCGTAAACAGGGAAGCGACGTCATCACGTCACTTCCCGTTTACTCGGCTGCCAATGGCGCCGGTTTAAAAAAAATATCCGGTATTCAGAATCGCCGTTTTCGGCGATCTGAATACATTGAAGTGTAAAGGAGGGGTGGGGGGTCTTTTAGACACCCGATCCCTCCATAAAGAGGACCTGTCACCACCTATTACTGTCACAAGGGATGTTTACATTCCTTGTGACAGCAATAAAAGTGATCAATTTTTTTTTTTTTTTAAACAATTTAGTCATTTTAAAATAAATCAAATAAATAAAAAAATAAAAAATTTTTTTTTAAAGCGCACGCCGTCCCCGCGAGCTCGTGAAGCAAAGAAAACGCATACGGAAGTCGCGCCTGCATATGTAAACGCGATCGTCAGAGCGAGAGCAATAATTCTAGTACTAGACCTCCTCTGTAACGCTAACCTGGTAACCGTAATTTTTTTTTAAAGCGTCGCCTATTGAGATTTTTAGGTACCGTACTTTGTCATCAATCTACAAGTGCGTGCGATTATAAAGTGTGACATGTTTGGTATCTATTTACTCGGCGTAACATTATCTTTCACATTACGCAAAAAAATTGGGCTAATTTTACTGTTTTTTTTTTTTTATTCATGAAAGTGTCCCTTTTCCCAAAAAGTTGCGTTTAAAACACCACTGCGCAAATACCGTGTGACATAAAATATTGCAACAATCGCCGTTTTATTGTCTAGAGTCTCTGCTAAAAAAATATATATAATGTTTGGGGGTTCCAAGTAATTTTCTAGCAAAAAATATGGATTTTATCTTGTAAACACCAAATTCCAAAAATAGGCTTAGTCATGAAAGGGTTAAAGACGGCCCTGATGGTGGCAGATGGGACTAGTAGTTCATTTATTCTAAGAACACTGTAAATGAATGACGTGACTGTGTGGGCCAAACACCTTCTCCAAAGTAAGTTACATTTTACAAAATGTGAGTTTATCCTGTAAAAGAATTCAATAAACCTTTGCAAACGCTTGCTGTTACAACTGCTTTTATACAAGTCGAAACCTTTGTGAAGAAGCGATATATGAAAAGAACTTGCTGAACTCCTCACTACGTTAGTGCAATGCGCAAAGGAGCACACATGGGACGATGGCCTGAGATTGTGGGGGATACACGCCCCGCTGTATGTGACCCTTGCAGAGATTTCAATTCTACAATTTGGTATGAATACCGCACCAATGCCAACATACAGCTCACCTGGAATCCTTTGGTCTGATAGATTTCTTTATTGTACTTTGGGGAAGTTATGTACATATGTTTCTTTTTCTTTTTGCTATTATTCTTTTATGTGGGACATGCGTTGTATCAACATTTCTGTAGCAGTTTTTTTTCTTTTGTATCCCTTGTGCTAATCTATGAATATAACTAATAAAAATGATTGGAAATAAAAAGAATTACAATGTCTTTATGTCCTTCCTTTCAGGTCAGTTTTTGGGTTGTGCGGGAAATTCTAACAACACAGACTCTGAAGATAAGAGCCGAGATACTGAGCCATTTCATCAAGATAGCCAAGGTGAGATTGCGAGCAGTGCGCACCGGTGCTTTCAGGGGAGAAGCTGTGAGCTTCTCTGTTTGTAAGTTACTTTTTCTGACTATTGCACATTTTTTTCATATAGATGTATATTTTGAAAAAATAAAATCTGACTTTCAGAAGAGCAGATCAGTTGCAATCAGGACTGCCCTGCGGTAACATAAACTTGCTGAATCAAGATGGCTACTGCCTTTGCCTTACTTCTCATAATCCGCTGTTAGCCCTTGTACAAGCGGTCGGACATTCCGATGGAAAATGTCCGATCGGACCGTGTTGTCGGATAATCCGACCGTGTGTGGGCTCCATCGGACTGCTTCTGTCAGAATATCCGACGGACAAAGTTTTAGCCCTTGTACACACGGTCGGAGAATCCGTCGGAATGTGTCCTATTGGACCGTGTTGTCGGATAATCCGACTGTGTGTGGTCTGCATCGGACTGTTTCCGTCAGAATATCCGTCGGACCCAATTTTTCAACATGTTGGAAATATTTCCCGACCAACTAGGCCGGTCGGACATACTTCGATCATGTGTAGAGAATTTTGATTGGACCAAGTGCCACGCATGCTCAGATCAAATTCCTACATCAAAGCTATTGGCTACTAGCCTGAATGTAGTCCCATCGTAACGAAATTACGTCATCACGTTCTGAAAGATCGGATTTTTCACCAACTTTGTCCGACCCGTGTGTATGCAACAGTTTCAGACAAGATCCGACGGGCAAAATCCGACGGATTTGGTTGTGGAAATCTCTGACCGTGTGTACAGGGGCTTAGAGCTGGGCTATAAAACTTTCCGACAACATGATCCGATCGGACCGTGTTGTCGGATAATCCGACCGTGTGTGGGCTCCATCGGACTGTTTCCGTCGGAATATCCAACAGACAACGTTTTAGAGCTGGGCTATAAAACTTTCCGACAACATGATCCGATGGGACTTTGTCCGATTGTGTGTAGAGAATTCCGATCGGACAAAGTGCCACGCATGCTCAGATCAAATTCCTACACCAAAGCTATTGGCTACTAGCCTGAACGTAGTCCCGTCGTAACGAAATAACGTCATCACGTTCTGAACGATCGGATTTTCCCACAACTTTGTCCGACCGTGTGTATGCAACACAAGTTTCGGACAAAATCCGACGGATTTTGTTGTCGGAATGTCCGATCGTGTGTACAAGGGGCTTACTGGAAACATAATGTTGGAGTTCCTTCACAGTGGATACTTGCCAAAAATAAATAAACATGGCTGCTCATAAATCATCCTGTATAGTTTAATCGGAGTACTCGTTAATCCTGTGCTTCTATTTTACATGAAGAGCCAACGCTGATTATAGAATTTTACCCTGATCACTAACGGTTTCACAAGCCCACTGACACAGATTAATATACAGAAGCCATAAGGAGTCGATTGTTTCAACGTTATTATAAGTTTGGCTTGTGAGAAGATAAACATGAATAAAATTCTGTTTTATTTTCCATTTTTCATTTACTTTTTTGCAAAAGCTAAAACTGTTTACAAATGGAAGCAGAAAGTATAAGCATCTAGGCGTTTCTGCACTAGCAGTTTTATATTACTCTTGGGAAAACGAAATACTTTTATACAATTCTGTTTATTGGGGAGTTAACGTAGACAACTCTCTGCAGGAAGAAAAACATAGTTCGACCTACTGAAGTCGAGGACCATTTTATAGTGCTGGGTCTATTGTAAAGCATATACAATGCATTGATAATATTTGGGTAAGGTGTGATAACCACTTCCCGACCGGCGCAGAATGGCACGGGCAGGCAAATGGACGTACCTGTACGTCCCTTTAAATTTGCCGCCCTTCCATCGCGAGCGTGCCGCCGGTCGGGACCCCTGTGAGTCCAGTCGCGGGTCCCGCGGACTCGATCGCTGCGGGCATACCCGCGATCTTCTCACGGGACGGCTGAATTGGGAGATGCCGTTGTAAACAGCATCTCCCAGTTCTGCCTAGCAACAAGTGACGCTGATCTCTGCTCCATGTGATTGGAGCAGAGATCAGTGTTCACTAAAAGAAAGCCCAGCCCCCAACAGTTAGTAACAGTTAGTAACACGCCCCTAGGAACACTTAACCCCTACACTGCCACCCACTGGTTAACCCCTTCACTGCCAGTGTCATTTACACAGGAATCTCTACATTTGTATAGCAGTGATTGCTGTATAAATGACAATGGTCCCAAAAATGTGTCAAAAATGTCCCATGTGTCCGCCATAATGTCACGGTCACAATAAAAATCGCTGATCGCCACCATTACTAGTAAAAAAAAATTATTAATAAAAATGCCATAAACTATCCCCTATTTTGTAAACACTATAACTTTTGCGGAAACCAATCAATAAACGCTTATTGCAATTTTTTTAACAAAAATATGTAGAAGAATACGTATCGGCCTAAACTGAGGGAATTTTTTTTTTTTTTAAATATATTTTTGGGGGATATTTATTATAACAAAAAGTAAAAAATAATGCGTTTTTTTTTTTCAAAATTGTCGCTCTATTTTTGTTTATAGCGCAAAAAATAAAAACCGAAGGGGTGATCAAATACCACCAAAAGAAATCTCTATTTGTGGGAAAAAAAGGACGTCAATTTTGTTTGGGAGCCGCGTCGCACGACCGCGCAATTGCCAGTTAAAGCGACACAGTGCCGAATCGCAAAAAGTGGTCTGGTCTTTGACCAGCAAAATGGTCCGGGGCTGAAAGTGGTTAAGCCATACACAATTGGTATAAAAAAAAACTCAACTTCAGCCGAAAATGTTTATTTTATTTTGGATAATGTGGGAGCAACTTTGAGCCTCTATCAGGTTTTTATTGAAGTTTCTGTTCTTTTGAGGGAGTTTTGTCCTCACTTTCTCACTTTTTCTGATGAAAAGTCCATCTGGGGCACAAGTGGGAAGGGGTAGAACATATAACAAAGTTGGTGTCGGTGCCTCCTGTTCTGTGACATCCTTTCCCTCTATTCCTTGCACTGGAGTCACAAGGACAGGGAGTAAGAGAGTCAGAGATAGAAAATAAATCAGAGTTTGTAACACTTCCCAGTTCTATCCAAACTAAAAATCAATAAATTGGCTGGAGTTAGATGTGGTTTTGCAACTGTCAGACCCCCCCCCCCAGACCCTCCCGCCCCCCTTAAGCTGCAAAGTGCTGATGCCTTGCTTTTGGCCTGCAGCGCAAATTATTTTTCTTGACTCATTTTAGTGAATTGGGATGTGCTGCAACCATGTGCTATGCAAATGAGGCCATTATGGGGTAAAACAGGTAGTGAGGAGGTGTCACATCGCCGCTGCACTACCTGTCAAATGCTTTTCAGAGGCTCAGAGGCTTAGAAGCAAACTTAAAGTGGAAGTAAACTCCCCTATCGTTTTCAGCCAAGGAAGCTGCCATGTTTGCCTCGGTTTAATCTTCAACTGCTATGGTGCTGCACATGTGATTCGTTATGACACCAGCCATTGGACGGTTTGATAGTTTGGCTGAGAGCACAGCCAATGTGCAGTTAGCATTCCCGGCATGCCTTTTTTTTTTTTTAACTGTTTAATTCGATGGGTTTACTTCCACTTTAACTTAAAGCGGGACTTCGCGTTTTTTTTTTATTTTTTTTTAAAGCCAGCAGCTACAAATACTGCAGCTGCTGACTTTTAAAATAGTGACACTTACCCGCCCAGCGCGCCCGCGATGTCGGCACCCGAAGCCGATCTCTCGTTCGTCTCTCGGGTGCTGCCGCCGCCATCTTGGGTATGGGAATCAGGAAGTGGAGCCTTTCGGCTTCATTTCCCGGTTCCCTACTGCGCATACGTGAGTCGCGCTGCGCAATAAGGATGGACCCGCTGCCTCTGGGATCCGTGTGTTTCCCAGCAGGCAGCGGGGGACTTTCGGAAAGGGGCGTAATCTACGCCCCTTTCCGCAGAGAGCTATCCCGGAAGTGGGTGCAGATACCTGTACTGTACAGGTACCTGCACCCCCCTCCCCCCTGAAAGGTGCCAATTGTGGCGCCGGAGGGGGGGAGGATTCCAATGAGCGGAAGGTCCACTTTAGGGTGGACCTCCGCTTTAAACCTTCTATTTATCATTATATCAGCACCCATTTGAAGCATTGATATAACTCCGGTATAAGCATACTTCTTACACCAGCTTCTGACCCTGCATTGACATGTCACAGCTGAAAACTTTGAGATTTCTCAGACCAGACATCCTTTTTCCAATCTTCAGGAGTCCTGTTTTACTGACTGGTGCCTAATATAGCATCATATTCCTTATAGACAGGAAAGGCATTCTACTGCTGTCATCTGTCCTATTCAGAGCTTCCCATATGGGCCTTCAGAGATGACCCTTTGCCCAGCAATTCTGCAAAAATAAATTTTTTGGGGCAGCTGTGGACTTCTGGTATGCTCTTTCTCCAAGGTCCATATAACACACAGGGTCGCCGAGGAATGTCACTTACAGCTATGACATAGTTGCTAACATTGTAAACAAAATTTCCGGGACACGTTGTTTGGCAGTAGGCGGAGTTGTGTTATAATTAGGGGACAGGGCATGCGGTTATAGGTGTGGAATAGGAAAAGGTGAAAATGCGGCGCCCTCTGACATCCAGACTCACTGGCCCCCGACAGACACAGACTGGCCCCCGACATACACAGACTGGCCCCCGACATGCACAGACTGGCCCCCCACATACACAGACTGGCCCCCAAAAAAACACAGACCGGCCCCCGACATACACAGACTGGCAAAATTAACGGGTCAAACCAAATTTCCCGGGACAAAATTAAATCGGGACAAATGTCCTAATCCCGGGAATGTCCTGGGAAATTCGGGACAGGAGGCAACTATGCTATGATAGCAACGCCTTATTCATCCAGTCAGTGAGAAAGGAGACTGTGGAAATAGCTGAATATTATTATTATTCAGTTTTTATATTGCGCGTATGCAGCACTTCACCAAATAGAGAGACAATGAAGGGATCAATGAAGGCAGACCCTCCCATTCAAGAATCAAGGCTGAGAAAGGACATAACCAAACCGACATCTTCACAATGGAAAAGATCTATTCCATGGTACCTGCTCCTGATGAGCGGCTATAGTGCCGTGAAACGCGTAGAGCCTTGAATTATTGCCTTTTTTTTATTGCAATCATGGAATATCAAGTTTTTATATAATCTGAATTTTTGGTTAATTTACTTACTAGCTAAGGTCTTAAAACTACTCAATACATGTTTATTTATTTATTGAACTGTGATTTATACTGTACGAGGCATGTTGCCCCAAGTACTTTTTAGAGGCCTGTTGCCCAAAATACTTGCAAACAATGTATGATTTGTGAAATATAAATAAATTAAATTTTCTTAGTCACTTGACCAATCCATTTACTGCTGTGTGCTTCACTCAAAGTCCCATCTCTCTCCTCTCCTTATAAACTACTGACAGGGATGGAGGCTGGTGTCCCTTTGATGCTGGCCTCATTTAAAGTCCCAAAATGCACTTTTCCTATATTGAGAGATGAGAGAGACAATATAGTTACAATCAAGTTCAAGAAGGTAAGGAGGGTCCTGTTAATTACATCTAAAAGAAAGGGGCAAGCAATACAAAAGGTTGAAATTGTGAGGGATTGAGTTGGTAGAGAAAGTAAAATGTTTCGATTTCAGGTAGAGGCAGGATGGGCTTCCCTGAAGATACGTTTTTTTAGGGATTGCCTAAAAGCAGACCGAATAGAAAATGGCCAGAGAGATTGGGTTGGGAATTCCAGAGGATAGGAGAGGCTCTGGAGGCGAGAATGGGTGGAAGTGATGAGGAATCTAGAGAGCTTCTAGAAGTCATGAGAGGAACGCAGAGGTTTGTTTGGGTGCTCTTTTCACACAAGTTTGGTGATGTAGCACAGTCGTGGAGGGCTTTTTATGTTGTTGGTATTCTGATTTTTATTCATTGGAAAAACAAAAGCCAGTAGAGGGATTGGAAGAGAGGGTCCGTGAACACTGGATGTTGGGTAAAGTGAATGAGTCTGGCAGCAGCATTTGTGATAGAGTGAAGGGGGATATCCTGTGTGCCCTGGATAGGCCAATTAGAAGTTAGTTTTAGTAGTCAAGTTGGAGAGAAAACAAGGAGGGGAATTGGTATCTTGTGTTGTCATTGGTTGTATTGGCGTATTTTGGAAATGATGTGGAGGTGAAGGCTGCAAGATTTGTACAGTGATTCTATGTAGGGCTAAAAGGAGAGGTCAGAAACCAGTGGGGGGTGGCACTGATAGTTGGGCTGTTGATATTTATGAGAAAGGGAAGGGACAATAGGGTTAAGGAACAATTATGAGCTCCATTTTGGAAGGATTGAGTTTGAAAAAATGGTGTAACCTCCATACTGATATGTCAGTTAGTAAACTAGTGTTGTGCAAGGAAACTAGAGGAGTAGAGAGATTTGGATGTTGTCATCGTGAATATGGTATTGGAGGCTATCAATTGACCAAGGGCAGAGGTGTAGATGGAGAATAGAAGGGCACAGTGAACAGAGCCTTAGGGGTCCCCTACAGAACTAGGAAAGGGAGAGGAGGACATGGAGTTACTAAATTGATGATGCAACTACCACTTCAGCCACAAAGAATGGTTTGAGTCACAATTTGCTTAGGTCACACATCATCTGCTTTCTAATGACACAAAACAATCCTCTTATTTATACATATATGTGCCTTTATACATGGTAATATAAGCAGTGGTGTGTTTCTAACACTGGAGGCTGTAGATCTACAGCCTTTAATGCTCAAGGAAAAATACCTCTGCTCAGTTCACCCCTTTACATAGATTTTCTTGTTATATTGATCCTACATTTTGTGACAATGTTAATAAGGTAAAAAGAGAAGGCATTGTTTCTAATGATAATGGGAAACTTCTAGTCTGATATTTTCTCTCTTTGCAGAAACTTCTAGACCTAAACAACCTCCATTCTTTGATGTCGGTGGTGTCCGCATTGCAGAGTGCTCCCATCTTCCGGCTGTCCAAAACCTGGGCTGTGAGTTTTTTTTTATGTTGCTTTTCTCTCATAGCTATATTTTGGTTGTATGCAAAAGATTGGGCACAGCATAGTAAGATTTGATTTTCTAAAAGTTGCACAACTCATGAAACAAACTGTGTGTCCCTAGCAAAAACACGTTTTGGGGTTTTTAGTTGAAGTAGGGAAGAGTTAAAACTCCTGTCAGTATTTTGGGGTCATTTTCTGACCCAGAGACACCTCCTGTTCCTGTGGCAACTGTAGAATTTTGGGTTTCCCCTCACTTTCTGTGCTAGTGACAATGGTTACATTTCTCTAGTAGGAAAAGACAGACCCTCTGTCAGGTTTTAGTGCTAACATTTCCCCCCCCACCTCTATTCAAATCTAAAACATTAAACTTCTAATAATAATTCTAATAGCACATATGTGGCCATTCCAAATTGTCCAAGCGGAATGCATTGTGCAGGTGGAATAAAATAGAGGCAGCATTACATTAATAGGGGAGTAGAGATGGGCTCGAGCATGTTCGGGATCCTAGTCCCAACCCATCTACCGGAAGCTGCCCGGAAGCCGACACTGAACACCGCAAATCACAGGCGGTGAGACATTTCCATGTCTGTGCAGCTGCGGACCAGGAAATAGCTCACTGCCTGTGATTAGTGGTGTGCATTATCGGGTTCCTGGTGGGATCGAGCAGGTGAGTTGCCACTAGGATCCTGAACATGCCCTAGCCCATCCCTAATGGGGAGGGATGATCTGTGGATAGAGGTGTTGTGGCCTGAGAGGAATGTACTGTGAGCAGGGGTGAGAGATCCGCTGTGAGGTGGTTAAGTTACATGTTACCAATGCACAGCAACCAGGAGGCAGAGGAGGGTGGGAGGAAGGTAATGTGGCTGGGAGGTAAGTTGGCAATTGAGGGATATAAAGATGTGATATTACCGGTTGGAGGTGTGAGTGGTGTAGGTAGGAATGTGGCTGGCTAGGCCTGTTAATGCTCACACCTCTCTTAATAATTAAGTTAGTTGCTCTGTTCCCTACAGTGCTCACTTACATTAGCTGTAATGTGCCGTCACATCTCACACTCTTTTTTTTACAACTGTACAGCCCCATCTTCCTAGAAACATAGCTACATAGTTAATAAGGGTGAATAAAGACACCAGTCTATCCAAATCAACCTGAGTGAGTATGGGTGCATGTCTACAATTGTGCCTATTCCTGTACATTGTGTGCGACACAATTATTTATTAAGGGAACCATATAGCGCCGTCAATTTACATTGCACACTCACATGGGTCCCTACCCTCAAGGAGCCCATAATCCAAGTTCCCCAACTCACATATACCAGGGCCAATTTTTGGACAGAAGCCAATTAACCTGCCAGCATGTCTTTGTAGTGTGGGAGGAAACCAGAGTACCCGGAGGAAACCCACACAGGCACAGGGAGAACATGCAAATTCCAGGCAGGTAGTGTCGTGGTTGGGATTAGAACCAGCAACTCTTTTTTTACTGCTAGGCAAGAGTGCTAACCACTACACCGCTATCACTATCAACTTTTTATTTTCAAAGGTTTTATTGGCAACAATCAAGTTACAAGATTAACCATTTTCAATTTAACATATAGTGATAACAGTCAACAGAGTACATTTTAGCGAGATATTAGCACATAAGAATGTAGAAAGAGACATCAAGTGGTAGAAACACGTGAAAATAAAAGTATCACTTTGGAGAAAGGTGGTTTCAGTGCTAACTATAAGAATCTGGGCCAAGGCCCACAACCTATATACACTATCAACTTTTTCTACCAGCATACCATACCTCTTCATCTCCTCTGCTGTCTTGAAAAAAGTCCACAAATTCAGGGATAGCCTTGAAGGGGCGGAGTAAAAGCTGCCTCCAATATATGCAAAGAGAAAAGAGAAACACAGGCGCCTCTGAGTGCAGAATGTATGATGATTTAATAACACTTAAAATATGAAACTCACATGAGGTACTTAAAAACAGGAAAAGGGGAATCCAAGGGACGTCAGCGGGTGTAGAGGCTTCACAAGCCCGCGCTGTAGTAATCTGCCACTTGCAGAGGCTGTTCTGGCCGGCTGGATAGTGGTTAGGAGGAAGAGCTCAAAGCGAGTGCTGGAATGCAGCATCGACCCAGATGAGGTCACAAAGCTGCAACACGTTTAGGAGCATGTGCATTAGGTAGAACAGGGGGACTGCATGCCCCTTTCTCGGCCAAACTGAGCAATCGGGGGAGAAGGGCCTTAGTCATGGAGGTGACCAAGAACCCGATGGTCACTCTGAAAGAGCCCCAGAGTTTCTCTGTGGAGAGAGGAGAACCTTCCAGAAGAAAAAAACATCTCTGCAGCACTCCACCGATCAGGCCTGTATAGTAGAGTGGCCAGGCGGAAGGCACTCGTCAGTAAAAGGAACATGACAGCCCACCTGGAAGTTTGCCAAAAGGCACCTGAAGGGCTCTCAGACCATGAGAAACAAAATTATCTGGTTTGATGAAACAAAGATTGAACTTTTTGGCCTGAATGGCAAGTAACATGTCTGGGGGAAACTAGGCACCGCTCATCACCTGGCCAATACCATCCCTACAGTGAAGCGTGGTGATGGCAGCATCATGCTGTGGGGATGTTTTCCAGTGGCAGGAACTGGGAGACTAGTCAGGATTGAGGAAAAGATGAATGCAGCAATGCACAAAGACATCCTTGATGAAAACATTCTCCAGAGCGCTCAGTCTGGGGCGAAGTTTCATCTTTCAACAGGACAAGGACCCTAAGCATACAGCCAAGATTACAAAGGAGTGGCTACAGGACAACTCTGTGAATATCTGAGTGGCCCAGCCAGAGCCCAGACTTGAACCCAATTGAACATCTGTGAAGAGATCTGAAAATATCTGCATCGACGCTCCCCATCCAACTTGATGGAGCTTGAGAGGTCCTGCAAAGAAGAATAGGAGAAACCGCCCAAAAAAAAAAGTGTGCCAAATTGGAATCATCATACTCAAAAAGACTTGAGGCTGTAACTGGCACCAAAGGTGCTTTAACAAAGTATTGAGCAAAGGCTGTCAATACTCATGTACATGTGATTTTTGTCATTTTTTTTTATTTTTAATAAATTTGCAAAGATTTCAAACAAACTTCTTTCATGCTGTCATTATGTGGTATGGTTTGTAGAATAACCCCTGGTTTATTTTATACTGAGCAATTAGCAAATTTCCAATAGATTCTGCAGATCTTAGCCGCCTCTTGTGCCAAGTCACCAATTCATTTTCTGACATTTGTGTGGTGTTCGGTACAACCAATCAAAAACTCTGAAAAATTCTGCAGGGTTCTGAAGACAAGGTGAACCTAAAAATGCAGACGGTTTAGAATGTCTCGAGCAAAGCATAGCATCTTTTTTTTTTGTTTTCAAACATTTTTATTGGAGAATAATAAACAGAATAATCAGCACGTGGTAGAGCATAGATATCCATACAGAAGAAGATAATGTTGCATGGTAAACATCATGTACAATATGTAGCGGTAGACATACTCATCAATTCCAAGCTATAATATAGGAGTCAATGAGTGTGACTCTCAAGGGTGTAGGATAATCCATATGGATAGGATGAATATTTAAAGGCAAAATTGTGGGATACCACGAAAATCAAGAGTCAATATAGTACAAGGAAAAAAAAAAAAGGGAAATAAGAAAGATAAAAATAAGAATTTTTCAAACCAGGGATGGGGGAGAAACTAGCACATTTAGTTCAGAAGTCTGAATACAAACCACGGTTTCCATTTAGCTTCAAACACTGGAACAGAGTCGTTTAGAGTGTGGTATATTTTCTCCGTATGCATCATTAGGTCAATTTGTGACAAAATCTGATCAAATGGTAGGGAGGGGGATTTCCAATTGAGTGCTATAGACCATTGCATGGCTAAACAGATTGAATGGACCAGACATCTCAAGTGTTTGGGGGTATCTGGTGGAGACTCAAATAACAATGAGTGAGATGCCTTCATATTTATAGTGTAACCTGCCAATTTATTAATTAGGTCAAAAAGTAACTGCCATATGGGTTGGATCCGGTCGCACTCCCAGAATATATGTCTGAAGGAGCCTGGGTGGGGGCAACCCCTAAAACAGTTGGGAGAAACCTGAGGGAAGAGTCTATGCAACCGTAGGGGTGTATAATACCACCTGGTGAGTAGTTTAACGGCTGTTTCTCTAATTGATAAGGCTTTCCAGCATTGGTACATATTACTCCAGGTTTTGTCCCAGTCAATAGTGTTGCAATCCAGTTCCAACTCCTGTTCCCATTTGGATCTATAATTCAGCCCCTCCTTCTCCACCGCCAATTCCATCGTCTTATAAAGTCCTGAAATCAGGCCTTTTTGTCTAGGAGCAGTGTGGCAGATGTCCTCAAAGTACCCTTGGGGGGAGGGAGTAAGGGCCAGAATAATGTTGCAAAAAAAAAAAAAGACTGATTTGTAAATAGTGGAAAAATTCAGTGTTGGGAATTTGGAATCTGGACTGCAACTCCTGAAAGGTGGCAAATTGTGCGTTAATCAGGAAATCTTTCAGGGCAACTAGACCAAGCTCAATCCAAATGCGGAACGCAGCTTGGGGATTATGAGATGATGTGAATCTAGGATCATTTTTTTATTTTTTTTTAATTACACAGACTCTAACTTTTCTAACATTGCTATTTTATGCTAATAACCTTAACTAAGGTAAACATCTCAATAGGTTTTTTTATTTTTGGTATGAAATAGATTGCAAAACCTAAATTATTTACTGTACATATTGAAAGGGGAGTCAGGCTGGCCATGTGTATGCAGATCTTTGGCAAGAACTACCATTGATGTTTTTGGATACCACCAGCTTTCCCTTTTACATATTCTGCACAATGCGAGCCAAAGTATAACACAATGATGGTACATTTTTGGCTACCTAAGCAATAGTTCTTCGGCCTTCTTGCTTCTCCTCTTTTTCCTTGTCAAATACTTATTTCAAGCAGTGCTCTGATCTCACTGTTTTTGCAAAAATCCCAATGTATGCCTTTTATACATTGGCCATTTATGCCGTAGCAACTCATATTTAAAACAGAAAGCTTAAGACGTTTGCAAAAAAAAAAAAAAATCTTTAAATTCAATTTGTTTAGTCTGAAAATTTGATTAGCTTTCTATGGAAAGATATACCAAAAACATATGTGCGGAAACTGGGCTTGTTAAGCGATTTCTGAGAATCTTGAATATTTCTATGGCTACGTATGAGAAGCAAAGTTAAAATAGGACCCAACATAAGATTTGGGCTTGCTCCTCTCCACGCTGGCAGTTACGTAAAGCTTATAATGGCAGATTTGCTTTGACGAAATGTAGCCGGGGCTGGACTGGGACAAAAAATTTGGCCCTGGACTTCATCCAGACCGGCCCACTTTAATTTTGAAAACAAGCACAAAAACAGTATATAAAACTATAATTGTGCAAAAAAAACAGTAAAAAAGTAGCATAACTTAAAGCAGAGGTCCACCCTAAAGTGGACCTTCCGCTCATTGGAATCCCCCCCCCCTCCGGCGCCACAATTGGCACCTTTCAGGGGGGAAGGGGGTGCAGGTACCTGTACAGTACAGGTATCTGCACCCACTTCCGGGATATCTCTCTGCGAAAAGGGGCGTAGATTACGCCCCTTTCCGAAAGTCCCCCGCTGACTGCTGGGAAACACACGGATCCCAGAGGCAGCGGTTCCATCCTTATTCATAGTTTCATAGTTAGTAAGGTTGAATAAAGACACGAGTCCATCCAGTTCAACCTCAGTGTCTACAGTTGTCCCTATCACTGTACATTACACACTCACATTGGTCCCTACCCTCAAGGAGCCCACAATCCAAGGTCCCCATTCATACACTAGGGGCAATTTTGGACAGAAGCCAATTAACCTACCTGCATGTCTTGCGCATGTCTTGCGCAGTAGGGAACCGTGAAATGAACCCGAAAGGCTCCACTTCCTGATTCCCATACCCAAGATGGCGGCGGCAGCACCCGAGAGACGATCGAGAGATCGGCTTCGGGTGCCGACATCACGTGCACGCTGGGCTTAGGGTAAGTATCCTTATTTTAAAAGTCAGCAGCTGCAGTATTTGTAGCTGCTGGCTTTAAAAAAAAAAAAAAACGGCGGAACTCCCGGCGTACTCCCGCTATAAGGAGTCCTCACTAACCTCTTTTATTATTTCACTTATTCTCCTCTGTAATTTTTCTCATATTTCTCACATCACTGCGTGAAGTTGAGGGCGAGCCGCGCAGCCATTACTTTGTCACTGAAACCAGCCCACTGAGCCATCGGCCCACCGGGAAACTCCCTGTAGTCCCGATATCCAGTACATGCCTGAATGTAGCTGAACATCTTCTCCTGTTGATGACCATTTTAATTTGTGTCTGGGATACATGTATTTCTGTGAAGTAATATTTCTTGAATCATTACTAAGCTCTGTAAGTTTTGGTATGGCCATAGTAATCTAAAGAACTCGGCTAGCCTGCTTGTGTGTCATTTATTTTTTATTTTTTTACAAACCTTGAACTTCTTTCCATGCAATCCCATTACATAAATAAAACATTTCTGAGCGCGTGTACCATGCTGGGTACATGTGCAGAAATGTACATTTTTTACTTGTATGAACAGGTCCCAAAAAAAGGTTCTCCCTGGCTCTACTTTTGTACTCTCATTCGGTACAATGTAGAGTACTGGCACAGAGACCGTTTTGAGTATGGCTAGAGGGATGATTTATTAGCTGGTCTTTTGTAAAACAAAAAAAAGGTAGAACTGAGTAATAGTGTTATAAGTATTCTCTAGGGCTGCAACTAACGATTATTTTCATAATCGATTAGTTGGCCGAATATTGCTTCGATTAATCGGTTAATAACCTTTAAAAAAAAAAAAGTGGGTCAAATTTACATTCATTTTCAACCACAGTGATGGGAAAATTTGGAAATAATAGAAAACTTCTTAGTCTAAGGAATTTTCAGACAGTGGATGTGGTTTTCGTTCAGAAATTACATTCATTTTAAAAACAGAATGTTAAAAACAAGTGAAAATCTCAAACAAAATTCTTTCATTCAGCGAATGGACAAAGATTTTTCGTCTGAATATTCTCATCTGAAAATTGATCGGTGTGGCCAGCATAAGGCCCGGTACACACCTATGCAGTTTGCTTTTGATCTGTTCCTTCCGTGCTTTTTGCTGCGCGTTTTGATTTTTGCGCACGTGATTTTACTGAAATTTGTATTTTTGCATTTCTTTGGGCAGATTAAAAAACACAAATTGATGCAAAAACGCATTACATGCTTTTCTGCAGCTTCTCCATTGAAGTATATTGATCCAATAAAGCACCATTTTGCGTTAAAAGTCCCTGACGCTTTCAGATGTGAACGTGTCCCATAGGAAACCATGTAAATGAACTGTAGTGCATTTCTGCAAAAAAGCACCATAAAACACACAGATGTAGACCAGATCTAAGACATTTACTAACATAATGGGGTTAAAAAAAAACGAAAATTAGCCCTTTATAGTAGAAAAAAAGAAGATAATCACTACTGTAAGGGGTTAATTTTTTTTACTGTAGAACAGTGAGAGTAATATTTATAGTAGCGATTATTTGCTCTTTTTGCACTATAAAGGGCTCATTATTTTTTTTTAACCCCATTATGTTACTGGCCGATTAATCAATTATGAAAATAGTAATTGATTAATTTCATAATCGATTAGTTGTTTCAGCCCTAGTATTCTCAATTCAACTAGGTTTTAATGGACCTCAAGCAGGCACCCTGTTGGATGCCTCTTATTCAGAATGGCACAAATCTTTACTTGAAAAAGCCAGGTACTGCAGTGTTCCAGGAACCACACTATACATTATTCAGAAGCACTGTTAAAACCCTGCTTAATCTGGAAGCTATGATTTATCCAAAACTTAGAACAAAGTAATTTGAACAAACTTTCTGGCTTTAACTCCATTTCAGAATTGAATATGGTTTAAAATGATCTATTCTGTGGTTGACTTAACCTGTAGGGCTTGGAATTGCATTTTAATTTTAATTGATTTTAATAGCTTCTCATTCTTGTGTTGTTTGGTAAAACCAGAGTTCTTATTTACTGTGGAAGTGTCTCTTCCTTCATGAGCATTCAGCGGATAGTTAAGGACAATATTCTGCTGGTCTATAAATAGGAATATTTCAAGCGACACCCTAGTCCCGGGGAATGTAAATCTTGTCTTGCAGAGCTTTTTTGGCTAGTACGTTTTTGAGATAACATTCAGAGGGTTGGGGAAATGCCTCCCGATGGATAGGGAATGTGCTGATTCTACATTTCTTGCTGCCTGAATTGTAATTTCTCATAATAAGCTGATAATGCTCAGCTGTGCTTGGTATCGTTTGGTTCAACTTGGAGAAAAGCATACATGTGACTTCACTTTAATTTTTTTAAGAAATTCCAGGCAAGACATGCAGTTTAGCCACAAGAAAACCCCATCGATCGCTATGTCTGCATTTAACTTTTTTTATATGCAGTCTTTGGCATAAAATATGCCAGTCTAGCCTATTGTAAGTCTAGGAGCTTAGAGGAACTCTACTCTCACCCATGTTTTACCTATTTCCTTTATTTTTTTTTATTGGTGTTATGCATAATTGACATACCGTACTTACCTGGCCAGTGAATCCAGCGCTGTCCTGTTGTGATCCGCCATACACCTGCCTTGTCCCTCACCATCATCTTCATTCCTAATGTCATGTGGGAATTGGCTGCCTTTTTTTGTTTCAGGGTTATGACGTGCTGCTGGATCTGCCCTCCTCCAGCTGCATTGCATGGAATGTGAAGCATCCTGGGGTATTTGTGCATGTACCAGGAGGCTTTAAAGCAGTGGAGACGTCGTTCTCAATTAGGTGGTGGAAGGGTGGAGTGGACCAAAATAATGTAAAAAATTAACAAAGAAAAACAATTGTTTTACATTAGGAGAGTAGAAGCAGTGATGCCCAGTGCATCCAACAAGTGAAGGTCCACTTTAAGAACTCATGCCTTGTATGTGTTGGACCACTAGCCATTGCAGACTGTGTCATCTGCACCAAAGGGGGATTACCCAAGTCAGATTTAAAACAACAATATGCACATTGCATTGCTTGATATTTAAATGTTAAGAACTGCGGTAGTGGGGGGCATGGTCTGGACATGGAGGAGTATAGAGGCGTGCTGCCTGAGCTCTGGCCACCTCTTCAGCTTTTTAGCATTTATATGCAGTTTTGTGCCCCGGTATGAGCTCAGCCAAAAGGAGAAGAGTGAGGAATCACCTTAAAGTGTCCCCTCGGCGGAGATCCAGCGTTTCTTCCACGGTACACGATCCTCAACATCCCGAGCATGCACAGCGGAGCCACGGGGAGAGCCTCGCGGGACGTTGCCAATGGCGGCATCTCCCAGCTTCCCCAGCTTCATCCTCTGCCTCAGAGTCGCTTTCTGGCTTCCCAGACACCTTGTCCTCACACTCGCAGAATACCCCTGGACCATCGACGCCCTCAAGCTCGGTAATGGGAGATCCTGACTTCAGAGCCCTAATTCAGGCGCTAACCACGAAGTCGGATATGGAGACATTGGTCCTCAGCTTAGAGGAGACACATCGGCGGGACATGCAGCTAGTCTGAAATGACATCCAACAATTATCAGACAGAGTCTCAGCAAGGGAATCTACAGTTTCAAACCTGGAAGGCTGCGTCCTGCAGCTGGAGAAGGTCCAGTCCTCTCAAGCTTCCCATGTAACTTTCCTACAACTGAATCTGGAGGAGTTTGAGGACAGAAGATGACACAATAATCTGTGGTTCCAGTGTCTCCCAGATGCCTTGGGTCAGGAGTTGTTGCAGCCTACGGTTCTATCTATTTGCCAGCAACTGGCCACCTCGATACCTCCCCAGGGCTTAGAATTCGATCAAGTCCATAGGCCCCTGGGCCTCCGCTCACTGGATCCCAACAGGCCGAGGGATGTTGTCTGCCACCTGCACAGCTACACCCATAAGGACCTCATTCTCCGTAAAGCCTGGGAGGTGGGCGAGGCGGACATTGACGGCGCATCTGTGAAAATACTCCCGGGCCTGTCTAGAGCATTTCATCAAGATGTGTATCTTACCTAAGTTTCTGTACCTCCTTTAGACTTTGCCCATTTATATTCCCTCAGCCTTCTTCTGTCAAATTCATGTTCTTTTCACCAAGTTTATTTGGGACCCAGGCTAAGTAGACATCTTATGACATTACCAAAATACTGCGGCGGCCTAGCAGTGCTGGATGTATTCAAATATTATCAAGCCGCCCACCTTGGAAGGGTGATTGATTGGTGTAGACACGAAAAACTATTCTGCAAAAAGACAAGCTATGGATGACCATTGAACAGCTGTACAGTCCTGGCCCATTATGTAGAGCACCATGGTGTTATGCTGCTCAACCGGCTTTTCTTAAATCTCACCCTAGTATTGGCCCCACACTCCACATCTGCTCCTTGGCCTGTCGGAACCTGGAGCTCTCCTCCAGCCACTCCCTGCTGTACCCCATCCTGGGGAATCCTGGCTTCCTCCCAGGAACAGAACAGGGTCTATTCAGAGGACTTATTGAGAGAGGCTGTTTTCAAGCCTCAAATTTTTTGGGCTCCGATGGTTGGCCCATGGCCTCCGCGCTAATGCAGTCGGACGAACGATTTGGGTTAAACTTCTGGTAAGCACTACTGTTGCTACATTATCTTCGAACCTTGGGTCCCCCAGTGAATTTCTGACGTAGTTTGACAGCATTTGAATCATATTGCAAGGATAGTGATCCTCTCCCGTGATCCCTCTCTAAGATGTATGCTCTATTGATCTCCCCCTGAAGACTTTGTTATGCCTAGCCTTATCACCTGGGAAAGAGATCTAGATAGACCCTTTATGTCTGCTCAACGCCAGGCCATTATATACCTGGCTTTGAAATCTTCCATTTGCACCTGTGTTCAAGAAAAAATATATATACTTTACAAACACTAAATTTAACGGTTTGGCTATTGAGACCCACACTCTGAAGAAACGTCAGGTTCAGTGGTTTCTGTCTTGGTTAATGCAAGGGAGCCGGCCTCCATAATTCTATATTATGGAGTCTAGGAAGCATATGTCTCCTGGTGTGAAACCAGTGGTTGCACCCCAGGAAATAGGTCAAAGGTAGAATCCTTGACTTTCTGCAGATGGGGTGAGAAATAAAGCTGACCTTGAGTGCTTCTAAGGACAGGTCTCGGCCTTATTGTTATTATTTCAATGACCACTTGCTTCACTTTCTTTGATTCGTAACTTTATTCAGGGGGTAACATGGCTTAATCCCCGGTTAGGTCACCCCGGAACCCTTGGGAATTGAATTTAGTTTTGGCAGCATTACAAAACACCCTGTTTTTTGGTCCGATATCCGACATATTTCCTTGGTCCTTTTTTGACAAGGAAACAATTTTTTCTACTGCAAGAAGGGTATCGGAATTGGCTGCTTTTTCTTGTAAAGAGCCATATTATTATTGTTCACAAGGACAAGGTAGTATTGCGTCCTCATCCTAACTTTTTACCAAAGGTAGTATCGGGTTTTTATCTAAATTTTTTCCAGAACCCTGTTCTATGGAAGAAAAATCTCTACATTCTCTTGATGTGGCAAGAGCAGTCTACTTAAAGACGACTGCTCAGATTTGCAAAACGGATGTTTTGTTCGGATTGCCTGAAGGTCCTAAAAGAGCATAGACAGCATGGAAATCTACTATTCTAAATGGACTCGAAACTTGATCGTTCTAGCTTAGTTTCTACACTCTCTAATCAAAACGCACTCCTCTAGGGCTGTTGGTGCTTCCTGGGCAGTGCATAAACAAGCCTCCATGGCTCAAATCTGCAAGGCCGCAACTTGGTCTTCAGTCCATACATTTACCAGATTCTATTAGGTGGATGTAAAAAGACACGAAGATGTTGCCTTTTGGGCGTGGTGTACTGCAGGCAGCAGTATAAGTCTTCTGATCTCATGGTGCCCTACTTTTATTGTGTCTCCCTCCCCTCAGTTGGCATTGCTCATCCCACATAGTAATTACTATGGCTCTGTGTCCCGTGATGTACAATTAAAGAAAATAGGATTTTTATAACCGCTTACCTGTAAAATCCTTTTCTTTTGAAGTACAGCATGGGACACAGAGGTCCCGCCCCTCTTTCTAGTATACACATGAATTGCTTTGCAACAAAACTGAGATGCTCCCAGTATGGGAGGGGTTATAAAGGGAGGCAACTTGCTGTTTAGGGTGTGCCAGTGTCCAGCATCTGAAGGTGGACTGTAACTCACATAGTAATTACTATGGCTCTGTGTCCCGTGATGTACTTCAGAAGAAAAGGATTTTATAGGAAAGCCGTTATAAAAATTCTATTTTTTTCAGTCAGTATTTTTTTCAGTCAGATTGTGCTGATGTTGGGGCGGATGTTTTCATTGATGGCCAGTGCTGATCTAACATGAAGGGGGCAGATGTTTTCAGGGATGGCCACTGCTGCAATGATGGGGGCAGAATTTTCAATGTTTATCTAGCTAAATAGGCCCTCCAAGAAGAATAGCAGATAAAGATAGCAGATAAAGATTTGTTTAGCAGATTTTGGGCATCCTTAAAAATTCTGCCCACATCTTTGCAGCACTGGCCATCATTGAAAACATCCACGCCCTTCGTGGTAAATTCCAGCCCTCCACTAGCTAAACATTCCTCGGCAGCATGAGGCACAATCTAACTGAAAAATTTCTTCAGTCGGCTATTGTGCGCAGGCGCCGTCTCGCCGACGCAACAGCTGATCGTATTGCGCTATTGCGTCGTATTGCGCTATTGCGTACATCGCATGCGCAGTTCATCCCTGGCACTATTCGATAGTGGCCACTTCTCAACAGAATACTGGCCCCGGATCCAGAGTCCTGCTACACCTCAGGGAGGAAGATTGTGGTGGTGTTGGGGCGCCCTGCCACTAGGCCTGTGATGAAGCCATGACCTGACAGGAGGAGAGGACTTGAAAGGCAGAAGATCAGGCCACCAGCTGATTGCCAGGAGCAGAGGTAAGTGAGCCATAACACAAAGGCTGAGCAAAGTCCTTAGTTGCATGACTGGGGTTGAAATTTATGAAGAGGGGGTATTTGTGGAGTGTGTGTGTGTGTGTGTGTGTGTGGGGGGGGGGGTGGTATTTGTGGCGTGTAAGGGGGGATATTTGTGAAGTGGAGGGGGGAGTGTCTGTGGAGTGTAGAGTGTAATGCTGGGTGTTAACAGTGCGTCCGTTGACACCAATGCTTGGGGTTAATAGTGCGTCCGCTGACACCAATGCTGGAGGTTAATAGTGCGTCCGCTGACGCCAATGCTGGAGGTTAATAGTGCGTCCGCTGACACCAATGCTGGAGGTTAATAGTGCGTCCGCTGTCACCAATGCTGTGGATTAATAGTGCGTCCACTGACACCAATGCTGGAGGTTAATAGTGCGTCCGCTGACACCAATGCTGGAGGTTAATAGTGCGTCCGCTGACACCAATGCTGGAGGTTAATAGTGCGTCCGCTGTCACCAATGCTGTGGATTAATAGTGCGTCCACTGACACCAATGCTGGAGGTTAATAGTGCGTCCACTGACACCAATGCTGGAGGTTAATAGTGCGTCCACTGACACCAATGCTGGAGGTTAATAGTGCGTCCACTGACACCAATGCTGGGGGTTAATAGTGTGTCCGCTGACACCAGTGCTGGGGGTTAATAGTACGTCTGCTGACAGCAATGCTGAGGGAAAGGAAAGTTTGCACGTGTCCCTCATTGGATGTGAAAACTTGTCCTGTGGCCCTCAGATCATTTGAGTTTGAGACCCCTGAACTAAAGACTTCTTTATGACCGTCTAAACAAGCACCACATACAGTTACTGTGTGTGATGTACAAGTCTCTTAAAGTAAACAAAAAACTTTCTTTACCAGTCAAATCTACCTTTAGGTCCCTTTCACATGGGGCAGACTCAGCCAACTTAACATGGTATCTGCCCGCTGATCTCCGCTGAGCAGGCGGATGGCTGGTCCGTGTCCACTACGCTTATGCAGAGCAGACACAGAGTCAGCCCACTCTCCTCTATGGGATGTCAAATGTAAACTGATCTTCTGCCTGTTTACACCAGACTGCCATTCGATCCAGTAGACAATCTGTTTGTTTTTTAATGGATCAGATCGAATTGGATGTAGGCAGGTGTCCGTGTACACCCGCAGCTCCATAGGGAGAATGGAGGGTCTGATCAGGTCCACCTTAAAAATTGAAAGGCCTACCAGATCTGTCCACTCATGTGAAAGGGGTCTTATTTGTGTTTCACATGCTCCCCACTGCAGACACTGCAGCTCACAGTGGGAGTGCTTCAGCAACCCAGACAGTGATGCCAATGCAGAAACGGTGGACAAGACTCATTGTGGCCAGGCCCTAGTTGATAAGCTACAGGCTTGTGAATCGGCAGCAACAATACTAGTAGGGACACCCCGCATGAAAGTGGTTACTCTGCTCTGAATTCAGGAGCAGCACAGGAAACTGCATTAGGTGGACTTTACTGGCAGAATCAACGGGTCTTTGTAGAATCTGTAGGGGGCCTAGAAGAAAGCCCTAAGTGCAGAACCACCCTGGAGAAAAGTTTTACTCGCTGTAGAAAACACTGGCCAAACTTACAGGTTGTCTTCTAACGCGGTTTTTAGCTGTATTTGGCTAATTTGGGCTATGGCTAGAGGAACATTACTGGATACTGGATAGAGATTTGTTTATTTTATTATCTTTTTGGTCATTCCTCTGTGGTACCAGTAAAGTCCGATTCAACTGGGGATTTTTTGTAGGAGCAGGTGCCACTGATCGATTTGGAAAATCCCGACAGGCTGGTTGTAAAGAAGTTGATTGACTTTTGTACAACCAGCCTATACCCATACATGGATTGAAATTCGGATGATCCCTGCTGAACCAGCTGAATTGTGATCCGTGTATGGCCGGGTTTAGTCTGTACTTCACCAGTATTAAATAAATAATGGTGTACTTCCAGCATGTGCCAACATTTCCTACATGTTTGATTGATTGTGTATAGCCGATAAAACGAAACAGTCCTGAAGAGAGGGAGGGGACGTTGATCCCCATTCAACTGTCTATATAATCTAATATCTCCTTCACTGTAAGTCCATTTCAAAACAACCGTTTTCTTTGCATCCTTTCCCATAATCCTCTGTTTTCACATGTGGCTAAAGGCTTAAACACTGACTCCTGGGTGCATTATTTTCTGCCAATCTCCGGAACCCATCATTTTAGTAAATTTCATGTTTTCAATGACTTCAGGAAATATACCATGTTTGTTGCTAAATGGCTAGTAAACTGCAGCCGCAAATGTTGGCTTGTTGAGCACTATGAATAATTTTTCAGGTCTCAACCATCCCAACTATGCGGCTCCTCAGAATGCATGTGGGCCGACCGAGAGGCTGTTGAGTCCTACTTTGAACTTTAAGGCTTTGAAGATAAAATCCGTTTGTAAGGTTTGCTGTGGATGGTTACCAAAGCATTCAGAGACTGTATTAGCATTTCCTATTCCCAGAGAGCAGGGCAGCCTCCGCTGTGCTTCCTCGCTCATTAGTGCAGTGTATGAAAAACATGGCTTTTTTCAAGAAGGGCTTTAGGACCAACAAGGGAATGATTTGCATGGTGGCCCCACCCAATATCTTTAAATGAGGAATAACCCCCTTTTTAATCTTTGAAGGAAATGAGACATGCAGACATGTTGGGGTTGATTTATTAAAACAGGAGAGTGCAAAATCCGGTGCAGCTCTGCTCTCCCAGGTTCTATTGTCAAAGCTTAACCAGTTCCGGACCGCCCACCGGAGATGCGCTGCATCGGGGCGGCCCGGCTGTACGAAGCAGTGTACCTGTACGTTGGCTGCGCTCCCTGGTCTGCGTCATGAGCGCACCGCCGGCGACCCGCTCCCGCTGTAATTGGACACAGCGGGGGCCAATTAGTGGGTCCAGCGGCCATAATGCACGCCGGCTGCCTGCGAGTGTTCAGGGAAATGACAGAACGTCAAGGCAGACCGTCATTCTGTCACAAAGAGAGAGATCTTGTGTTCCTACAAATCAGGAACACAGATCTCTTTATTTGTCTAGTGCATCCATCCCCCACACAGTTAGAAAGCACTCTCGGGGAACACATTTAACCCTTTGATTGCCCCTGATATTAACCCCTTCCCTGCTAGCGTCAATTATACATTTTCAGTGCATTTTTTTTTGATCACTCTATTGGTGTCGCTGGTATTCAAAAAGTGTCACTTTTTGTCCAGTCTGTCGCAATGTCGCAGTCCTGCTAAAAAAACGCTGATTGCTGCCATTATTAGTAAAAAAAAAAAAAAAAAAAAAAAAAGCTACTAAATCTATCCCATAGTTTGACGCAATCATTTTTTCCACAAACCAATTAATATACGCTAATTGTGTTTTTTTTTTTACCAAAAATATGTAACAGAATACATATTGGCCTGATTGGGGATCTTTGTTATAGAAAAAGTACAAAATATTGTTTTTTTTTTTTTGTTTGTTTTTTCAAAATTGTCGCTATTTTTTTGTTTATAGCACAAAAAATTAAAACCGCAGAGGTGATCAAATACCACCAAAATAAATCTCTATTTGTGGGGAAAAAAAGGACATAAATTTTGTTTGGGTACATCGTTGCACAAACGCGCAATTAAAGTAAAGCGACTCAGTGCCGTATCGCAAAAAATGGCCTGTCAGGAAGGGGGCAAATGCTTCCGGAGCGGAAGTGGTTAAGGCTTGCTTAAGTCCTTTGTGCTTGCATGCTGTTTCTCCATTGTCATGGTAACGATAAGATTTGGGGTGTAGGGGAGTTGTCATTCAAGCACCTCAGAACATATTTGTGATAACAAATTTTTTCCATGCACTTATCTCATTAGAGTTGCCATATAAACAATTGGCAAAGGAATTGGGACAAGCTGCAGGATTACTATCCCTTTTCCGAAATACACTAAAACCTTATTCATTGCCCTTTTTTTTTTCCAACGTTTCATTTTCTCCAAAAGTATGGATGTTCTATGTAGTGAGCTGCTGGAATGTTGGACTGTTCTACCCTTCTCAGTGGTGGCCTACCCTATGACTGGACCCAACGGTCATCAACTCACTAGTAGTAATGTAAAGGGTTTTATTAGGACTGGCCAAGACTGGCTCTGTAAGGAAGAACTGGATTAACTGGCTTAGCAATGACAGGATTAACAAAGGTATCAAATATTGGAGCAATTATAAGTACAGCTCGATACATGTCAATGTTTTCATCTTTCACCACAAAGCAGAAATTTTAGGGGCGTTAAATCTGAGCAGTCTTTTATAAATCATTTTTTAAATATACGTAAGGTCTTCTGTTTCTGATTTTATATACCCGTTTGAGCTAATCAAATCGAATCTTAAAATAAATTTCCAGTAAATATTGCCAAATACTCAGCAAAACTTCTAACAGTCTCATTTTTAGCAGGGTTGTTAGGGTTTTTGAATGCCAAAAAGAACAGGACTTTCCTACAATCCCCTGTTCTTGTATTGTAAAGTCAGTGTTATGCCGCGTACACACGATCGGAATTCTCGTCGGAAAAAAGCTCTGATGGTTTTCCCAACGTAATTCGGCTCAAGCTGTCTTGCCTACACACGGTCACATCAAATTCCGATCGTTTATAACGCGGTGACATACAACACGTACGACGGGACTAGAAAAAGGAAGTTCAATGGCCAGTAGCCAATAGCTTCTCTCTCGTAGTTAAATCTGAGCAATGCGTGATTTTTGGCGTGCCGGAATTGCATACACACGATCGGAATTACCAATAGAAAGTTTTTCTGTCGGGAAAATTGAGAACATGCTATCAATTTTTGCCTGGCGGAAATTTGGACAGCTAAATTCCGATGGAACGTACACACGGTCGCATTTTCCGATGAAAAGCTCACATCTGTCTTTTTCTGTCCAGAATTCCGATCGTGTGTACGCGGCATAACTCTTTAGGAAAATTAAGTTGCTGATTGGCCATGGCCTCTGTTGACAAGCTGGCTGATATGATCCTCCTATGCAGGGGATACAGGCAACCTATTGGCACAGCATAGAGTGAATTAACTAGCTTTGGTTCTTTCTGAGCAATCCCTTCCTGCTTGTGACTTGACATCGGAGCTTTATTGCCATGTTGTATTCTTTATGAACAGATTATAAACACTGGGAATGCTGAAGCCCAATAAAATAAACAATGTTTTCCGACAATGCCGATCCAGAGGGTTTTATTGGTGGCATAAATTCTCCAGTTTATTGCTCACGCAGAAAAATATTTTTATTTGCATAGTATTCTAGCTCTTGTGGTTTCAAAGGGTTAGTAACACACTTTCAGGTCTTTCTCTGAGCTACGCGGATGGGCACGTTGACCGCTGAGCTGTGGGAAGGGTTGTGTTGCTGTCCTGTGTGCTCACGGTCTGCCTCTGCCTTGTAAAATGTCGCAGACCACCTCATCAATGCCACCAACGTGTCTGGCTGTATTTCTAAAGAGAAAAAAAGGGGAAAAACTGCGCTACGGCATGTTCAAGATAAAAAATGGTCAGAAGCTGCAATTCTAATGTATACCAAAAATACACAGATAAACGTAAGAAAAAAAGGGGAACTGCGCTTAACCTCAAAATCCCAGAATGAACAGGATGTGTGTATGTGTGAAAACAAAATACAAACCCTAAATATTGTACCTATGAAGTCACCTCCAAGTATGGCACATATACATATATGTGCATACGTGTACAACCCTACTCCCCTCAAATGAAATACAGTAACATAGTATTAATGTAAAAAATAAAGAAAAAAACACCAATAAAAAAGGCCCAATGAAACAAAAAAACATAAGAGAAAAATTAAAATTTAAAAAATGGTCCAAAAATGAAATATGTACCTAATATTGTAAATACATAATAATAAAGCAATAATTTGAACACCAAGAATTTAAACAGTATTGACACTGAATAACATCCATGTGATCATATATCCAAATAATTAATCCAACACCAGTGAGAAATCTTCATAAAGATAGCTTGATTTAAGACGCACTATTCTTTTCTCTCCAGAAACAATGTGCGCTTTCCCGTCACCAAATATATAGATTGGCTCCTTACCGACTTGAGGCGACCCCCCCCCCCGTTGCAGAGGGTCACAACAGGCAAAATAAGTTTAGATGGACATCCAGATTACTGCACCCTTCAATCGGTCCCAGATCCTCCACAAGATAGAGTTATGGCGGTCACTATCGTCACTCCATGTTACACTCCCCACTCAGCGTAGTATCATATAGAGGAAACATAGGCTCCATATAGTGTAAAACCGATAACTTTTAATTTAAAATCAAAAAATATATGCACTTACATGTAAAAAGTAACAACAGGCTCGATAAGAAGCGTGCGCCGGCCGGACACGCGCCAAAAAACCAACCCGTCCTTCCTGGTGTATGTCAAGCGAACACGACTGGGGTGGCGTGTATTTCTAAAGCACTTTGGGGAACAAAGTGTATTTACTTTTGTGAAACGTTGCAGTTGTGTGCTTTTTATGCATTTTTTGTATCGTGCTATTATTTTTATTATGATAATTGTCATTTTAAACTAACACCAGCTTTGGCATAGTGTCATTGGTCATCTGCTCCTAACGCTAGCCATGTCTTTCCAAGGTTGGGAGCTTTCTCTAGTCTTGTAGCCAAACTGTCTTTTTGCTAAAACTACTCCTCAAATTCTCTCATGGGTCATGTAATCAATGCAACCATCAGATTTTCTGAATTCCACTACAGAGTGGTTGACATATCTGATAGTTTTTATTCATTTTGTTCAGTGCTAAATGCAATGTGCAAACATCTCTAGACATACAGACACATCTTAAAGCCCTGACTGTGTGGCTCAGCCAAACTATTATAGAGTGATAAAAATTTTAGCAGGATATTTTCCACTGAAGACTTTTTTTTTTTTTTTTGTAACGGCACGTGTATTTTAACGTGTAGTACAGACTCAGACAGTACAACCAGTTCTCTTTCAGTGTGTACTGTAAGAAAGGGAAACTCGGGGTGTGTGACTTGTGAAGACAGCAAGAAATATTTTTTGCATTATCTGTAGCCTTTTTAGATTTAATACATTTTTTTGTAAGTGTAAAAATCCTACAAAACCTTTTCTCTTCCTGAGCAGTTACATTAATTTTGTAATTTTTGTTTTTGAAAAATGTTATAACTATAGGAATTGCATTGCCATCTATACATTGCATGGAGTACAGTTGAGCAAAGCAGAGCTGAAGAAGAATAACATGTTATAACAGTATGCTTAGCAGCACCACTCAGTGCTAAGAGACAGCTGAAAAAGCAAACTGTTCGGATGTATTGAAAGGTTTTGCACTTTAATTTTCCATTACACTCGACGTGCTCCGTTGGAGTCCACCTGTTCACCGTGGAGTATGTCCTCTGATCCCCACTGATCAGGAAGGTGGCTGGTCTGTGTCTGCTCTGCTCGTGCAGAGCGTACACAAACACAGCCCGCGCTTTTCTATGGATGGTCGGATTTAAATGGACTCCCTGTCCATTTACACCAGACTGCCATCAAATCTGATCCACCAGACAGATTGAATCCCCATCTATCTGTTTTTAGTGGCCAGGATCGAATCGGATTGGGGGGGGGGGGGTATTAACAGAGAGGAGACTGGAGGGCCTGATAGGCAGACCTGCTCAGTCTGCCCAAGTGAAAGGGCCCTTGAAGTTGTTGTAAACCCTTACAGACCACTTTTTGCTACAGGTAAGCCTATAATAAGGCTTACCTGTAGCTACCCAGGATTTCCCCTGTCCCCTGCATGTGCCGATGTCATCGGCACATGCGCACTGAAGCAATGGCAGGTATGTGCCGTTGCTTCAGTGAGTGTGCCGTTACTGGACGGGAGTGACGTCTTTGCGGCTCCGGCCAAACACAGCGCCGGTGCCGAGATACCCCGAAGTAACCCCCGGGGGTGATGTCACTGGCCGGTGCTGTGTATGGGGGTTCGATCTCAGGTGAGTATTACATAATGAGCTAGTATGCTATGTATACTAGCTCATTATGCCTTTGTCTTGCTGGTGTTAGTTTTTTTTTTTTTTTTTCTCAAAGTGGGTTTACAGCCACTTTAAGTTCACATCTCCAACATGGGGTGACATTTTGAAGTTTTGGAGGACTTTAAAAGTGGGCAAGTAAGTTATTAAAAATTATATGACAGTAAATCTCATAGTGCTTAGTTAAACTGGCTAGACACGTTACATTTCAGCTGATTCCTGCTAAAAATTACAACATTTGAGCTGTGGGTGGCTGTGTCAGGATCCACCCTGTTTAACAAAAGACACTTTCTTGAATGATCTTTTTTTAAAGGAAAGTTAAATTGCCCTAAAAAAAAGTGGAAGTAGAGAAAATGGGGTATGACAGGAATAGGAGGGGGTGGGGTAGGGGGCCAAGCATCTGAGCTTGTATGCATTTAATGTAGGGTTAGGCTGGACACATTTATTTCCAGGTGGGCATACAACATCAGTCTTAATCATACAGCGCAGGACACAGACCGAGTGTATTCAGACCCTGGGTTATAAGCTTGTACCTTGAAGTGATTGGAAACTGGCAAAGCTTTTGAGGACAACCCCCATGGGTGCCTCCACTATAACCCTAACCCACTCTGTGAGTTTGCATTTTTTTTGCTAGTGTCCTAATGTGATGGACATCTGCCCTACCGAGGAATCACTCGTTTAACTAGTTTATTATTTTATCATTTGATTCTTCTTCTGATTCTTCAATCAACTGCTTCACCATCATGGTAAAACTGTGGGAGCCATGCCCAGACTCCATGCCATGCAGAGAGTCTAATTTTGCTTTGGGCACTGGATACTGCTCAGGCGTTAACCTCTGCACTTTGTGCTATGTGTGTAGTCAGCTGCGAGGTGCTATACAGGTCCAGGACCGTGGTCCATCCCTAGGGAACCCAGACCCTGAAGACCCCTTTCGGAGGTATGCCTACCATGAAGTACTAAGCCTGTACCCTATATAGGGCCCAGTTTCCTGGACAGGTAATACAGGGTCACCCTGTATATCTGAATGTAATTATAAAAAATTGAGCCATGTTTGGAATGTATTCACTTTACGGTGCAAACTTTTTAAACTTGGGGGCAAGTCAGCTAATCAGTGCTTAGTACCAGGTGGTTGACCAGGAGTTACAACACACCACAGGGCACACTTTAATGCCGCTTCCGCTCAGAGTTCTTCTAAGGTACTCAGTTGCTTCCTCTCTCACTTTTGCCGAAGGATTTCGCTACATAGCGTTCTACACCCAGGTTGCTGTGTACTCTTCCTGGACACACTTTTACTCTATAATTTCACACCCTATTTTGGAAGTACCCAACACGAGAATATCCTCACCTGTAGCTAATGCGCAGACCAGCCAAAAGGAACTGGTGGCTAAAACTCAGGCAAAATTATTATGCTTCCCTTACATGGGAGCAGAATCGCCGGCATCTGCATTTGATTCTAGTTCCATTTCAGGCACGCAGCAAGTGGCCTACTTGACAAAGGCAGATTTTTCTGCTCTATGTCAAAATTTCTCCGACAGCTAGTGGCTTTAATACAGCCATCTCTGTCCAGAGCTACAAAATGCTGAGTATCTTCTCCATTTCCTTTGTCTCTACCTCAGTCAGTTTTGATGTGCCCGGCCTAGAAGAAGTGGACATAAAAAGGAACAAAGAGAACCTGGAGGTTAGTGTAATGCCCTGTACACACGGTCGGACATTCCGACCACAAAATCCGTCAGATTGTTTCCAACGGATTTTAGCCGAAACTTGTGTTGCATACACACGGTCGGACAAAGTTGCCATAAAATCCGATCGTTCGGAACGAGGTGACATAAATCATGTACGATGGGACTATAAAGAGGCCAGTAGCCAATGGATTTCGTCTCGTAATTTATTCTGAGCATGCGTGGCACTTTGTCCGTCGGAATTCTCTACACACAATCGGAAAAAGCCTGATTTATAGTCTGATAGAGCCCACACACGATCGGATTTTCCGACAACATAATCCGATCTGACGTTTTCCATCGGAATTTCCAACAATTTCTTACTTCCAGCCTTCTGTATACCTGATGCTATAACTTCACACAGCATACTTGCTAATGTGGATATGCTCACTTCTGCTGTGCACTAAAACATCAGGCTTTGTTGCACTTGATTCTCCTCTGTTTTGACTTGCCCCTTTGGTTACAAAGAGGCCTAAAAAATACACCTCACACATATGCAAGTTGAATGAGGACATCCTTTTGGTGAGGTACTTGATAAATTCATAAAAGATGAAGAGGTAGATGCCTCTATCTCTTCAATATGCAAAACACCTAATCGGTCTACTCAGGCTTCAGCTTCAAAACCTAAGTTCAGTCCTTCTGTTTGGCGTAAAACGCAACCCACAAAACTCACCAAGTCTTGCTCAAATTTCAAGGTGCATGAAAATGCATGAAATGCAGCTTAGATCCACAGCTCTGTCTCTGCTGCCCTTGCCACTCCTATTGAGGCATACAGGAGCCCCACAAGGGCCCCCTGCAGCATGGGGCCTAGTCACCATGGTGACTTATGCGACCCTTATATGTCTGCCACTGGGAATACCTGTCGTCCATAGACATCCAATATGCTTATCTCCATATTCCCATTTACCCAGCTCTTCAGTGTTTTTGTTTTTCCATTTCAGCAGAATTTTCTTTGCAGTGGCACACAATCATTTTCAGTTTGTTTGCACTGTGTTTTGGCTTATCCTCTGCCCCCAGGGTATTTGCAAGGTCCTAGCACCTCTTCTTGCTCTTGCCAGAACTTGAGGCATACAGGTACCTGGTTATATGGACAACCTTCTCCTGAAGGACTCAACTCTCTTCCAGCTGTCCACAAGACAATTCAGATGTTCTGGGCTGCCATCTAGCTGATCAATCTGCTCTCCGGCCTTCCCTTTGTCTGGAATGCTTGGGTGTGGTCCTGGATACATCCAAATTAAAGATTTTCCTTTCAGAGAAGAGAAATCTCTCTCCCAGAACTCAATGCTCAAGAACGGAGGTCATAGAAACATCATACATTGAGATTCTCGATGAGCGTTCTAGGCCTCATAATATCCTCATTTGAGGCTGTAATATTCACCCAATTTCATTCAACATCTTTCTAACTGAACATCTTGTTGCCCTGGAACAAGAATGCATCTTAGTCCACCCCTGCTCTTGTTCAGCCAAGCAAGGAATTACCTAACTTGATGGATCTTCAGCCCAGCGTTAACAAAAGGTAGGTGTCTTTCCTTCCTTATCACTGGAAAGTGATAACTGATGCCATTCTTAAGCTGGGTAGGAATGTTCCCATCGCTCAAAGTCCAGGGAACATGGTCATTGGTGGAAGCTAAGCTCCCTATCAACATCTTGGAGCTCAGAGCAATAAGGATGACTCTACAACACTAGCCCCCCCCTTCTTCATGGACACCCAATCAGGGTGCAGTCAGACAATCCATGGCTGTGGCCTGTATTAGCCACTAAGGGCGCACCAGGAGTCATGCAGCCACGGAAAGATCCAAGCCAGATTATCTCATGGGCGAAAACCCCCTTTTCATCAACCTCGGTGGTCCACATCCCAGGAGTGGTCAACTAAAAAGGAGATTATCTCAGTTGCTATCATCTGGATCAACAGTGGGCCCTTCACACAGACATCTTCAGCCTAAAGCGTGAGATTGGGGACCCTGGATGTGAATATCTTGGCCTCCATATTCAACAATGAACTGCTTCAGTGGGTAGAACCAATGACCCTCTAGCACTGGCATCAGATGCCTTGATCATCCCCTGGTCTAAGACTAATCTATGCCTCCCCCGTGCAATTTTTGGCTTGACATTAGAACAGTAATAGAGGGGGAAATCTTCCAACGGAGACACTAGCACTGATGATCCTGGTGACATGCCAGGATTTCTCACTTTGGAGGGATTTCTTCTCACTTCCTGGTTTGACTATGGGACGGAAACCATCCTTTGAACCCACCAGGGAAATTCCCTTGAAAGCCTCTTCTGCAAAGTGGCCTTTATAGTTGTTGTCACATCTGTCAGACGTGTCGCTGCGTTGACGTCTTTCTCTTGTAAGGATCTGTTTCTCATTCTTCACAATGTCAAAAGTAGTCCTACGCACAAGACTATCAGTCGTTAACCTCAGTGAAGACCTAGTCCTGCCATCCATATGCCCTGCTCCAAAGCACCTAAACCAAATTGCTCTTCATTGCTTGGATGTAGTCAGAGCCCAGAGAGTCTACCTCAAAACAACTTCTTTGATCAGGAGGATGGATTCCCTGTTTGTCCTATCTTCAGGACTACAAAGGGGACATACTGCTTCCAAATCTACCTTTGCTCAGTGGTTTGCTAGGGCCTACATTCTCAAGGGCAAATCTCCTCCAACTTCCCCAGGTTAGTGGGAGTTTCCTGGGCAATGTAGCCCAGCTTTTTAAGGTTGTCACCTAGTTCTCTGTTTATACCTTTTTGTAAGTTTTTTTTTTTACCAGGTAGATGTCCGATCTTCTGCTGATGCAGATTTTGATCGCAAGGTTCTTGCAGTGGTACTCTAAAGTTGGGTCTATTGACCCTTTTTGAACCTTTTGGCATAGTCCTATCTGCCTAGTTGTTGCGCTTCCTTCTCATTTATTGCACTGATTCACTCTAAGCCCTTGTACACACGATCGGACATTCCGACGGAAAATGTCTGATCGGACCGTGTTGTCGGATAATCCGACCGTGTGTGGTCTCCATCTGACTGTTTCCGTTGGAATATCCGGCGGACAAAGTTTTAGAGCTGGACTATAAATTTTTCCGACAACATGATCCGATCAGACTTTGTCCGATCGGTTGTAGAGAATTCCGATTGGACAAAGTGCCACGCATGCTCACATCAAATTCCTAGACCAAAGCTATTGGCTACTACCCTGAACATAGTCCCGTGGTAATGAAATAACGTCATCACGTTCTGAACGATCGGATTTCCCGACAACTTTGTCCGACCGTGTGTATGCAACACAAGTTTCGGACAAAATCTGTTGTCGGAATGTCCGATCGTGTATACAAGGGCTTACAGATAAATCCCTTTGTTTCACAGGTAAGGAGGGCAAAACGAGGCCAGAGTTCAATACTGAAGTGAAATGCTCAGTTGATAATCCGTTAGCCAGCTTCTGAATAGAGATCCTAAGAGTCTCATGTCGCTACTAAACTTTCATAGGCAAATATGTCTCGACTCATAAGTAGTTCAAATTTGTCAGATCCGCATTCCATGTACATAAGTCTTTGACTTGTTTGGACAAATATTGTTGACTAAAAGGGGGAATTGGAGAATGTGGCAAATATGCATCATAGAGAGAGGCTTCCATAGGTTTAAGCATGCGTAATGGGTCTTGTTAAACCTAACTGAGACATCTTTCAAAGCTTATGACAGCTGTACAATAAGGAAAGACTAATCCTGACAGTAATGACAGCGTATCTGTGAGCGTTCTTTGGAATTATCATTATATGGGTGTAGAAGAGAATGCAAAAATAAAAAGCTTTGAGACTCTGAATATTTAACTTTTCATGTTTCCCAAAAGTGTTGTGTAAAAATAACTTAAAAAGAAAAAGTAAAATTGTAGCTGTAATTTTGTTAAAAATACAGACAAAATTTTAACTTTAAACTCAAGCAACCTGCTGAATAAAGCAAGCCATAGTTAGGGCCATAAATATTTGGACAGTGACACAAGTTTTGTTATTTTAGCTGTTTACAAAAACATGTTCAGAAATACAATTATATATATATAATATGGGCTGAAAGTGCACACTCCCAGCTGCAATATGAGAGTTTCCACATCCAAATCGGAGAAAGGGTTTAGGAATCATAGCTCTGTAATGCATAGCCTCCTCTTTTTCAAGGGACCAAAAGTAATTGGACAATGGACTCTAAGGGCTGCAATTAACTCTGAAGGCGTCTCCCTCGTTAACCTGTAATCAATGAAGTAGTTAAAAGGTCTGGGGTTGATTCCAGGTGTGTGGTTTTGCATTTGGAAGCTGTTGCTGTGACCAGACAACATGCGGTCAAAGGAACTCTCAATTGAGGTGAAGCAGAACATCCTGAGGCTGAAAAAAAAAGAAAAAATCCATCAGAGAGATAGCAGACATGCTTGGAGTAGCAAAATCAACAGTCGGGTACATTCTGAGAAAAAAGGAATTGACTGGTGAGCTTGGGAACTCAAAAAGGGCTGGGCGTCCACGGAAGACAACAGTGGTGGATGATCGCCGCATACTTTCTTTGGTGAAGAAGAACCCGTTCACAACATCAACTGAAGTCCAGAACACTCTCAGGGAAGTAGGTGTATCTGTCTCTAAGTCAACAGTAAAGAGAAGACTCCATGAAAGTAAATACAAAGGGTTCACATGTAGATGCGAACCATTCATCAATTCCAAAAATAGACAGGCCAGAGTTAAATTTGCCCAAAAACACCTCAAGAAGCCAGCTCAGTTCTGGAAAAGTATTCTATGGACAGATGAGACAAAGATCAACCTGTACCAGAATGATGGGAAGAAAAAAGTTTGGAGAAGAAAGGGAACGGCACATGATCCAAGGCACACCACATCCTCTGTAAAACATGGTGGAGGCAACGTGATGGCATGGGCATGCATGGCTTTCAATGGCACTGGGTCACTTGTGTTTATTGATGACATAACAGCAGACAAGAGTAGCCGGATGAATTCTGAAGTGTACCGGGATATACTTTCAGCCCAGATTCAGCCAAATGGTGCAAAGTTGATCGGACGGCGCTTCATAGTACAGATGGACAATGACCCCAAGCATACAGCCAAAGCTACCCAGGAGTTCATGAGTGCAAAAAAGTGGAACATTCTGCAATGGCCAAGTCAATCACCAGATCTTAACCCAATTGAGCATGCATTTCACTTGCTCAAATCCAGACTTAAGACGGAAAGACCCACAAACAAGCAAGACCTGAAGGCTGCGGCTGGAAAGGCCTGGCAAAGCATTAAGAAGGAGGAAACCCAGCGTTTGGTGATGTCCATGGGTTCCAGACTTAAGGCAGTGATTGCCTCCAAAGGATTTGCAACAAAATATTGAATAAATAAATATTTTGTTTGGGTTATGTTTATTTGTCCAATTACTTTTGAGCTCCTAAAATGTGGAGTGTTTGTAAAGAAATGTGTACAATTCCTACATTTTCTATCAGGTATTTTTTTTCAACCCTTCAAATTAAACGTTACAATCTGCACTTGAATTCTGTTGTAGAGGTTTCATTTCAAATCCAATGCGGTGGCATGCAGAGCCCAACTTGCGAAAATTGTGTCACTGTCCAAATATTTATGGCCCTAACTGTACATACACTGTTTACATACACTGTTTATTTTAATTTTTTTTCATTCAGCCCACAGGCCGAAAAAAATAAAAATTAAAAAAAAAACAGATTCCTCTATCCATGCTCTACATTGCAGATTACCGTATATACTCGAGTATAGGCCGACCCGAATATAAGCCGAGGCCCCCAATTTACCCCCAAAAAAACTGGCAAACTTATTGACTCGTGTATAAGCCGAGGGTGAGACATGCCTGTCCATCCCTGTGTGTGTGTCCGTCCATCCCTGTGTGTCCGTCCATCCCTGTGTGTCCGTCCATCCCTGTGTGTCCGTCCATCCCTGTGTGTCCATCCATCCATCCCTGTGTGTGTGTGTGTCCATCCATCCATCCATCCCTGTGTGTGTGTGTCTCCATCCATCCATCCATCCATCCCTGTGTGTGTGTGTCTCCATCCATCCATCCATCCATCCCTGTGTGTGTCTCCATCCGTGTGTGTGTGTGTGTGTGTGTGTGTGTGTGTGTGTGTGTGTGTCCAGCCTACCTTTGTCCCGAGCCTCCGTCCCGTGCCTTGCCTCCTTGCCTCCGTCCCGTGCCGTGCCTTGCCTTGCATCCGTCCCGTGTCGTGCCTTGCCTTGCCCCCGTCCCGTCCCGTGCCGTGCCGTGCCTTGCCTTGCCTCCGTCCCGTGCCCTCTTCGTCGGCGGCCATTGTAAAATTCAAAAGCTGCGCCGCCGCCTTCGCCTGTGATAGGCGGAACACTGAATTTCCCAGCAGCCTGTGTTCCGCCTATCACAGACGTCGTATCATCCTCGTCCGTAGTACGAGGATGATACGATGTCCGTGATAGGCGGAACACAGGCTGCTGGGAAATTCAGTGTTCCGCCTATCACAGGCGAAGGCGGAGCCGGAGGCGCGGCTTTTGAATAGAATGGCCGCTGTCTGTCTGCTCGACACGCTGATCGAGCGGGCAGACAGCGATGACTCGAGTATAAGCCGAGGGGGGCACTTTCAGCCTCAAAAAAGAGGCTGAAAATCTCGGCTTATACTCGAGTATATACGGTAATGAATGTCCTGCTGCAGTTATTGTATGTATTTTGATGGCCGGCCAAACAATAAGCAGCTGTTTGAAGGAAAGCTGCTGTTCAAATGGAAATTTTCTAGCATGCTTCTTTGACAAAAGTTTATTGAATGTTTGCCTTTTAATGAATAAAGTGGTACCAGCAGGTCCATCCACTGAGATGGTTCCCTAGGGACTGGAGCACACTGTATGGCCAGGTTTAGTCTAATTTTAAACCTAGTTGTTTTATGCCTGTAGCTGTCCCTCTGGCCTTATTATTATTATTATTCAGGATTTATATAGCGCCAGCAATTTACGCAGCGCTTTACAATATAAAAAGGAGACAATACAGTTACAATACAATAAAATACAAGAGGATTAAGAGGGCCCTGCTCAAAAGAGTTTACAATCTAATAGGGTGGGACAGGTGGTACAAAAGGTTATAATGGTCGGGAATGAGCTGATGGAAGTGGTAGGAGATTAGTTGGAGACATGATAGGCTTCCCTGAATAGAGTTTTCAGGGATCGCCTGAAGGTAGCAAGAGTAGGGGATAGCCGGACCAGTGGAGTTAGCGAGTTTGCAGAGGATTGGAGAGGCTCTGGAGAAATCCTGGAGACGAGTGTGGGAGGAGGAGACGAGAGAGCTTGAGAGTAGGAGGTCTTGAGAAGAACGGAGGGGACGATTTGGGTGATATTTGGAGACAAGATTGGTGATGTAGCTCAGGGTAGAGTTGTGAATGGCTTTGTATGTTGTGGTTACTATTTTGAATTTAATTTGCTTGGTGATTGGGAGCCAGTGTAGGGATTGGAGGAGAGGGTTGGCAGACACTGATTGGGAGCCAGTGTAGGGATTGGAGGAGAGGGTTGGCAGACACTGAGCAGTTGGTAAAGTGGATAAGTCTGGCAGCAGCATTCATGATAGACTGAAGAGGGGAGGAGCCTATGGAGAGGCAGGCCAATGAGAAGGGAGTTGGAATAGTCAAGGTGAGATATAACAAGGGAGTGAATGAGGAGCTTGGTGGTTTCATTTGTTAAAAAGGGGCGAATTTTAGAGATGTTTTACGGAGGTGAAATCTACAAACTTTTGACAACGATTGGACTTGGGGCTGAAATGACAAGTCAGAGTCTAGGGTTACACCGAGTACCCTGGCGTGAGGGGAGGGCCTGATGGTTGCATTGTTGATTTTGATGGAAAAGTCATGGTGGGGGGGCTTGTGCAGGGGGCCTAAAGGGATACCTATGTATGAACTTTATCTTATGGGCCAAAAGATTTGTAATTGTCCATTCAGTCTTGTGATTCACACACTTTTGCCGGACAGCACAGCCAGATTGGTGGTATTGCTTCTCTTCACTGGACTTAGCCAATACAACTTGGTTACTAACCCACCACCAGCCTGATAATTAGTCAGCTAAGGAGCATCACCACACTGGTCTATACTGTGGTCAACAATCTTCCAGTGTTAAACTTGATGGCTTTGCATAGAAAGGACACCCATAGCCTATCTTGGGAGCATGCACACGTGCCTCCTTAGCTTCCGGCTTGTGTAGGGAAAAGGAGACAACGCCAGCGGGGGATTGCCAGAAAAGGATAAAGGTGACCGCTCTATGCAATATCATTGCACAGAGCAGGCAAGTATAGCATCTTTTTCATTTAAAAAGGGAACTGCCCTTAGTATCACGTTAAGTACTTGCAGGAAGATCTGGAAAATATGGCTAAATGTTAGCGTGTCTGTGTCTGTTCATTTTCACATTGTATTTTAATTATTTCTAGTCTACTCCTATTAATCTGAATGATCTTAAAGTTTGTAAACTTTTTGTGAAGTGTCCTGAAATAAATATTAGGTGGTTAAGGGCCGGTTCACACTGCAGGCGAGGCGAGGCGACTCCGACTTGCCTCGCCGCGACCTGCCGCGACCTCAGCGGCAACTTGCAGATGACTTCTGTATAGAAGTCAATGCAAGTCGCCCCGAGGTCACCCAAAAGTAGTACAGGAACCTTTTTTCTGAGTCGGAGCGACTCGAGTCGCTCCTCTAAGAACGGTTCCATTGTACAGAACGGGGGCGACTTGCGAGAGCGAGGCGAGTCGCGTCGCCTCGCATCGCCCGCTGTGTGAACCGGCTCTAAGGATTTCCCCCCTATATTTGTAAATATGTATTAACTTGTCTATTATAATTAGCTAATCTAGCACAGCTCTGATATTGTTAATGGTGATGATACAATAATAAGGTTCGCTATTAAAAATATACACACCTCTTAAATAAACAAGAGTCTTCTTTATATCCCAAGAAAATAGGAATGCTAACATAAAACACTAAAAGAAAAATATTGCAGAGCATATGAAGCAAAAGAACATCATCAGTGATATGTTACGTAAGGTCGTCCTCTTTGGTCAGTATCTTCAGCTGGGCTCGATGGCATGAGAGCCATCAGGCAAAAAGAGTGCTCCTCCAGCCGGTGAGCACTTTTAACCGATTGTCGACCAACCGCCATCATCATGCTGCGGCAGGTCGGCACGATCCCACGAATCGTCGTAGCTTACGTCCGTCCCTTTTAAGTGGAATAGCAGGCGCGCGTGTGTGCCCACTGCGCTGCGGGGGTGCCAATGCGCGTGGCACCCCAGTCACTCGCAACAGAGCCAAAACAGGGACGTGTGTGTGTAAGCACACACATCCCTGTTCTGTGAGGAGAGACAGATTGTGAGTTCCTACTAGCTAGGAACAATGATCTGTAATTTCCTCCAGTCACTACCACCCCCCTACAGTTAGAACACACACTAGGGAACACCGTAAACCCCTTAATTGCCCCCTAGTGTTAACTCCTTCCCTGCCAGTGAAATTTACACAATAATCAGTGCATTTTTTTATAGCACTGATCATTGTATAACCGATTCCCGACCAGCGCACGCCGATGTACGTCGGCAGAATGGCACGGGCAGGCATGTTGGCATACAGGTACGTCCCAGTCTTCAGTGTTGTCCTGCTATCCTTCTCGCGTGCCGGTCGGGACCCCCGTGAGTCCGGTCGTGGGTCCCGCGGACTCGATCGCCGCGGGCACACCCGCGATCGTCTCACGGGGGCGGCTGAATGGAGGAAATGCCATGGTAAACAGCATCTCCCCATTCTGCCTAGCAACTAGTGACGCTGATCTCTGCTCCATGTGATTGGAGCAGAGATCAGTGTTCACTAAATGAAAGCCCAGCCCCCCCCCCCACAGTTAGTAACACACCCCTAGGAACACTTAACCCCTACACTGCCACCCACTGGTTACCCGCTTCACTGCCAGTGTCATTTACACAGGAATCACTGCATTTATATAGCAGTGATTGCTGTATAAATGACGATGGTCCCAAAAATGTGTCAAAAATGTCCGATGTGTCCGCCATAATGTCGCAGTCACAATAAAAATCGCTGATCACCGCCATTACTAGTAAAAAAAAAGTAATAAAAAATTATTAATAAAAATGCCATAAAACTATCCCTATTTTGTAAACGCTATAACTTTTGCGCAAACCAATCAATAATCGCTTATTGCGATTTTTTTTTTTTTTTACCAAAAATATGTAGAAGAATACGTATCGGCCTAAACTGAAGGAAAAAAATGTTTTTTTTTTATATATTTTTGGGGGATATTTATTATAACAAAAAGTAAAAAAAATGTGTTTTTTTTTAAATTGTCGCTCTATTTTTATTTATAGCGCAAAAAATAAAAACCGCAGGGGTGATCAAAGAAAGCTCTATTTGTGGGGAAAAAAGGGACGTCAATTTTGTTTGGGAGCCACGTCGCACGACCGCGCAATTGTCAGTTAAAGCGACACAGTGCCGAATCGCAAAAAGTGGTCTGGTCTTTGACCAGCAAAATGGTCCGGTCTGTAAGTGGATAATTGTCAATGGTCCCAAAAATGTGTCAAAGGTGATCTGTCCGCCATAATGTTGCAGTCCCGATAAAAATCGCTGATCACCGCCATTACTAGTAAAAAAAAAAAATTATAATGCCATAAATCTTTCTCCTATTTTGTGGACGCTATATCTTTTGAGCAAACTAATCAATATACGCTTATTGCGATTTTTATTACCAAAAATTTGTAGAATATGTATCGGCCTAAATTGTGGAAAAAATTGCTTTAAAAAAAAAAAAAAAAAAAACTGGAGATATTTATTATAGCAAAAATTACAAAATACTGTGTTTTTATTTTTTTCAAAATTGTTGCTTTTTTTTGTTTGTAAAAATATAGACCGCAGGGATGATCAAATCCCAGCAAAAGAAAGCTCTATTTGTGGGGAAAAAAAAGGACGTCAATTTTGTTTGGGTACAGCGTCACACGACCGCGCAATTGTCAGTTAAAGCGACGAAGTGTCGTATCGCAAAAAAGCAGCCAAATCTTCCGGAGCTGAAGTGGTCAAACTGCATTCAGACACCACCCACACCACCTCATTGCCAGCCTATCTCAGCATTCTGCCAAACAAAAATCAATAAGAGGCAGTCCTAAATATCTGTCCATCCTCCAGGAAGCCTGCTGTAGTGTCCACTAGGGGCAGCATTTGTCCATGAATCACTACTAATTGACCCGGATCAAATCTTCAGTGACAGCTGGTCTTTGATCTTCTGTAACTCAGTCCATCAGTCATCTTGGCAGCAGTGGCCTTTGAGACGGCTTTCACACCAAGCCGCCCATAGCGTCGGCGGTAAAATGCTGCTATTTTTAGCGGCATTTTACCATTGGATTTGCAGCGTATTTCGGCCGCTAGCAGGGCGCTTCTACCCCCGCTAGCGGCCAAGAAAGGGTTAAAAACACCCGCAATGCGCCGCAATAGCTGCGTTTTGCTGGCGGTATTGCAGCGCTGCCCCATTGATTTCAATGGGGAGCAGCGTTAAACACACCGCTCCAAAGAGGCTGCTGGCAGGACTTTTCCTGACGTCCTGCCAGCGGACCGCTCCAGTGTGAAAGCCCGAGAGCTTTCACACTGGAAACAATGGAGCAGCAGTTTAAGGGCGGATTGCGGGCACTATTTCGAACGCTATAGCGCCTGCAAAATGCCCTCGGTGTGAAAGGGGTCTGAAGCTTTTGTTTGTAGACATGATAATCAAGCACTTCAATCTTTATTACACCAGGTGATTTGGAGCCAAGCTCTACTCGCATACTCCCCCCGCCTGGGGGCAGGACTCTTCGTTATCAACACCCTGCTGGGTGAACTTGCTCTGCTGGCATTCCAGGCCAGGTGTAAAAGGGTTTCAACCTTCCAGAAACATCTGATATTATAACACAAAAACCATGTTGCCTTCCAACTAGTCCATTGCATTTATTTGAATTCTGTGACACAAATTCACTATGCTCTGTGATTGGGCACTGCTGTGTTGCCGCCATTACTAGTAAAAAAAAAAATCCCATAGTTTGGTTTGAGCAAAAGTTATGGCGTCTACAATAAATATACACTTATTGGTATTTTTTTTACCAAAAACATGTAGAATACATTTTGAACTAAATCGATGAAGAAATTCGATTTTTTTTTTTTTTACATGACATTATAGCAGAAAGTAAAAAATATTGTGTTTTTTCTTTTTTTTTTTTTTTTTTTTTTCTTCAAAATTGTCAGTCTTTTTTTGTTTCTAGTTCAAAAAATAAAAACCACAGAGGTGATCAAATACTACCAATAGAAATCCCTATTTGTGAGGAAAAAAAGGACAAAAAATGTATTTGGGTACAGTGTCACACCACTGCGCAATTGTCAGTTAAAGTAAGGCAGTTGCATGTTGCAAAAAATGACCTGGTCCGGAGCTGAAATGGTTAAACACCAGCAGTATTCAGAATACCGGTAATTAACATAACTAGGGCCGAAACAACTAATCGATTATGAAAATAGTTGTCAACTATTTTCATAATCGATCAGCCGATTAGCTATACTGCATACGGAATTAATTTACATATCCGAAAATACAGTGAAGCACAAATACAGCTCTTTCACCATCCATACATGTCAGCAAGTGCCTGAGAACTTGTGAATGTGTGAGGAGCAATGCCTCATGGGACATGTAGTCCTGGGCAGGAAGTGAGTGGTTCTAAAGGCAGAAGTTTTTTTTCCCCACAAATAGAGCTTTCTTTTGGTGGTATTTGATCACCTCTGCGTTTATTTTTTGTGCTATAAACAAAAAAGACAGACAATTGACAAAACATATTTTTTTACTTTTTGCTATAATACATATCCCCAAAAAAATATATAAAAAACTAATTTATTCATCAGTTTAGGCCGATATACATTATATACTTCTACATATTTTTGGTTAAAAAAAAAAAAAAAAACCCGTAATAGGTGTATATTGCAAAAACAATCATGCACTCTCTCTATCCCTCTTCAACTGTGTATCACCACTGCAATTAAACACAAAAACTAAAACTAAGCCGCCACTATAAAAAACAGAGTGTACAATGTTCCCCTTATAAATTGTGGAACAAATGGCGCTAAATATTGTGTAAATTCACACCAATAATCACGTAGTGCTAAATGGCAGCTCACTCTGCACACAGTGACTAATATCTAATATACTATAATCACACACAAGTGAAAAAAACGATACCAAAATCAATTGTCATAAATTGTGATGAAACAAATTATAACCAAATAAATATTAACAAAACGCAAAAAACAACCTCTGAAAACAAGTCGCCCTGTGAGGCTCAGTGACTATCCAGCAGAAAAAAAGGTGAAACGGAATAAATTGTTTCAAATTATATCAAACAGTGTCCATTTCTTAAAGAGGAAGTAAACCCTGATGGGTGTTACTTCCTCTTTGATTCCTTGCAAAGGTAAAGCATAATGGACTACTATGCATCGCATCGCATCGCATAGTAGTCCATTATGTGTCACTTATCTGACACAGGAGCCAGCGAAGTCACGGCTGTCCCCTCCATCTTCTTGGCGGATCTCGCTGCTCCGGCGCCAGCATAATGGACTACTATGCATCGCATCGCATCGCATCGCATCGTATAGTAGTCCATTATGTGTCACTTATCTGACACAGGAGCCAGCGAAGTCACGGCTGTCCCCTCCATCTTCTTGGCGGATCTCGCTGCTCCGGCGCCATCATTCGACGGAGCCGCGATGACGTCACTCCCGCGCATGCGCACGGGAGCCGCCACTCGCGGCATATCGCCGTTGACAGCGGCGCGCTCAGTGCGCTTGTGCGCCGCTGTCTACACCCCGTGCGCCGTAGACAGCGGTGCCTGTCTTTTGGCAAATATCTCCTAAACCGTATAGGTTTAGGAGATATTTCTTGGACCTACAGGTAAGCCTTAATCTAGGCTTACCTGTAGGTCAAAGTGGTTTGTAAGGGTTTACAACCACTTTAGGATCTTAATGGTTTATTTCTCTTTACATAAAATAAATTCTTTAGTGGCTTTGTGAGTATGCACACTCCGTTCTATAATATGTAATGGGAGTTTTTCATGGTCAGGGTTTAATGTCACTTTGTTGTACCCGAACAGTAAATACATGAGAAATCTTCCAATGGGGGCGTCTAAAAAAGTTTTTCCTCCTCATATTGGAGTTAATTCATTTTACTTCTTGTGACTCTGGGGAAGGAAGTATGGGGAAGTCACTGAGTGGGACAGCCAAAAAAAACCCTCACGGGTTTAAAAGTTTTTATAGTTTAAGACTTTATTTTCACAATACAATGTCTTTTTATACAGCTTTTAAATCGAAAGGACAAAACCACTTTTGAGAAGCTGGACTACCTTCTTTCTAAAGAGGACAATTACAAGCGCACACGAGAGTACATCCGAAATTTAAAGATGGTTCCAATGATTCCATATTTGGGTAAGTGTCTGCGTGTGCTGACTCATGCTCAGTGCTGCACCTAAAGCTTTTCAAACTTCTTTAGAAAATGAAAAATGTTACTTTCTTTCTTCTTCCTGCGTTGGAAAACTGTAACCTGAACTGCGGGAGAAAAAAAATCTTTACCCGTGCAGTGGGTCCTACTCCCCGCTGCAAAGGTTAAAGTGGTTGTAAACCCTTACAAACCACTTTGACCTACAGGTAAGCCTAGATTAAGGCCTAGATTAAGGCTTACCTGTAGGTCCAAGAAATATCTCCTAAACCTATACGGTTTAGGAGATATTTACAAAAGACAGGCACGTAGACAGCGGCGCACAGGCGCACTGAGCAGGCCGCAGATCGCGGCGATATGCCGCTCATGTCGGCTCCCGTGCGCATGCGCGGGAGTGACGTCATCGCGGCTCTGGCGAATCACAGCGCCGGAGCAGCGAGACCCGGAAGTCACTCTGGGATACATGGCAGCGGCGAAGATGAAGGCGGAGGACCGCTTCGGGGGGCTTCGTTCTCAGGTAAGTTATTCATAATGAGCTAGTATGCTATGCATACTAGCTCATTATGCCTTTGCCTTGCAGGTTGCATTTTTTTTTTTTTTAAATAGTTTTCTCTTTGGTTTTAGATGGAGTTTAAAAGTGTTGACTCCCACAATAGGGCTATTTTGCTGTTTGTGCCCTGTCATGGAAATTCTCTCTCTCTCTATTTTCCCAGAGACCATTGTTTCAGGAGAGAAAATGATAGGAAATCTAAAATGTTACAGCTGCTACTAGAACAAGAGGTGAGGGAAAATCTTCCAATAGGGACACTCGTTCTATTGACAACTGGCTAAGGGAGGCCATACACGGGTCACATTCCTACTGCTCTTTTCTAAGAATTTTCATTCAAATTTCGCACTATAAATGGACTGCAGCAACAACCTGTTTTCGTGCGGCCATCGGATTTCAGTGATCAGGAATGTTGTACATTTTTTGGAAAACAAACCAATGATGGGAGAATCGTATGAGAAATATAACTGAAAAAGAAATGTGCATTGGCACAAGAAAAGAAGATTCCCTATTTTCTGCAGCAACATGAGGTGAAATTGAAGGCTTGATTGGTCGAGTTTCGAAAATCAATGGTGGCGCCATCGGATCACAAAACGCACAAAATTTCTGATTTGGCAAAGAAAGTTTGTTCGGAATTTGACCCATGTATGGCCTACATAAGGGATTTGGAAATTTCCCCTCACTTTCTGTTGTGGAATTCCTTGAGAGAATTAGGTGACACCTCCTGAATAGGGCACAGAAAGCAAAAAAAAAAAAAAGACTTGAAAGGGAAACTTTTCTTCACTTTAGCCAAAATGTTTCAAATCCATGAAGAGTCTTGCTTTCCATCTCCAAATTTTAAATTTAAAAATGTATTGCAGTAGCTGCAGTTTTGGTTTCCAGTAAACACTTTTTCCATGCAAAATGCATGAAGCCACATACAGAGTCCACCCACACCCTGGAACATGACTACGCAAAAAAAACCCCCCCAAAAAAACACATCTAAAACTTTTCAAAATTCACCACAACACATGAAAAATGTGTCTAACATTGCATGGTTTTAAAGGGGTTCTGCACTCAGAATAAAACATTTGCCCATTCTCTTGCCTCTAGTTAATATATTTCATAATGCCACCTGTTTTTTTTTTTGGATTCACCTACCTTTTGTAATCTTTAGTAGTTTATTTTAAACCCCTGCGGCGATGGGCGGTCTCTTGCGGGGATCAGCGTCATTTCCTGCTGAAGCCCGCACTGTCTCCTGGGATCTCGTTCGTGTAATCCCAGGAGACATTGCGGCTAATGCACCCGACATCTCGCGAGATCTCGGCTGTAATTACCGAAATCACGCGAGATGTCGGCTGTAGCACCCGAGATCTCGCGAGATGTCGGGTGCATTAGCCACAATGTCTCCTGGGATTACACGAACGAGATCCCAGGAGACAGTGCGGGCTTCAGCAGGAAAAGACGCTGATCCCCGCAAGAGACCGCCCATCGCCGCAGGGGATGAAAATAAACTACTAAAGATTACAAAAGGTAGGTGAATCCAAAAAAAAAAAACAGGTGGCATTATGAAATATATTAACTAGAGGCAAGAGAATGGGCAAATGTTTTATTCTGAGTGCAGAACCCCTTTAAGTGCACTGATGTTAATAGACTCTTGTGCTGCATGCAGTTGTTTGGTAGAGCATACTTACACTGTACTGCCTGCAGCCATAGAGAACCGTGGAACAAAATGGTTTACGTGGCTATATTGTACATATTGCTAGGCCACAAGTGGCTCTTTACCACTTAATTGTAAAAGAGTCATAACCATTCAGAATGAATGCTTACTGCAACAATACAAACACTGAGTACTACTTGTAAGGGCATATGGATCAGCCAATAAAAATTGAAAAGTGGTTACATTTTATGGTAATAAAATGTAGCTTGTCCTGCGCATGTGTGGCGATATTACTGCTTCCTGCATCTTTCCTTCCAGTAACTGATCTGGTTGTACATTACTGAAACATAGTGTGGGTCAATATTGTGGAATTTCCCAGCTTTAAAGTGAATGTGGTTTCATGACATGGTATTTTAGTAGTTGGTGTTCTTCCGGTCTGGAATGAATGCCTGTGTTTCACAGTTGGGCTTTTAAGAGTGCAGTTTTGTGTCCCTGATTTCCCAATGCAAACTCTGCCATATGTGTAAGCATTCTTTGCTGGCGAATTTGATGTACTGGCTTTATCTTTATGTGCACAGAGGCAATGTTAGCGCACCAATAAGCATAAATCTCAACTCGATTTACAGAACAGATTTTTGTGAAGTTCACAAACAGATGTGGATGAGTTAATTGGAACTGGGTGTTTGTCAGGTATGGGGGCTATTAAGACCTCACGGACACAGAGCTTAAAAGTTGCCGCTTATACAGGCTTTCAAAGTTTCTTTTTTTTTTCAAACTGTAAAAGCACCCCTACGTTATCCTTTGTGGCTATATATTTGAAGAAGAGCATTTACAGGCAGAAAAAGACACCAAAGTCGTGTTCTGAGACGAGCTCTTAAGCACAAAATGCGTAAACCTGCTGTATGCGCGTGAATGTATTCCAGTGGTTATTTTCTGGCCAGTAGAATGCATTTATACTCGAACACCATACGCCAGTGGTTCTCAACCTGGGGGTCGAATGACAATTTGCCAGGGGTCACTGAATCCTGGGCGGTTCCTGAAGCCTGCACCTCTCCCCCAGCTTTTTTGCGGCCGCCCAGCAGGGCTTTTCCTGGAGCTCGCAACCACCCATTCACTTAACGGCATGCGTTGTGGGGGGGGGGTCGGAGACTAGAGGTCAGCTGACTGGTGAGGAATGTGAAGTGGGAGGGGCTGGAGGAGACCCTATCTCCTGATTTTGCAATAGGTGTCGCTACCTGTGATTAAATGCATTAAATGCATTAAAAATTCTCACTACAGTTCTCAGATGAGCAAATTACCTTGATCAAGAGCACCTAATTTGTCTGATCAGAACACCCCCCCATCACTGCCACTGATCCCACCCCCCACCAGCACTGCCACTGATCCCACCCCCCACCAGCACTGCCACTGATCCCACCCCCCACCAGCGCTGCCACTGATCCCACCCCCCACCAGCACTGCCACTCATCCCATTCCCCCCACCAGTGCTGCCACTCATCCCATTCCCTCCACCCCCCCAACAAGAGAAGAACAAATAAAAATAGAGAATACGTGGAAGGGAGAGGAAAAGCGGGGGGAGAACAAAGAAAAAGGGAGAGAAAGAATAAGAGAGCAAGAAGGACGGATAGAGAGAGGGATGGGGGAAAAAAACAAGAAATTGGGAAAGGGAGAGATAAAAGGGAAAGAAAGGAGAACAAAGAGAGCGGTACATCCTAAAATGTACAATAAGGGGTTTTTAATACTGTACGAGTGGAAGGGACTCAGGGACCGCTAAATGTCCGTGGGTTCGTTACTTGTCTTGCCTTGGGTGCTTGACAACCCACGCCACGAAAATAATTTTACTATTAGGGGTCCCCACAACTTACGCGCATACATATTGTAAACCTTAGAGGCAATTTTTCTGCCAAATTCTGGCAGAAAAAGTGCTGTTTATTTCCATAAGCCCGTGTACATGAGGCCTTATAAAACAGATGTCAAAATGTTCTAGTTAAAGAGGAAGTAAACTCTCCCACTCTGATGCTTCTTTTCATTTAGTCCATTATAATAAGTAATTATCAGACTATAGCCACTGTAATCAGCCCAAATCGCATATTACTTACTGTTTAAAGAAACTTTGAAAAATGTGTTTCCAGGGGTTAGGCAGCGCCATCTTAAGTATTGTTTTCTGAGTCCACAGTAGAGGGTATTTCCGCCCTTACATTGAGCACTTCATGTACTGTTAACCAAGCCTCCTTCTCAATCCAACATTTCTATGGCAACCCTGCTTCCCTGTTCATAGCTGACTTGTTTATTTCATAGTATTTACTTGTGCCTATGTCTAATGTTTCCCTTTGTCAGACTTATCAACTTCAGCTGATAAGACTGCAGTAATGGCCAAGTTTAGACTGTATGTGAGGTCACATGGTGTGTAGGATGAAGCTCTGAGTGATTAGCAGAGTTCAGTGTTGTGCCGTAGGAAGTCCTGATAACAGATAAGACATAGAGAGTGTGCCTTAAATCAGGGGAGATCTGGGCATGCTCAGTGACTTCATTCTACAGAACAACAAGGATTACAACAATACTAAGCAAGTAAGGAGATATCTACAAGCCGTGTTCATTAGGGGTTTTTTATGCCGATTTACATGGGACAAAGTTGTGGGGGAGGGTTTACAACCATTTTAAAAGATTTTGATGGCCTATCGATGTGGTTCCCTGCAGGGCTTAAGCTGGCTATACACTGACCAAAATTCCCTGCTGGACCGGCTTAATTTTGATCAGTGTGTGGGCTTCCCCGCTCTGCAGAAGACAATTATTTGTTGTTCTATGTTAAAAAAAAATCTTCTGTCGGTCAGCAGCTGTAGCCACTGATCAGGTTAATCTGAGAGCGAACAGTGCGGTTGGAGGAATATGCTAGTTTTCTTTATTCATTCAGCCCGCTGGTTGAACATAAGCAACAATGTGGCCAGCCATAGACAGTTCAAATCTCGTCCAGCTGAGATTCGAACCATGTACTGGGCAGGCTGAATGTACCCAGTTTATTGATTGATCAATCAACTTGGATACGACCAGCCTGCCGGATTCACTTGTGATTAATCGCTGCCGCTAGCAATAATCATTGTCTTCTCCTGGGGAGGGCGACCCGAGGGGAGAAGGCAATGTCTCGGCAAGAGGGAATTCCCCTGTCAGCACTGTCTGTGTTGATTTCTTTAGGAAAACAATTTGCATGGTCTTTGGCCTGCCTAAGGCTGGAAGAGATGACCTTACTGACTTATTAATGCTTCTTTGTTTTTTGTAACTGTAGTGCTGGCCTTACAAGTGTACAATTACCTTCAGATGAGAAAGTAGAAAAATCTCTCGTTCCACCATTTCTACTTCAAGATCAATTTTGACAAGTGTCTGCCCACAAGACAAGTTAGGATTTTTTCTTCAGCAATTAGAAATTTGTTCCACTAGATTCAACAAAATGTATCAATCCCCTTGTCCTTTGATTTTTTATTTTTTTTCATGTGCTCGCTCTGGTTGAAACCGATTGTTGAAATATCTCCTATAGCTCTTAGATAATTGAAGGATCATGCAAAAAACTGTTTTCTACCTAAACGTTACAGCTGTAGGAGCAGCTTAAAGTGGGGTTCCACCCTAAAGTGGAACTTCCGCTGATCGGAACCCTCCCCCCCTCCGGTGTCACAATTGGCACCTTTCAGGGGGGAGGGGGGTGGAGATACCTGTCAAAGACAGGCATTTACACCCACTTCCGGGCATAGACTCCCACGGGAGTCTATGCCTCTTCCTGTCCCGGCGCACTGTCTGCTGGGACACACTTTGGTCCCAGAGACAGCGCGGACAATTCCTATTGCGCTGTGCGACTCGCGCATGCGCAGTAGGGAACCGGGAAGTGAAGCCGATTCGCTTCACTTTCTGATTCCCTCACCTAGAATGGTGGTGGCAGCAGCTGAGAGCCGAGCGATCAATCGGCCTCGGCATCGCTGGAACCCGGGACAGGTGAGTGTCCATTTATTAAAAGTCAGCAGCTGTAGTATTTATAGCTGCTGGCTTTTAATATTTTTTTTCCCAGTACAGTCCCGCTTTAAGACTGGAAGAGATAACCAAATCAAATTTAAGAAAAATCCTTTGATGTCAAATTAGTAGGCAGCAGGTGAAACGGCTGTATTGCTAATCTGTAATAATATGAATTGGCCAACCTGGCTGTGCTGTTTGGAAGGGTGAAAACCACCAACTAGCTGAAGAGAAAACGGAAAGCATTTTGACTGTTAAGAGTTCCAATGCATCCATTTTTACTATACATGTTAGCCCTTGTACACACGGGTCGGACATTCCGACAACAAAATCCGTCGGATTTTGTCCAAAACTGTTGTTGCATACACACGGTCGGACAAAGTTGTCTGAATATCCGATTGTTCGTAACGTGATGACGTTATTTCGTTACGATGGGACTACATTCAGGCTAGTAGCCAATAGCTTTGGTGTAGGAATTTGATCTGAGCATGCGTGGCACTTTGTCCGATCGGAATTCTCTAAAAACGATCGGACAAAGTCCCATCGGATCATGTTGGGGGAAAATTTTATAGCCCAGCTCTAAAACTTTGTAGGCTGCATATTCCGACGGAAACAGTCCGATGAAGCCCACACACGGTCGGATTATCCGACAGCGCGCTCCGATCGGACATTTTCCGTCGGAATGTCCGACCGTGTGTACAAGGGCTAAGAGTTTGATCTGAACTCAGATTGGAAAATTCCAGTTAACATTGTAAAATAAATTGTGACATTTTTACAAAGATGTTATGGATTTTATTTATTGATTTTATCGCAAAAAAATAACAATATATATCCAAACTGATTTTTTTTTTTCTTTGTGTCAGCCGGCCATCTTTTATTTTATTTTTAATTTTAAGGGTTTATGTCAAGGATCTAAAAACTCAAAATGGTTGAATTTTGGAATTGTTTTTGAGGGTTTCCACAACTGATTGGAAAAGTGCAATGTCAGCAAGACTGGTGTTTTCCCCAACATGATCTGGAGCTGTAAATTATACAGCGTTGGAATGTCTGCTGGTTTTAGGACCTCACAATTCATGTCATAATTATAACTTCTCTTTCTTAGCTTCCACTTTCGAGGTTTTTGTATTTCAGAATTGGCGGCTGCTGTATTCTACTGAATGCTTGAGAACAGCAAAGTGAAGTTGTAATCTTGCTGGAATTTTAAATAAACATTTATGTTTCCGTACCTCCCTATGGATTGTCCACCAAAGTTCTCCGATTTTTCAGACATATCCTTCCTCATTAAGATCCACCAACTCGATGTTCCCAAAAAATGTTTTTGTTTTTTTTAATTAACCTCAGCTGTTAGAGATACATTAATGGATCTATCCTACTCTTGTCCAACTCTCCCAGTGGCAGGCAGTGCAGATGCCTAGTGATAAAGTATATAGTTTATATTTTATGTGGCTTTAAAGTGGATGTAAACCCTTACAACACACTTTGACCTACAGGTAAGCCTATATTAAGTCTTACCTGTAGGTAAAAGAAATATCTCCTAAACCTACACGGTTTAGGAGGTATTTGCCGAAAGACAGGTACTGCTGTGCCGGCGCACTGAGCGCGGCACCGTCAACGGCGAATATGCCGCGCTTGGCGGCTCCCGTGTGCATGCGCGGGAGTGGCGTCTTCGCAGCTTCACCGAATGACAGCGGCGGAGTAGCGAGACCCACCGAGAAGATGGATGCGCCGGACTACAGGGGACAGCGGTGACATCGCTGGCTCCTGTGTCAGGTAAGTGACACATAATGGACTACTATGCGATGCGATGCGATGCATAGTAGTCCATTATGCTTTACCTTTGCAAGGAATGAAAGAGGAAGTAAAGTCATCAGGGTTTACTTCCTCTTTAAAGCTTGAGAGTTCCCTCCTGGGATGGTGAAGGTGGAAAGTAAGAGTTGGGCCCCGCTTAGCAATGTCCTGGAAGTTTAAAGTGGGAGTCCGCCGGGACTCCGCGTTTTTTTTTTTTTTAAAAGCCAGCAGCTACAAATACTGCAGCTGCTGACTTTTAAAATAGTGACACTTACCTGTCCAGCGCGCCCGCGATGTCGGCACCTGAAGCCGATCTCTAGATCATCTGTCGGGTGCTGCCACCGCCATCTTGGGTATGGGAATCAGGAAATGGAGCCTTTCGGCTTCATTTCCCGGTTCCCTACTATGCATGCGCAAATCGGGCTGCGCAATAAGGACGGTCCCCGCTGCCTCTGGGATCTGTGTGTTTCCCAGCAGGCAGCGAGGCACTTGCGGAAAGGGGCGTAATCTACACCCCTTTCCACAGAGAGCTATCCCAGAAGTGGGTGCAGAATACCTGTACTGTACAGGTATCTGCACCCCCCTCCCCCCTGAAAGGTGCCAATTGTGGCGCCGGAGGGGGGGAGGGTTCCGATGAGCAGAAGGTCCACTTTAGGGTGGACCTCCGCTTTAAGGCTACTTTCACACTGAGGCTCTTTACAGGCATTTAAGTGTCTCTCCTGTCACTCCAGTGTGAAAGCCCGAGTGCTCTCACACTGGAGCGGTGCACTTGCGGGATGTTAAAAAAAAAAGTCCTGCAAGCAGCATCTTTGGGCGCTTTAGGAGAGGTGTATACAAATCAATGGGCAGTGCCAGCAAAGCGCTTCGGCAGTGGCGCTATTAACCCCTTCATCGGCTGCTAGCAGGGGTTAAAAGCGCCCCACTAGCAGCCAAAAAGCACCGCTAAGACAATGATAGTGACGCTAAAAATAGCTACGCTTTACCACCGATGCCCCTACCGCCTCAGTGTAAAAGTGCCCTTAAGGTCAGGCTACAGGTGGTATGTAAAAAGCCTAGAAGGGGAAGAAGGAGAGGGAAAAATAATTTCTTTAAGGCCATTTTCACACTGAGGCGTTTTAGCACTAAAAGCGCCTGTAAACGGCCTCTTCTGCAGCCCCAGTGGGAAAGGCAGACTGCTTTCACACTGGGGCGGTTCGGTTGCGGGATCGGAAAAAAGGTCCTGCAAGCAGCACCTTTGGGGTGGTGCAGGAGCAGTGTACAGTGTACGGCTGCTAGCGGAGGGTGGGGTGTTAAAAGCGCCGCTAGAACAACAGCAAAGCTTTACCGTCAACGCAGACCGCGCATCAGCGTGAAAGTGGCCTAAAAATATTGGCAGTTCACTTTTTGACACTACTTCAGAAAAGGTGAAATCTTTCAGTTTGCAGAATCTCCTCCAGCCCTCTAGCTGTCCAGCGTTCTATTGTTTGTATGAATCAATTTACATCCAGGCTTTGTGGTTTTGAAGGGCGATGTCCTGATAGAAGTGTGTTCCTCAAACATTTCCAAATCTAAAAATCTAAAACCCCCAAAAATTTAAGTGAATCATTATTGGAGTTTGGCATCCGGCTTTAAGGCAGATTTGTATTTATTGAGTGTCATGTCTTTGTGTTTTGTTTAAGCCCCCCCCCCCCCCCCGAAGTAGTGCATTGCATGTTACGTTATGCGGGCAAATTAATTTCATGTCGCGTGTCGGTCAGGACCCCCGTGAGTCTCACGAGCCGGCTGGAGCCGTTCTGCCTAGCAACTAGTGATGCTGATATCTGCTCCATGTGATTGGAGCAGAGATCAGTGCTCACTAACACAAAGCCCAGCCCCCAACTGTTAGTAACACACCCCTAGGAACACTTAACCCCTACACTGCCACCCCCTGGTTAACCCCTTCACTGCCAGTGTCATTTACACAGGAATCACTGCATTTGTATAGCACTGATTGCTGTATAAATGACAATGGTCCCAAAAATGTGTCAAAAATGTCCGATGTGTCCGCCACAATGTCGCAGTCACAATAAAAATCGCTGATCGCCGCCATTACTAGTAAAAAAAAAATTATTAATAAAAATGCCATAAAACTATCCCCTATTTTGTAAACGCTGTGACTTTTGCGCAAACCAATCAATAATCACTTATTGAGATTTTTTTTTACCAAAAATATGTAGAAGAATACGTATCGGCCTAAACTGAGGGAAAATTTTTTTTTTTTATATATTTTTGGGGGATATTTATTATAACAAAAAGTAAAAAAATTATGCGTGTTTTTTTCAAAATTGTCGCTCTATTTTTGTTTATAGAGAACGGCCGGAAGCCGCCAAGAAGAGCCGAAGGCGGCAGAAAGCCGCCCAGAGGCTCAGAATTGTGGGGGATCGGTGTATAACACGCACCCGCGATTTTCCCCTGCTTTTAAGGGGAAAAATTGTGTGTTATATGCCGATAAATACGGTATATATTGACCCTCCCCTGCTCACACAGGAGGACTTGATCCTCCTGTGCCCCACGGAAGCTACAGTCGACGGGTGGTAGTGGAGGAGAAGCTGACAATTCTGGGGTGGGGCACACAGTGTCATCAGAGCTACAGGGGTCTGGGGGACAGGTTTTGGAACCAATCCCCCTGTGGCTCCTTCTGCAGCAGCTGAAAGCCTGCAGGAAGAAAAAGAGAAGAAGCCAGCTGTGGGGGTCAATTTTAGTGATTAGGTAGTACAGACGCCCTCAGAAGGACCAGCTCTACTGCCTTATCAGTGGCCATATCCTACTCATGAAAAGTCTTTGGCTGGATTCACACCTAGGGCAGTTTTAGTGCTTTTTGCATTTTGCAGATTTGCACTGTAGTCCATTTACCATGGTTTCCTATGGAACGTGTTCTGTAGTGCAAATCTGAAAAATGCAAAAAAGCACAAAAAATGCCCCAAAGGTGTGAATCCAGCCTAACAGAGTACTCATATGTGCTTGTGGCTTAGAAGAAAACACTTTTCTATATATAGTGTGTAATTCTATATGTATTCAGGGTAGTCCAAATTGTGCTTTGTTGCTTCTTTTCAATACGACTCCTAATAATCCTCTAATAAAATATCCTCCTCGGAGCCTGTTTGTATGCGCTTTCATTTCAGCGGTTGTTTAATATCTCTGTGAACCGTTCTGTCTGACATATAGCCACTAAAGAGACTGGGGGAGATACAAACATAAAAATATAGAACAATAAGCAAGTGAAGATCGAAAAATGTCTTCCCGATAAACTGGGCAATAATGACTCGGTCGATCACTCTCTCTAAAAATACAATTTATTTATCCTGTAAGATTGGATTTTCTTGGGTTTCCTGTTCTTAACATACCATCGGCATCATTTATTATAAATATTTACACTTTGTATGCCTTACCTTTTTTTTTATGTTCTTATTTTACCCTCTCCATATTACATCATACAACCTTTTATTTATGGTGTTGATAAATGCAGATGGTTCTTATGCCAGAAATGATGGGCACCATAGAACTGCCAAGATGTCACCACCTGAACTTATTTTTTTGGTTGCAGTGACTAGAAAAACAGTTTAGAGTTTGGAGTTTGGACCTGTCTGCATTTTCTGTTGGTATATAGAAGCTTTTAGATGGGAATCTTTTTCATGTGAAAAAAAGAAGTCCAGGACTTCCGGGCAGGGAGCCAAAACCCCTGTTTTATGGGTGTCTTATTTTAGACCCTTTCTAGTCAGAGAACTCCTGTCAAATATGTAACGTTTCCATTTAAACTCGATTGGCTGAAGAATTTTTTTATTGCCATTCCTCTTGTGTGTCCCTCTTCATAAATAAATCTGGTTGGCAATATTCTTATTTCCTGAGCATCTCAGTAGTCGGATACATTGTATTCAGCACATTTGTTATTTTGCCATGTTGTGCCAGTGTTTTGGAACATAATTTTCAGGTGATGCCTATTCTTTGTTATGAATATTATTATTAATGATTTATATAGCGCCAACAGTTTACACAGCGCTTTACAATGTACAGGGGGGACAACACAATTATAGTACAATACAAAAGGTACAGGAGGGCCCGGCCCGTAGAGCTTACATTCTAAAAAGGAGGGGGTGGTGGTACAAAAGGTAATAGCTGCAGAAAATGATTTGATGGGGGTGGCTCGGGGACAGTTAGGTGGGTGTGGGATAGACTTCCCTGAATAAATGAGTTTTCAGGGAACTCTTAGGCCCCATGCACACGGACGTTTTTACAGCCGCTTTTTTGAGCTTTTTTTGCAGCTTAAAAACGGCTGTCCATGTTAGTCTATGGCTTCATGCCCACCTAGGTGTTTTTGAGCTGCAAATGGCATAGGCGTTTTTAAGCTGTAAAAAAAACCCAGGACCAGTGCGTTCCGTGGCGCGGAGCTAGAGCTGTAAAAACGCGCATAAATGCGTAACATATTTTCTTTGTTTTCTGTGGCATTGTGGGAAATTTGGGAGTGCTATAGCCAAGAGATGTGTTTCTTTAAAAAACGATACTTAATGCTAAAAAAAGCGCAAAAACGCCAATGCAAAACGTGGTAAAAATCTTGTTTTTAACGCCGATTTTTCCAGGTGTCAGAGCTAGCTTTGCAGACAGTTTTTTAAAATGTCCATGTGCGTGAGCACTTAAAGGTGGACAGGGTAGGGGCTGATCGGACAGACTGGGGCAGGGAGTTCCAGAGGATGGGAGAGGCTCTGGAGAAGTCTTGAAGGCGAGCATGAGAGGAGGTAACAAGGGAGCTAGAAAGCAGGAGGTCCTCGGAGGAGCGGAGGGGACGATTTGGGTGATATCTGCAGATGAGGTTGGTGATGTAGATGGGGGGGGGGGCGAGGTTGTGGATGGCTTTGTATGTTGTGGTTAGAATTTTGAATTTTACACGGTGGGGGAGGGGAAGCCAGTGAAGGGATTGGCAGAGAGGGGCGGCAGTCACGGAACGATTAGTGAGGTGTATTAGTCCAGCAGCAGAATTCATAATAGACTGAAGGGGGGAGGGGCCTGCTTATGTTATGTTGAATATGCCGCTGAATATGTTATGGGACAGATTTCTTTGTTATGGGACAGATTTCTTTGGCACCAGACAAGTGTTGGTTCTAAAGTAATATTGGTGTTAGGATTATAGCTGTTGTAAGGTTGTGTTGTGGGATTAAGATTTAGTGTAAGGATGAGTGCTCGGGTTTAGGACAACTCCTGCCCAAAAATTTTGTTAATTTTCAATAGAATGGAATAGGGTTACAACTTCTGTTTTTTTTTTGCTGTCTGCTGGAAAGAAATCTCTGCCCTTTGAAGATCTGTGACACCAGGAAATAGAGTCACGAGAGCGGGGGTCACTGGGTCAGGAAGCAGATATGCCAATAAATACCACATAGACTGAAACTCTTCCTCACCAAAAACAAGGTTTTTGGTTGCTCTCTGTGTCCCTATTGGAGAGATTTTACATCACGCCTTGTTCCTTTTATTCAGGGCACAAAGTAAGGGGGAAATACCCCCAATGGCTAGTGTTGCAAGTGTGCCAAAATGACTAAAAAGCACTTTTCCCTTAGCTTAGTGAATGTGGTGGAAATTCACATTGCAAAGAATACTCAATCACAATTAAGGAAGAAAAAAAAAAAATGGGGCTAGGAATTAGGGTTGCGCATGATTGGACATGAGAAGTCAGCAGAGTTTCATCTCATTCACTTATCTAAAGGAAAAATTCCCTTGCAAAGTGTGTGGCCTATTTTCCTTTACTAAGTCAATCCCAGTGTCTCTAGCCACTTACAGACCGGACCATTTTGCTGGTCAAAGACCAGACCACTTTTTGCGATTCGGCACTGCATCACTTTAACTGACAATTGCGCGGTCGTGCAACGTGGCTCCCAAACAAAATTGACGTCCTTTTTTTCCCACAAATAGAGATTTCTTTTGGTGGTATTTGATCTCCTCTGCGGTTTTTAATTTTTGCGCTAAAAAAAATAGAGCGACAATTTTGAAAAAAAAAACGCATTATTTTTTACTTTTTGTTATAATAAATATCCCCCAAAAATATATTTAAAAAAAAAAACATTTTTTTCCCTCAGTTTAGGCCGATGCGTATTCTTCTACATATTTTTGTTTAAAAAAAAAAACGCAATAAGCGATTGGTTTGCGCAAAAGTTATAGCGTTTACAAAATAGGGATAGTTTTATGGCATTTTTATTAATAATTTTTTATTATTTTTTTTTTTTTACTAGTAATGGCGGCGATCAGCGATTTTTATTGTGACAGCGACATTTCGGCGGACACATCGGACATTTTGACACATTTTTGGGACCATTGTCATTTATACAGCAATCAGTGCTATATAAATGCAGTGATTTCTGTGTAAATGACACTGGCAGTGAAAGGGTTAACCAGGGGGTGGCAGTGTAGGGGTTAATTGTTCCTAGGGGTGTGTTACTAACTGTGGGGGGGGGGGCTGGGGCTGTCTCCGTTGGAGACTCTTTACAGAGGACTGACACCCCGCAACAACGATCGCCGCGATGCGCGCCCCCTGGGGGCGCGCAACGGCTCAAAATCCTGAGGACGTCCTGTGACGCACGGTCAGGATTTTGAAACAACTTTTCTGCCGTCATTTGCCTGTAGGGCGGGCGGCATGTGGTTAAGGTGCTCTAGAAGAAACCAGCTCTAGATGCTTCCATTTTGACTGCTGTCAAGTTGTGTATTTTCGCTTTTCTTCAGGTACATTCAGGTAAAATGTTTTGCCCCGGGTGGATCATTATGGTGGTTAATTATACTTGTCCTCTTGAATTGCTCTTTACTTTTTTTTTTTTTTTTTTTTTTTACCTCGTTTCAACTCCGCGGACTGAGATTGTCCAGAAACCTGCACCGCCTTCTCCAGAGAAACATTATCTGCGTCCTGCAATTTTTGATACACGGTTTAGCTTAAGACTTCTGTTCCGAATCCTTCAATGTTGATATTTTATCCCGAGCTGACCTGCCAAACTCAAACCTTCAAGCCCAGGGTTTCTTGAAAAAAAAAAATATATATAGACAGTTTTCCAGTAAATTAAGAAATTTTCCACAAAAGTCTAAAGACGTGCAAAATTACACTAATACGACAAAAAGGAGGTTTTCTGTGTTTTGTCTGGGAAGTTGGATCATTTAGTCTGCAGTTGCAACACTGGCTGGATTTTCTTGGTGTGTGAATTCATTGTTACACTGAATCTTTCTTGAAAATGTAATATTTGAGTCTTTGTAGATGCCCTTTCTTGAATCTCTTGAGGTGACGAGATGCTTAAAGTGTTACTAAACCCACAATAGTACAATAAGTCTGTATATGCAGTAAAGCATGCTTTTTATACTAGCTGTGAAACCTAAAGGGCTAATCCTGGGCATTGTGTAAAAAGGCTGATTGATCCTGTCTTCTCTGATCCTCCCTTTTTTTTTTTTGATGTCCCCAATCTATCTGCTAATAGCATAGCACAGAGCCCTAGGAGGCACTCTGTACATGCTCAATTTGGTGTGCTAGAGAGTTGTTGTTGTTTTTTTTTTGAGAGGGTGCATGTGATTAGCACAGGGCCAATCTGCACCGTCCAGACTCCAGATAGAGAGCCGGGAGTCATGCAGCCTCATAGAACAGTCAGAGGAGAATGCAAACTCTTCCTACAAGTTTTAACCCCCCTCATTTACCCGATGACTGTATCAATCATACAGGACAAATAACACAGCCTGGTAAAAAATAGGATTTTCTTTTCCATTTTTATTGACAATCCTTTACAACAAGCAGTTGATAGTACACGAAAAAATAAAAATAACTGTCATATGAAACAATATGGGATGACAAACTTGTATTCATAATGAAGTGCCAGTTTGTGACAAAGTCTAAAAGTGCCGTGTGGCAAAATGTGAACCGGAGCGATGTATGGCAGATCTGCATTGCCTAATGTGGATCTCTGGAGAGTGGGCAGGTGAAACGAAACCTGTCTTTCTATCGCAATATATATGTTGTTCCACTATTTCTAGAATTGAACAACTTAAAGTGCACCTATTCTGTCATAAAAGACTACATACCATCCCCATTTAACAAAAAAAAAAGTTTTAAATACGTTATTGCACTATAGCAACAAAGGGCACTTCTACACACAGTGATCCGCTTCGCTGGCGATCCTCCTACTTCTCCGCATCACTCGTGGTACGCTGCAACTTCTTCTGTCTGGGGGAATCTGTTCATTTTCTGTAGCCTTGCATCCCAGGTGTTTTTTTTTGATCTCTGGGAAATAAAATAACTTTCATTGCATGTCCGATATGCTTATCATAGCTGAAAAAATTCATTTAAAGCGGAGGTCCACCCTAAAATGGACCTTCCGCTCATTGGAATCCTCCCCCCCTCCGGCGCCACAATTGGTACCTTTCAGGGGGGAGGGGGGGTGCAGGTACCTGTACAGTACAGGTATCTGCACCCACTTCCGGCATAGATTCTGCAGAAGGTACGCCCCTTTCCGCAGAATCTACGCCCCTTTCCGAAAGTCGCCTGCTGGGAAACACACGGATCCCAGAGACAGCGGGGACCATCCTTATTGCGCAGCGTGACTCGCGCAAGCACAGTAGGGAACCGGGAAATGAAGCCGAAAGGCTCCACTTCCTGTTTCCCATACCCAAGATGGCGGCGGCAGCACCCGAGAGATCTGCTTCGGGTGCCGACATCGCGGGCGCGCTGGACGGGTAAGTGTCACTATTTTAAAAGTCAGCAGCTGCAGTATTTGTAGCCGCTAGCTTTAAAAAAAAAAAAAAAAACAGCGGACTCCCGCTTTAACTCACTGTAAACCATAAGGCCCCTTTCACATGGGACGGATCAGTAATGATCCGCCCGTTGATGATCCGCTTGCTCAGCGGGGATCGCTCCGTTGTCCCTGCTGAGCCGGCGGCGGACAGGGCGGTCTCTGCACACTGTGCGAGGACCGCCCTGTCAGCTCTCCGCTCTCCTCTATGGGGGACCGTCTGTCCGTGTTCATCTGATCTGCTCTGCAGACGGATAGAAAAATAGGATTTTCCTCCGTCTGCAGAATCGGACAATAGCGGAGGCGGACGATAGCGGGTGTCTGTGGATGTTCATCCGCAGACACCCGCTATCCCATAGGGATGCATGTATGTCCGTATTTCATCCGCAAACGGATGGATGAAATACGGACATACTGTCCGCATGTGTGAAAGGGGCCTAATAGTCATTTAGTGATTCCTTGCCTCAACCCCCAATCCAGTAGTAACTCTATGGCAATAAGCCTTCTGTTTTCATGGTTAATACTAGTGGGTGCAAAATGCTATCAATTACAAAATATTTTTCAATAAAAACGATTTCTATGCTGGTTCCAGAAAGCACCTGCAAAAATCAGAGCTGTAGGGGATGCAAATAATAAGGTCATTTTTAGTTTGAGTGCTGCGCGCTTTTTAGTAGAGCTGTATAGATTAATAAATCGGGGGGTAAAACCTAATTATTAAGGTCACACAATGTCTTTTCATTCAGCCAGCTAGCTGAACATAACCCCCCCCCCCCCCTCCAAAAACAAAAACGGAATCCTTCTTATGCCACGTACACACGACCGGACTTTTCGAGGGAAGGGACTAGGTCCAACAGACTTTCGACGGAGTTCTGACGGACTTTCCGAACGAACGGACTTGGCCACACACAATCACACCAAAGTCCGACGGATTGGAACGTGATGACGTAGGACCGGACTAGAATAAGGAAGTTCATAGCCAGTAGCCAATAGCTGACCTAGCGTTGGTTTTCGTCCGTCGGACTAGCATACACACGAATGGATTTTTCGACCGGACTCGAGTCCGCCGGAAAGATTTGAAACATGTTCTAAATCTAAAGTCCGTCTGCTTTTTCGACAGCAAAGGTCCGATAAAGACCACACACCATCGAATTGTCCGACGGATTCGAACGTGATGATGTAGGACCGGACTAGCATAAGGAAGTTCATAGCCAGTAGCCAATAGCTACCCTCGCGTCGGTTTTTGTCCGTCGGACCAGCATACACATGAGCGGATTTCTCGGTAGGAACTGGGTCCGGTGGAGTTCTGGTGGAAAAATTTGAAACATGTTCCATTTCTAAAGTCTGTCAGACTTTTGCAAATCAAAAGTCCGCTGCAGCCCACACACGATCGAATGGTCCGCCGGAATCGTTCCATTGGACTTTTGATGTTGAAAAGTCCGGTCGTGTGTACGGGGCATTACACACAAACGAGGTGAATAGCGGAATCTTTGAATTTTTTTTGTTTTTCCATACAATGTTTTTTAGTTGCAGTTTTTTTGTCAAAGGCTTGCTGCTTGGAAGTTGTTGCCCTTTCCTTTTTCAGATACTACTGAAATATTAAATATTTTTACTGCTTGGCACCCAACGTTTGCCTGCAAAGGTGGATACCTTCCTTTTTTTTTTATTTGGTTCTAACAGTCATCCGAAAAGAGAGTGTTGGGAGAATGACAGACAAGTAAAAAAGTTAAGAACACAATTGACATGTTTTTCTTTTTATGCAGATGACGTAAGAATGTAGCATATGTCATGTATTTGTAAAAAATATATATTTACATATTCATCTAAATACTGTACAGGTAAAGTTTTTGGTTATAGCAAAACAGAAGAGAGGTTTTATAAAGAAAGAAGGAAAAGAAAACATACGTGGTACCTGTAGCCACCAATCAGATTCCAGGTGCTGGTTTGCAGCAGAGGATAGAAAACAAATGTAACTAATTGGTTGTTCCAGGAAACAACAGTTTTCCCTTCTACATTTTTTTTTCTTTTATAAACCAGCCCATAGTTCCCTGATTGTGCACTTTTGTGTAGGACTTTACAGAATGGGAGTGAGGAGATTGATACAGTACATTTACAGTACGTTATTGAGAATCCGTAGTAAAGCGAATCCTCAAAATAGTCCCCGGAGAGTAAAAAAAAATGGCACCCATTGGTTTTGGGTAGCCTTGCATGCTTATTTTTTTTTTCTTTTTTTTTTGTAACCGTACATCTTTGCCAAATGTCTTTTGCTATTGTCAGTAAATGAATATAATACAAAGTATTGAAAGTAACTTTCTATAGCATCCTAGTTTTGTTCTATATCAATTCATTGGAGGTCATGTCCTGTGTCAAAAAAACAACAAAACAAAGTGATAATACAAAGGTTGCTGCAGTACATAGTACTTTAAAATGTTCTATACTATGGCCTATATATGTGACATATATAGATGTGTTTTCTATAGAGCGATCTTGATTTAGAAGGGGGGATATTAATGTAAACTCAATGGAAATTGAGATTTCTTTGCTGCTTTTGGTATTCTGAGATAGTTTTGGTAAGACTTATGAATACAGAGGTTAAGGAAATGGCTGTTTTGTTGAGAGATGTCAAAGGACTTGGTGAAGTAAACATTAGACATCTTACAGTACTGATGGGGACAGTTTCAGTCTACGCATTTCATGAGATTCTCTAGCACATCCCGAACCAAAAACTGCTGCATAGGAGTGCTACCAAGGTAGGAGAGTCTTTTTTTTTCCGCTTTTTCATGTTAATGGGTCCTGAATTCAGTGGAACGTGTTGGGATTGGGTCTGATCATCATAACGACTTTCTTCAGTGAGTAGGATCCACCTCGGAACTCGGCCCAGTAAACACCATCTTGGTAGCGGCTGCGATAGTGCCCTCCTCTGTACCATACACCATTGAGGTTGGAGTGAGCGCAAGCGTTGTACCACCATCCTCCTTTCTGGTAGTGGGCACAATTGCCTAAAATAGAACACAAATTGTTTGCAAGAGATAAAATCGTCAACCACCACCACTTACACACAAACTACTTGTGGACCATCAGTTTATTGGCACCATTCTGAGCTGCAAGCTTGGCGTGTTTTTTAGTAAAATTTTACTGAATAAAGGATTTCTAGAAATAAGTATACATTTATCTGGGACTTTTAATATACACCCTGTTGCTGTACTATATTATAATATTTTTTCTTGGGCTTTTTTGCTTTGTTTCTTTGTGAAAATTTGTTTATTGAAACAAAATGTGCACTACTCTACTCTACTTTTAAATGTTTTTTTTTTCTTTATTCTTTGTATATTTGAGCTGTGACTTTCACATTTGAGTTGTTAAATTATTTCATTGTATGTAGCACCACTTAACTACTGGAAAGAAACTTTTAATTATATTGTTTGGAAATAACCTAACTAAAACTTTTTTTAAATTTAATTTGAAATAATGTGAGAAAGGTTGAACATCTGTGAGGTTTTTGTTGCTGTCCCTGCCCCCCATGGAGAGATTTGCTGTTATTTCCCGTTCCAGTGAACACACACAAGTGTTGGAAATCTTACCCAATGGACACACACTACAGTAAAACCTGACAAAGTCCTTAATGAGGTTGGTGATGCTCTTTCTGTCACATTAGTAGACAAAAGGCATTTCATGGACCAAGCTATAGTGTTTAACTGCCTAGGAAAATTATGAAGGTTACTAACTGAGCTAAGCTATTTTATATTTTGCAGGTGATTATTACAGAAATGCTGTCAAGTAAAGCAGCTTTGGGGTCATACCTTATGGTATATTCACACCAGATGTGCTGGGTGGCTATTCCAGCAGTCTCACCGCATGGACAAGGCAAAATGTCTTCTCTACTATGTGCCCAGTTTACACCACCGTGTCGCACACTGCGGCCAGCAATTGAACTTAAAGTGGTTGTAAACCCTTACAAACCACTTTGACCTACAGATAAGCCTAGATTAAGACTTTCCTGTAGGTCCAAGAAATATCTCCTAAACCTATACAGTTTAGGAGATATTTACAAAAAGATAGCCACCGCACATGCGCCGTAGACAGCGGCACGCAGGCGCACTGGGCAGTCCGTAGATCACTGCAATATGCCGCTCGTGTCGGCTCCCGTGCGCATTTGCGGGAGTGACGTCATCGCCGCTCCGGTGAATCACATCGCCGGAGCAGCAAAACCCGGAAGTCACTCCGGGATACATGGCAGCGGCGAAGATGAAGACGGAGGACCGCTTCAGGGGCTTCGTTCTCAGGCAAGTTATTCATAATGAGCGAGTATACTATGCATACTAGCTCATTATGCCTTTGCCTTGCAGGTTGCGTTTTTTTTTTATTGCCTTTACTTCCTCTTTAATGAGATGTCTTTGTGACATCTCAATAAAATTTGTTAAAAAAAAAAAAAAATGAAACAGTTGGATCCACCAAGTTCAGCTCTTCATCACTGTGCTGATCTCAGCCCGATACTGAACCAGAGCTGCTGAACCAGCCCTGAATAACACAACATCCCCTAATGATATGTACGTACATACAAAATTAACAAGATTCTTTTGTTTGGTTATTGGGTTGCATCTTAGCTGATGTCACAATGAAGGTTAATTGGTTATTTATTATTGCCACTGATCTCGATATTATATATCATCATGTAGAATGAATACCGTATATACTCGAGTATAGGCCGACCCGAATATAAGCCGAGGCCCCCAATTTACCCCCAAAAAAACTGGCAAACTTATTGACTCGTGTATAAGCCGAGGGTGAGACATGCCTGTCCATCCCTGTGTGTGTGTCCGTCCATCCCTGTGTGTCCGTCCATCCCTGTGTGTCCGTCCATCCCTGTGTGTCCGTCCATCCATCCCTGTGTGTGTGTGTGTCCATCCATCCATCCATCCCTGTGTGTGTGTGTCTCCATCCATCCATCCATCCATCCCTGTGTGTGTGTGTCTCCATCCATCCATCCATCCATCCCTGTGTGTGTGTGTGTCTCCATCCATCCATCCATCCATCCCTGTGTGTGTCTCCATCCGTGTGTGTGTGTGTGTGTGTGTGTGTGTGTGTGTGTGTGTGTCCAGCCTACCTTTGTCCCGAGCCTCCGTCCCGTGCCTTGCCTCCTTGCCTCCGTCCCGTGCCGTGACTTGCCTCCTTGCATCCGTCCCGTGTCGTGCCGTGCCTTGCCGCCGCCGTCCCGTCCCGTCCCGTGCCGTGCCTTCCCTTGCCTCCGTCCCGTGCCCTCTTCGTCGGCGGCCATTGTAAAGTTCAAAAGCTGCGCCGCCGCCTTCGCCTGTGATAGGCGGAACACTGAATTTCCCAGCAGCCTGTGTTCCGCCTATCACAGACGTCGTATCATCCTCGTCCGTAGTACGAGGATGATACGATGTCCGTGATAGGCGGAACACAGGCTGCTGGGAAATTCAGTGTTCCGCCTATCACAGGCGAAGGCGGAGCCGGAGGCGCGGCTTTTGAATAGAATGGCCGCTGTCTGTCTGCTCGACACGCTGATCGAGCGGGCAGACAGCGATGACTCGAGTATAAGCCGAGGGGGGCACTTTCAGCCTCAAAAAAGAGGCTGAAAATCTCGGCTTATACTCGAGTATATACGGTATAAGCAGCATGATATAGAAAGGTTACCTGTGTACACATCGTGATCCCTATCCAGGGTGGTGAACTGCTTGCCGTTATGCCAGGTGAACGAATCCCCAGCATTGCCGTTATAACGGCCGAGTCTCAGTTTGTAAAATTCGCTTTCAGGTTCCAGCCGAAAACTTGCATATTCAGCAAACACCTTGCGTCCCTGCCAGTCTTCCATCGTAACTAGTAATTTGTAGTTGCCTTGATTAGTTAGCCAGTAGATGTTTTCTAGTCCGAGCCAATACTCTCCATCAATGTTACCGAATCCTTGCTGTTTGGAGGAAAAAACGAAGCTGGTGTTAATACTCTGCGTTTTAGTACTTTATGTAGGATGAGCACAATAAGTAGGCGTTGTGCACCAAATATATATATATATTTTTATTTTTTCTCTTTTTTTCTCTGCTGATAACTTTTCCACCTATTGCATTTTCAGTTTTATAAACAATTCCCACTGAGGTGAAAGTTTGTCTGGGTTGCTTATATTCGGGTCAAATACCCCAATGACACTACAAATATCTGATTACTTTCAATGTCTATCCTGCCTATTTACAATAGCTGTTTCAACTTAGAGGTTGTACACCTCCATTTTCAATTTGTACCTATAGGTAAGCCTACCTATAGGTACAGTAAATATCTCCTTGTGCGGCATTTAGGAGATATTTACTCTGTACTGCGCTCATGATGTTATCGGCGCAAGTGCGGTGAATAAACGGCCCTCAGTGCTGTTTCTTCACTAGCGAGTGCCGTGACTGCTGACTCCGGCCAGTCACAGGGCTGGAGTCCGCGGCCTCAGCTCTACCGCGGTCTCCAGCTCCAGCGATGCATACTAGCCCATTATGCTTTTACTTTGCAGGGAACAAAAGAGGAAGTAAAACCCATTAGGGTTTTCTTCCTCTTTGTGTGTCAAGAAAAAATCTATAGTTTTAAAATTTGTATTTAGCCAAGTTATATTTCATTGCTTCTTTTTGTAACTTTATAATTCTTTTTTTTTTTAATTTTTTTTTTTTAATTTTATATAAAAAAATACATTTTAGAACCATTTTTAGACTTGTATTGTGCTTTGGCAAGGGACCAAAAGAAGGTGCCAAAAGTTGTCTTTAACCAGTTCCTGACCGGCGCACGGCGGACCCCATGAGTCTGGTCGCGGGTCCCGCGGACTCGATCGCCGCGGGCATACCCACAATCATCTCACAGGGTGGCTGAAAGAGGAGATGCCGTGTAAACAGCATCTCCCAGTTCTGCCTAGCAACAAGTGACGCTGATCTCTGATCCATGTGATTGGAGCAGAGATCAGTGTTCACTAAATGAAAGCCCCCAACAGTTAGTAACACACCCCTAGGAACACTTAACCCCTACACTGCCACCCACTGGTTAACCCCTTCACTGCCAGTGTCATTTACACAGGAATCACTGCATTTGTATAGCACTGATCGCTGTATAAATGACAATGGTCCCAAAAATGTCCGGTGTGTCCGCCATAATGTCGCAGTCACAATAAAAATCGCTGATCGCCGCCATTACTAGTAAAAAAAAAATAATAAAAATGCCATAAAACTATCGCCTATTTTGTAAACGCTATAACTTTTGCGCAAACCAATCAATAATCGCTTGTTGCGATTTTTTTTTTTTTACCAAAAATATGTAGAAGAATACGTATCGGCCTAAACTGAGGAAAATAAAAATGTATATATATTTTTGGGGGATATTTATTATAACAAAAAGTAAAAAATAATGCGTTTTTTTCAAAATTGTCGCTCTATTTTTGTTTATAGCGCAAAAAATAAAAACCGCAGAGGTGATCAAATACCACCAAAAGAAAGCTCTATTTGTGGGAAGCCACAATTTTGGGAAGCCACATTTTGTTTGGGAGCCACGTCGCACGACCGCGCAATTGTCAGTTAAAGCGACGCAGTGCCGAATCGCAAAAAGTGGTCTGGTTTTAAGCCAGCAAAATGGTCCGGGGCTGAAAGTGGTTTACCCCCTTCCTGACCGGGCCACTTTTTGTGATACGGCACTGCGTTGATTTAACTGACAATTGCGCGGTCGTGCGCCGCTGTACCCAAACAAAATTGACATTCTTTTTTTTTTCCCCACAAATAGAGATTTCTTTTGGTGGTATTTGATCACCTCTGCAGTTTTTATTTTTTGCGCTATAAACAAAAAAGCGTGACAATTTTGAAAAAAAACACAATATTTTTTTGTAAACAAACAAAAACAAATTTCTTCCTTAGTTTAGGCTGATATATATTCTACATATTTTTGGTATAAAAAAATCGAAATAAGCATATATTGATTGGCTTACGCAAAAGTTTTAGCGTCTACAAAATAATGGATAGATTTATGGCATTTTGATCTTTTTTTTTTATCTAGTAATGGCGGAAATCATGATTTTTATCAGGACTGCGACATTGCAGTGGATAGGTTGGACAGTTTTGACACTCTTTTGGACCTTTGACATTTATACAACGATCAGAGCTAAAAATAGCCACTGATTACTGTATAAATGTTGCTGGCAAGGAAGGGGTATACACTAGAGGGATATCAAGGGGTGAATGTGTTCCTTGGGTGTGTTCTAACTGTAGGGGGGATGGGACTGCCTGGGAGAGGAGACCGATCGGGGTTCCATTATACTAGGATCCTGACTCCTGCCAGAACGTGGATTTGTGTGTTTACACACACAGATCTTCGGTCTGGCTCTGTCCAGAAGCGATCGCGGGTTCCCGGCGGACAGAGCGGCCGCCGTACAGCTACAGGGGGGTTCAGGCAGAGGAGCCATTCTGCAGCCGTCAAATGACAGCAGGCAGTCGACAAGTGGTTAATAACTTAAAAAAGGAGTCCAAAATTATTTTTGGGGATTACTTGGCTCCCCCATCTTTTTTTTTTTTGACTTGTTTAATTGACTTGTCAGACTTGGAAAATTGCAGAAAGAAAATATTCAGCACAGTAAACAAGAAAGTTTTCATACTTTTATAAATATCTCTAATATTATAGTAACACAACTTTGGAAAGTGCGAAAGGAGGGATGTGGATAATCTCCCCCCAAAAAAAGTTCCCACTTGCTACCTGAGCAGAAACCTCCAAAGCTCCAAGGTGGGCAGAGACAAAGCCAGATACTCTGGTGGCGGAAACGGAACCTATAAATAAAACTTTCTTGCTTTGCCCCAGTTTTACTCACTTTGTATGTTTCCCAGTTGCGGAAAAAGTTGACAGAGCCGTCGTTTCTTCTTTGGATCACTGTCCAGCCACCAGGATCGTGACGCTGATCGCACCACACTTGCATCAGTCTGTTGGTGTTCTCTGGCTTTACCAGATATATGCCGCTTGTGTCATGCCCATCCTCCAGTGCCTGTAGACAATCTTTCCATGGACCTGTCACAAGGACAAGATGGTGTCAGTTCCCAGATTTCAGTGTTTTTGCATTTGTTTCCTACCATTAAATTGTTGGTGATTGTGGAAAGCCATATTAAAATATATTTAGCGTTAGATGGGACCTTAAGTTATTTTTTTTTTGTAAAATACCCTACACATACCTTTTTTATTCTGCAGCATTTAGAGAAGTCTGGTGAAGTGATGGGTTTTTCCTTGGTGGCAGCATTGGGTGAGTCTTCTTTCTGGACTGAGCAGCGCTCATGTAATAGCCAGTAAGTGCTCTCCAGTCTAGGAATAGTGTGGGAGAAGGCTACATGACCGCCTTGGCTCATCAGAAATGTGTTGGGCTTTTTTTGTTTTGTTTTTTTGTTTTTTACAGATGCAAGCAGTATTTAAGTAAATAAATAAAAACTTTAAAAACTACAGAGCTCTGTTATTTGGCACCTTGATGCACACTCAGAAGTCGGCAGACAGCTGTCGCCATAAAGTCAAGCAGTTGACAGGCCTGCAAGTTTTAGACCTCAGTGGGAACTCTCACCTACAGATATGTCTTCAGCCTCAATTCACAAATCAGACACCAGAATCAGGATCACTTTTCCTTCAATAAAGTGACAGTTATTTTCAACGCAATTTAAAGAGGAAGTAAACTCTCCCACTCTGATGCTTCTTTTCATTTAGTCCATTATAATAAGTAATTATCAGACTATAGCCACTGTAATCAGCCCAAATCACATATTACTTACTGTTTAAAGAAACTTTAAAAAAACTTGTTTCCAGGGGTTAGGCAGCGCCATGTTAAGTATTGTTTTCTGAGTCCACAGTGGAGTGTATTTCTGCCCTTACATTGAGCACTTCCTGTACTGTTAACCAAGCCTCCTTCTCAATCCAACGTTTCTATGGCAACCCTGCTTCCCTGTTCATAGCTTACTTGTTTATTTCATAGTATTTACTTGTGCCGATGTCTAATGTTTCCCTTTGTCAGACTTATCAGCTTCAGCTGATAAGACTGCAGTAATGGCCAAGTTTAGACTGTATGTGAGGTCACATGGTGTGTAGGAGGAAGCTCTGAGTGATCAGCAGAGTTCAGTGTTGTGCTGTAGGAAGTCCTGATAACAGATAGATAAGACATAGAGAGTGTGCCGTAAATCAGGGGAGATCTGGGCATGCTCAGTGACTTCATTCTACAGAACAACATGGATTACAACAATACTAAGCAAGTAAGGAGATATCTACAAGCCGTGTTCATTAGGGTTTTTTATGCTGATTTACATGGGACAAAGTTGTGGGGGAGGGTTTACAACCACTTTAAAATGATAGCTTGTAGCCAGAAACAACTTTTTTTTTTTTTTTTTTTTTTTATCCTTGTCTAAAAATTAGTGAAATGTAATCTTTCATTAACAGCCTTGTGCAATTATAAGAGTTTAAGCATACGTTTCATTCATTTTGCATATATGATGACTGGTTTCTTTTTAACATTTATGTAGAAGCTTTCCCTGCCTCAAATACAGTATTTATCTAGTAAATTTTGACTAGAAAAGCTCTTAAAACTAAGATCACTGTGCGATTTGTGTTAAAATGCGGAATGAGACTTGTCAGGTCTGGCGCGGCAGTCTTGTGGAAATACCGCGCCGGGAGGAACAAGACGAAATCAACGGAGGTGTGGATGCTTATAGCCGCAAATAATGTACTTTCCAAAGGGCAAGGAAAATTGATGTAGTCAGGAGAAGGATTTACTGCAGTACAGACCCTCCAGAAAGATGGAAGGATAAATATGGACATGATAATCGATTAAAAACATGTTTCTAAGTGATGTGGACGTTTTGCAGCTTTAATCAAATTAGAGACGCATGCAGTAAAAGTGCTCTATAAAAGCTACTTTACTGTTGATAATTTGCACCCACAATGTTTATGGAGAGCAGTAGTGTTTAAACCTTAAGTGCAGCCAAAATAAACAGAAAAATCAGCACAAGGGAAATAATTTAGTCCGTAGAAAGTAAGTAATGAAAGTAGAATCATCTGCTCGTCCTCCATTTATAAATAACATTTCACAAGTTGATGGCATCCAACGACAAGAAGATCTTTGGTGTATTTGATGCCCCTTTTTGGACCACCAACATATAGAATCGTGCAGATATGTGCAAGAAATGACTTGTTTTGAGGGTTGTTACTCTAAATAACAGAAGGGTATGATTGTTCTATGTAGGATCTATTATGGGCTGTCTGAGATTTTGGGGCCCAAATCAGATTGCGAATCGTAAAAGGGAAGCTGTGCACAATATTTAAAGCGGAACTTCACTCTCCTTCACTCCAACACGGCGATGTCCTGGTCACATAATATAAATGGTCCAGATAGGACGTAGCACATCTTAGCACTTATAGGGCTTGTAGGCACTATTTTGCACTAATCTGCACTTTAGCACTTTGTTAATATCATTTATTACTTAATATTTACTATAGTTATATTTTAGTCACCTTCACTTATTATATATAATCGCATATTCCTGCTCTCTCTCTTATTTTCTCCTATGCATACGATCATTGCGATATAAACCTGATAGGTATAAGAAGGAAGTACATTGCACCATAAGAAATAGATGAGGCATCTGGATCCTTAATTATATTATGGTTCTAGTAAATTCAAAACCTAGGACTACCTATGAGGTAGCGACAATTACCCCACCCTAAGGCTGCTTTCACACTGGGGCGGTGCGGGCTTCGGCGGTAAAGCGCCGCTTTTTTTAGCGGCGCTTTACCGTTGTTTTGGCGGCGGTCTGCGGGCGCTAGCGGGGTGGTTTTAACCCCCACTAGCAGCCGAAAAAGGGTTAAACCCGCCCGCAAAGCGGCGCTTTGCCGGCGGTATTGCCGCGCTGTCCCATTGATTTCAATGGGTAGGAGCGGTTTAGGAGCGGTGAATACGCCGCTCCTTCACTGCTCCAAAGATGCGGCTAGCAGGACTTTTTTCACTGTCCTGCCAGCGCACCGCTCCAGTGTGAAAGCCCTTCGGCTTTCACACTGGAGTGAAAGGGGCCGGTTTTTTTCAGGCGCTACACAGGCGCTATTTTTAGCGCTGTAACGCCTGAATACTGCCCCAGTGTGAAAGCAGCCTAATACACTACCAATTCTCTTGTAAAAACTCCTAGGGGGTTTTTTCATTGGGGAGGCAGCAACCATTCTGTGTTACTTAACCACTTTCAGACCGGACCATTTTGCTGGTCAAAGACCAGACCACTTTTTGCGATTCGGCACTGCGTCACTTTAACTGACAATTGCGCGACAATCCCCCAAACAAAATTTACATCCTTTTTTCCCACAAATAGAGCTTTCTTTTGGTGGTATTTGATCACCTCTGCGGTTTTTATTTTTTGCGCTATAAACAAAAATAGAGCGACAATTTTGAAAAAAAAACGCATTATTTTTTACTTTTTGTTATAATAAATATCCCCCAAAAATATATAAAAAAAAATGTTTTCCCTCAGTTTAGGCTGATACGTATTCTTCTACATATTTTTGGTAAAAAAAATCGCAATAAGCGATTATTGATTGGTTTGCGCAAAAGTTATAGCGTTTACAAAATAGGGGATAGTTTTATAACATTTTTATTAATAATTTTTTATTATTTTTTTTTTACTAGTAATGGCGGCGATCAGCGATTTTTATTGTGACTGCGACATTGTGGCGGACACATCGGACATTTTTGACACATTTTTGGGACCATTGTCATTTATACAGTAATCACTGCTATATAAATGCAGTGATTCCTGTGTAAATGACACTGGCAGTGAAGGGGTTAACCAGTGGGTGGCAGTGTAGGAGTTAAGTGTTCCTAGGGGTGTGTTACTAACTGTGGGGGGGTTGGGCTTTCATTTAGTGAACACTGATCTCTGCTCCAATCACATGGAGCAGAGATCAGCGTCACTAGTTGCTAGGCAGAATGGAGAAATGCTGTTTACATGGCATTTCCTCCATTCAGCCGTCCCGTGAGACGATCGCGGGGATGCCCGCGGCGATCGAGTCAGCGGATCCCGCAACCGGACTCACGGGGGTCCCGACCGGCGCGGGGCGGCGCTCTCCTGATGGCAGGGCGGCATTGAAGATTGGACATACATGTACGTCAATATGCCTGCCCGTGCCATTCTGTCGACGTACATCGTCGTGCGCTGGTCGGGAAGTGGTTAAGCGCGGCTTTATATAATATTAAAATTCCTGGAGCTGCCTACTGGCCAATTACATCTTCAGCCCGGTACTGCCCTTCAATTGTTTTTATTGGTCATGCTAAGATAATATCAGTCCCACACATGGACGGGAGTTCTTTCATCTGAGCGTTGCCAGAAGTGTACACTGAGTTGCACATCCACAGTTCAGTATATTGGACAGACAGGCAGGTAAAATCCTGTCTATTTGCCAAATATATTTTAAATTTAAAGTGATACTAAAGTCTCATTTTTATTCTTTAAAAATAACAAACATATTAAACTTACTTGCTCAGTGCAGTGGTTTTGCACAGAGCAGCTCCAGATCCTCCTCTTCTTGGGTCCCTTGCTGGTGCTCCTGGCCCCTCCCTCCTGTTTGATGCCCCCACAGCAAGCAGCTTCTTATGGGGGTGTAGTGTCACAGTTTGCTGCCTATCACAGGATGCTGCGGAAGTGACGTTGTTGCGTACTGCGCATGCGCGATGCGTTCCAAACACTTGCGCCGTGCGTTCCAACATAGTTTCGGCAATACAGTTCAGCGAAACCATCACATAATGTTACGGAAGTGATGTTACACACAACACAAACACTGGGCCGTTCGTTACAACACTAATACTTCCCTTGTTACCTAGTAGGTTTTGGCGGAAACGTCACTTCCGCAGCATCCTGTGATAGGCAGCATAATGTGACACTACAGGGGCAACTGAGCTGCAGCTGTGTGTGTTCATTCAGCCCCGTCCCCTCTCTCTCCTGATTAGTTAACCGACTTAACTAACTGATAGCACCGGGAGCCAATGGTGCCGCTGCTGTGTCTCAGCCAATCAGGAGGGAGATTCCCGGACGGCCAAGGCACTCGTGCAACATTGTTGGATAGATTTGGTGCTCAGGTACGTATTAGGAGGGCTACTGCACACAGAAGATTTTTAACCACTTGACGACTGCAGTCCCAATAAGAATCGAAGATTGCCGCCATTACTAGTAAAAAATAAATGAATAAGAAAAATGACACAAATCTATCCTCTGTTTTGTAGGCATGATAACTTTTGCGCAGACCAATCAATATACACTTATTGTGATTTTTTTTTTTTTAAACCAAAAATATGTAGAAGAATACATATTGGCCTAAACTGAGGAAAAAAAAATGTTTTTTTATATATTTTTGGGGGATATTTATTATAGCAAAAAGTAAAAAATATAGCTTTTTTCCAAATTCACTCTTTTTTTTTTTTTTTTGTTTATATCAAAGGACGTCAATTTTGTTTGGGTACAACGTCGCACGACCGCGCAATTGTCAGCTCAAGCAATGCAGTGCCGAATCACAATAAATACTCTGGTCAGGAAGGGGGGGTAAATCCTTCCGGGGGTGAAGTGGTTAGGCTTAATGCAAAGAATGCATTAGGAAAAAAAATCCTTTTGCCTTTACAACCACTTTAAGCGAGACCAAATGGGCAGTTTGAGAAAAGCGTGAAGAGACACTAAGGGCGCTATCTGTGCCATGATCTATTATTTTTAGAGTTTAGGAAGTCTGTGAACATCTCTTCCCCAATTCTCTGTAATGCAGACCACGGTTATTCTTCCGCTGCCTTAAAGAGGGATTCCACCAAAAAAAAAATATTAAAAGCCAGCAGCTATAAATACTACAGCTGCTGACTTTTAATAAATGGACACTCACCTGTCCCGGGTTCCAGCGATGCCGAGGCCGATCGATCGCTCGGCTCTCGGCTGCTGTAGTCGCCATTCTAGGTGAGGGAATCAGGAAGTGAAGCGAATTGGCTTCACTTCCCGGTTCCCTACTGCGTGAGCCACGCCGCGCAATAGGAAATCTCCGCGCTGTCACTGGGACCCGTGTGTGTCCCAGCAGACAGCTCGGCAGGACAGGAAATGGTGTAGACTCCCACGGGAGTCTATGCCCGGAAGTGGGTGAAAATACCTGTCTTTGACAGGTATCTCCACCCCCTTCCCCCCTGAAAGGTGTCAATTGTGACACCGGAGGGGGGGAGGGATCCGATCAGTGGAGGTTCCACTTTAGGGTGGAATCCCGCTTTAAGGACATACAGAAGAAGTGTTTAGAAGACGTAGCAAAAAGTGGAAGCTTCATTGCTCTTTGACCAGGATTTGTAACAACATGAAATCTTGTTGTGTTGTCACCTTCTGAACTGCTTCCAAATATTGAAAAGAAGAACTTTCACCACTGAAATAACAATCCTGTTGGTTTGTCAGGACAAAGAACTCTTTCAACTTTAACCTTTTTTTCTGAAGACCTTCAGGCAATGTCCCCTTATACCCCATTTATAGTTAACTGGAAATAATTTTTTCCATATGATCCATACAGCTCTACTCCCAAATTAAATGAACGCGTCTATGTACAACCACATTACTAAGCTCGTCACAAAACGTAAATGTCAACATTAAGAATTTGCTGTTATGGTCTTTCTTGTCCTAAACAACCAAATTTAATTACAAACCACAAAACTCAACAGGGTGGGCAGACCCAGAATGCTAAAGTGTGCTGCTTTTAGTGATTACTTATCCTTTTTTTTAATGCAAAAGAATTCCTCATAGTGGTTTCTATTTCTCTCTGTGTAGAATCGCTTCTATAATGCACCTGCACTCTAAAGGTTTTCATGAACAAGTAATTAAATTTACCTATTTGGATGGTTTCTGGGTAACTTCATCTTTCTGAGGAACTTGCTGACGTTCTGCAAGGAATATGACTCCTTCCAGTCTTGTGACTTGGCTTCATTCAATGGCTTCCCTTGTCTTTTTCTTATTACCTATTTGCATGTGTCCGCCACTGACTTGGTCTCCCCATCTTCTCTCCAACCATATCTGATTTGATTAGTCCCTGAGGGTATATAAGGAGACTGCCACTTCTTATTATGCCGCGTACACACGACCGGACTTTTCAACATCAAAAGTCAGACGGAATGATTCCGGCAGACCATTCGATCGTGTGTGGGCTGCAGCAGACTTTTGATTTGCAAAAGTCTGACAGACTTTAGAAATAGAACATGTTTCAAATTTTTCCGCCAGTACTCCGCCAGACCCAGTTCCTACCGAGAAATCTGCTCGTGTGTGTGCTATTCCGATGGACAAAAACCGATGCGAGGGCAGCTATTGGCTACTGGCTATGAACTTCCTTATTCTAGTCCAGTCATGCGTCATCACGTTCGAATCTGTCGGACTTTGGTGTGATTGTGTGTGGCCAAGTCCGTTCATTCGGAAAATCCGTCAGAACTCTGTCAGAACTCCGTCAGAACTCCGTGGAAAGTCTGTCAGACCTAGTCCCTCAAAGTCCGGTTGTGTGTACGTGGCATTAGAGAATGCTTGTTAGGGAATGCTGGTATATGTGCGAATTGCATTATTTGTCTCACTTAGTGAAGATTGAAACTTTTTTTCGTAATCTTGTTGCTTGTCTGATGTTTGCATTAACATTATGTCTGAATGCATAAACGTTTTGTCTGTCTTACTATTACTGTCTGAGGACCTCCACCGTAACCTTTTCTTATTGTCACTGATTCATTACTTTATCTTGCTGGCTACTATCAGACTGGAGCGGTGCGGGCGTCGGCGGTAAAGCGCCGATATTTTTAGCGGCGCTTTACCGTCGTTTTAGCAGTGGTATGCGGCCGCTAGCGGGGCAGTTAAAACCGCTCGCAAAACGCCGCTTCTGGCGCTTTGCCGCCGGTATAGCCTTGCTGCCCCATTGATTTCAATGAGTAGGAGCGGTCTATTCACCTTCACGGCTCCAAAGATGCGCCTAGCAGGACTTTTTTTACCGTCCTGTCAGCGCACCGCCCTCCGGCTTTCACACTGGAGTGAAAGGAGCTTCTTTTTTCAGGCGCTATTTTTAGCGCTGTAGCGCCTGAAAAACGCCTCATTGTGAAAGGGGCCTTAAGCAAAACCTTGTAGCATGAAACCCAACTTCCTAGCAGTGATTGACTAAGCACACCTCTGTCTTTATACTTTAATGGAGATAAAGCCCTAGAAACCACTCATTTTCTAACCACTCAGCCCTTGAGGACCTATTTTTTTTTTTTTTTTCTACTGTTGACAAGTAGGAAGCACAAGTACAGGGACCTCAGGCTATGCTTATTCCACTGAAGCCACTTTTGGAGATTCACGTTCTGACCGGAGTTTCTGATGCTGATAAGACGTAGTAGTTACATGCTGAGAGGCAACACAGACAGGTAAAACTTCCAACGCTTCCTAGTTCATATGGCATGGCCTTCCCCATTCCCCACAACTCTGGTTCTGCTATAGGTCTATTTACAAACTAGACATTTTTTTTGAATGTTCCTTCAAGCAAGAGCCTCCTATTATAGGACTCGCACCACCTTTGAATCCCTTCAAACACATATGATCTCCTTCAACTACCTAAACTCATTTCCTAATCTGTCATCCTATGGCACCGGTGTCTTCCAAAACTGAGTACGAGACTTGGGTGACCCATCATCTGAGGACGACTGGGAGACAATCTGCACAATGACTCAAAAAAAAGGTTCCCTGAATGTGAATAAGCAGGAAAATGGTTTTAAACTGCAAGCTCGTACAGCAGTACCATCAGTGATACCTCGATTTATTTATTTTTTTTGCAACGGGGCAGTTTGTGACAATGTTTTATCTTTCAAAACCTACTGGAGTAAAATTCACCATATAACTTTGTCAGTATCAACCTTTCCCTTTTAAATTTTACCCCTGGCTATGCATATGATAGACGCAGCAAGATTATGTGCTCCTGTCCACTGGAGAATGGCATAACCGCCCACACTGGCAGAATGGATTTCCGATATTAACCCGAATACCAGGAATTGATTCACATTTCACAGGAAAGACTTTCACAATATCACAAAATCTGGACCTTCTGGTCAATTTCACAACTATGGCTGAATATACCACTGTACTTCAGGACAATGGCTAGGGAGTCCACGTGAACAATGGCGCTCAGTTCTTTTAGGTCTCTGGGAGACTGTCCCTCCTGCCTTACAACCCCCCCCCCTTTTATTTTTCCTTCCTCCCTTCTTACCTTTCCTTTTTCCCTCTCTCTCTTCCACTCTCTCTTGCTGTACTTCCCCTTGCTTGTCTCATTCTTTTTTTTTTTTTGCAAGGTATACACCTGAACAGGTTTTTATAGGGGCTTGAGCGCCCCTAAATGGCCAAGAAGCCTTCGCTTTTCTTGTTCTTTGCTTGATCTTCAACACATTATTGAGACATACTGTGGTCAAAAACAACTATACTGGCGTTTACCTTTTCAATGGCCATGTATGACATACTGTATATTGTATGCTGTACTGTATATTGTATGCCGTACTGTATATTGTATGCTGTACTTCCGTTGCAATTTTTCTTGAGACTTTGCATGTAACCCTGCTCCATTTTGTGGCTGTTAATCCTGTCTTGTATACATTGCGTACTATTCTTTAATGAAATGTTTATGGAACAAAAAAATAAATAAAAAATCAACACTTATAAACTATGGTTTTTGGCTGTGTTGCATTGGGATATTATATTTGTAGTCATTGATCAGGGAGGCTGAGTGATTGCAATATAATAAAAGATGTATGGTGTCACATCATGCCTGGCACTTTTCCATTTAGACTTCAGGAAGGGCCTATCAGAGGTTAGAGGTCATCTGGCAAAGCCTCTATATTTTCTTTTGCCCCCCCCCCCCCCCCCCCCAGTCTTAGGGGACATCTAGTACACAAAGCTCCCTTCTTCTTTAATGTTATGCATTTTTAAACAAAATAATATATTCAAGATGTTTGGCTGTATCAGAAGTATACGAACCAGCCCTTGGTGGTATTCTGCGGCATGACAGCTGAACATAGATATTTAAGGACTTTAAAAAAACTAAAAACTAAATTGGTTTGTGTAAAGTTTTTGTATTAACAATTTTATATATATATATATATATATATATATATATATATATATATATATATATATATATATATTTATATATAAAATTTAATAATAGTACACTGAGGGAAATATAGGACTTTTGGCAGCATATTAGAGCTTCTCTACATATGGCAGGATTATCTAGAGCACTGGTTCTCAACTACTGTCCTCAGGACCCACTAACAGGCCAGATTTTAAGTATTACCTTGGGGGAGATGCAGACTAGAAGACGGCAATCACTGAGAAGCAAATGATATCACCTGTGATGTATTTCAGTTATCTTGCAAACCTGACATGTTACTGGACCTGAGGACAGGAGTTGAAAACCACTGACCCGAGAGGATTCGGAGAGGATAAAGTGTCATCGTATGCGAACGACGCACTTCTTTATCTGGGGGACACTGCTGTCCTCCTCCAAAATGCAGCGTCTCTTATAATACATTTTGGTTCCTTCTCAGGTTTCTCTATAAATTGGAGCAAGTTCATTCTTCTTACAGTTACTTCATTTAAATATTTGGGAGTTCAGATCACCCCGATCCTACTCAATGCCAGGATTTAAATGTACTTCCCCTACAGAGAAATATTGACAAAGCTGCACAGAAATGCCACTCGTAAATTCTTTTACCTCTTTTATCTGGCAGGCTTGGTAAGACACCCCCCCCGGGACTTGACCCCCCTCCTCAACTGGTCATTGCATAGGCTGCCACCGGTGCGGGGCTCCCATGACCTTAGGTATACTGTATTTGAATGGGCATTTCCTACACTTTGGGGTTCCCACATTAATAGGCAAAGATGAGAATAGATGATTCAGACTAGTACTCTATATTCTTTCACATAGAGGCTGTTTTATGTATTCCCTTCATTGGATAGCAAACCCATATACTGAATACGGCCTTTTGGACGTCGCTTTTTCATTTCTGTTTTTCCTGTGTGTTTTGTTTTGTTGATGTTTTTCTTTTTATTGTATTAATGTGCCACTATGCCATTTTCATGCTTTCTGAGCCCAATCTCCTTAGGTCACTTTGTATACAGTATTGTAACCGAGTTAAACTTCCTGATTTTCTTGAACGGAGCCTACTGACTCTTATGCAGTGTTTCTAATGTACCGTACTCTTCATATCTTCTGCAGTGTCTGTATGTATGTTGGTTTTTTGGCACAATAAACATTTTTCTGATTAGAAAAACCTTTTTCTTTGAGATGTAAACATCCCTGTGAAGAAAATCTTTGAGTGTTGTCCTCTCTGTAAGGCGAGGGGTAGATAAATCTTGGGGTGAGTCAGGAACCACATTAATGTGACCCTTCTGAAACCTTCTAAGATGGTTCAACATTTTGCTTTACATTCGCAGCATATACCGTATGTTCACAATTGTGTTAGTTGCATTATTAATATCACAAGTCAAGACCATACATCGATCATTCAGGTCCAATTCTAAGTCATTAAAGAGTGAAAAATATTATTTTCAAAGGATGGCACGTTTTCTGGTCTGTGCATTTTGATAGGAAATTTTGAGGGAAGTTCTTATGGTTGCTTCATCACATGGAACGGGGTTTTTTGAATATACATTATATCACTCTTTGTGATCCTGGCATAGGCCCCTGTGTTTCTGGGGAGGTGAAATGCAACTGGTGTACTATGAAAAATGTGGTAAAGATTTAATCTTGTGGTTTGCCAACATTCATCAGAAAAGAGATAAGCAGAAGTTTTGGCAAGAAAGTTTGTAGTAAAAATTATAACATAACTACCCTGTTTCCTCGAAAATAAAACCTAGCCTGATTGTCGGTGATGGCTGCAATATAAGCTTAATTTCGGGGAAACAGTGTAGGGCTTATTTGGGGGGTAGGGCTTATATTGCAGCCATCATCGACAATCACGCTAGGTCTGATTTCCGGGGAAACAGGGTAGTAAAAAAAGAAATGTTAGAATAGGGTGAATCTTGTAGGTTAAGTGTTCTGCAGGTAATTTAGAAGCCACCATGAATTGGCATGGATGGTCCCATCTCTAGACATAAGTAGCTTTAAATGGATACCCCCAACAGTGGCACAGTGGTGTAGTGGTTAGCACTCTCACCTAGCAGTAAGAAGGGTCACTGGTTCAAATCCCAACCATGACACTACCTGCCTGGAGTTTGCATGTTCTCCCTGTGCCTGCGTGGGTTTCCTCTGGGTACTCTGGTTTCCTCCCACAATCCAAAGACCTGCAGGTAGGTAAATTGGCTTCTGTTCAAAATTGGCCCTAGGATATGAATGGGGACCTTGGATTGTGGGCTCCTTGAGGGTAGGGACCACCACAGGAGTGTGCAATGTACAGGGATGGGGACAATTGTAGACACTCACTCAGGTTGAACATGGATGGACTGGTGTCTTTATTCAACCTTACTAACTATGAAACTAGAGGAACCATTGCACGAAATTTTGGTAATCCATAGACTTTTTCATGCAATGATGATATTTTGGGAGAGATCAGCGAATAAAGAAATTTCCAAGTGGGGGTCCAGTAGTGGGGTAACAGATTGAGCAGTTTTCATGAGCTGCAAAGGTTTTGGCAAATGAATAAAAAGATAAATACCAGGAAAAAAAAATCATGAGGTATTCTCAAACAACCATATTTTGTTTACAAAGCTGGAGTGCTGCTTTAAATTAAGAATGCTGCCAAGTACTGTTTTTGTCTGTTTGCCACATAACATAACAGCAGTGCTGATTCAGAAAAACTGCAATGTGAATAAGAAACATATTATTTCTGATGCCCTCTGGCTGCTAAGAGTCCAGAAGAGTTACAAGTGTAAGTAAGACCTGTTTATGGAAACTTACTGAGTCCGTGAAAGGAAAAAATAAAAAGTACCACGACTCGGTGGAACTACTCTTGTTATTTTGTAAGCTGTGCTGTTAATGTGATGTACGGAGTTGTGGATGTTTATCTTTATTATGTAGTTTTATTTGCCATAAAATGTGTTTTTTGTTTCTTCTTGTCAACCTTTATTTGATCCTTGGGGTTGTTGCTGTAAAATACTCTTGCTCTTTGCATTCAAGTGGTGGGATATTTTCAGTTGTCATCATTGGTTTCGGTCCAGCTTTTGCAGGTTTAATATAGCGGATCAGTGTTGTGCGTTGTCTGCTTAATTGAAATTTGGCTCCTCGGTCCTGTTCTCACCGGTCAACCCATCTGTTCAATAATTAGTGCAGGAAATCCATTTGCACAATCTTGGCCTCCAGCCCTGTAGCTGCCGCTTTGGCAGATTCAGTTCTATAATCTGCCTCGTTTTGCTCACTCCACCATGGCTGATGTTGCAGACGGAGTCCAAAACCATGACATAATGCTTCTATCTGGAGTGAGTTTTCCAGAGATTTATTCTCAACTAGTAGATTTGTACCAAGGAAAGTATTCACAGCCATGCCCTGTTAGACTAAACTTGTCAGTACAGATAAGTAAATGAGTCAGTTGGAATTCAATATATTGATGCAAATTGGGTAGGTTCACAAATGTCCCCGTTTCTGCTTAAAATTTGTGCAACATCTGTCAAATAAATCAGGAAGCCACATCAGGTTCCTTACTCTGGCCAAAGGACAGCAAATATCTAATCCTGCAAAATGGATCAGCAAGGATGAATTGGGTGGATCACTGATGGAGTTGATTCCAGTCATATAGTTTACCTTTCTCAGATGCTAGAAACAGCTTGCAGCTCCTGTCCAGTAGTGTAAACTTCCATTGCTTAAAGTGTAATGCTGGCCATACACGGTAAGAATTTTCGTATGAATTTCGCACCATTAGTGAGGCTGCAGCAACAGCCAATTTTCGTGTGGAAATCAGATTTGAGGAATCGGACATGTTGGAAATTTTTTGAAAAACGAACGATTTTCTAATCCATGATGGGAGAATCGTGCGAGAAATGTAATAAGAAAAGAAAATTTACGGAGAGAAAAGAAGATTCCCGGCCACAAAAATTATTTTCTGTAGCAACATGAGGTGAAATTGAAGGCTTGGTTGGCCGAATTTCGAAAATCAATGGTGGCGCCATTGGATCACAAAAAAAAAAATGAATTTTCTGATTTTGAAATGAAAATTTGTTCGAAATTCGACCATGTTGTTGTCAGCCAAGGAAGCTGCCATCTTTGCCTCTGTTTAATATAAAACTACCATGATTCTGCGCATGTGATCAGTCATGACACGAGCCATTGGATGGTTTAACAGTTTGATTGAGAGCACAACCAATGGGAATGTTACATTTCCGTCATGCCCCCGAAATGAAACTGTTTTATGGATGGGTTTACTTCCACTTTAATTTCAGTGATAGTTGAAGTTACCAGAAAAGCCATAAATATGTGAAGAGGCAGAGGGGTATTTTCCCCTGACACTAGCATCACTTCTGCAAGATAGGCAGTTGAGGTCTTTTGTCCAGGATGGAAGAAATGGCCAGATCGTGGCCAATGACTGCCTAAAGGGCCCATTCACACCGGCACTATCCTCTGTGGTGCACAAAACTCATACTTGTGGCATTGCACGTAAGTGTGATCCTTTAGGGCAGCCCAAAGACTGTGTACGACCTTTTTCCACAGTGTGTTGCAGTACAAGTGTGCTGGTAAAGTGCACCGGGGTCCCTTTCAGCCTGGAGCACACTGACTGTAATGTTAATTGCTGTAAGCTACATGTTATTGCAACACACTGGAGTCAGTGGGGTCTTTATCAAGCTAGTCACAAACTCCGACACTCATTTAGCCAAGGGATTGTTTTGTCACCTGACTTAATCTGTGTCAGTGGCACACTAGGTCACAATGCCAGCCTACAGATACCTACCATATAGCATTAGGTTGTACTAAGCAATTGCTTTCTTGACAAGTTCCCTTTTAGGTCTGAACCACAAGAAAGAAAATCCATAAATCTAGAATCAAATTAAAGGCATAAGAAAAGACTGCAACTGCTCCTAAACATATTCCTTCGATCCCCCTCCGCACTGTGTGCTGGCATTAGGAGCACATCCAGCTCAGCACAAATAGTTAAAAATTAGGCGGACAAAGCCACACTTCTATGAAGTCTCATCATGATGTTTAAAGTGGTTGTAAACCCTCCCCCACAACTTTGTCCCATGTAAATCAGCATAAAAAAACCCCTAATGAACACGGCTTGTAGATATTTCCTTACTTGCTTAGTATTGTTGTAATCCTTGTTGTTCTGTAGAATGAAGTCACTGAGCATGTCCAGATCTCCCCTGATTTACAGCACACTCTCTATGTCTTATCTCTCTGTTATCAGGACTTCCTACGGCACAACACTGAACTCTGCTAATCACTCAGAGCTTCCTCCTACACACCATGTGACCCCACATACAGTGTAAACTTGGCCATTACTGCAGTCTTATCAACTGAAGCTGATAAGTCTGACAAAGGGAAACATTAGACATCGGCACAAGTAAATACTATGAAATAAACAAGTCAGCTATGAACAGGGAAGCAGGGTTGCCATAGAAACGTTGGATTGAGAAGGAGGCTTGGTTAACAGTACAGGAAGTGCTCAATGTAAGGGCGGAAATACACTCCACTGTGGACTCAGAAAACAATACTTAAGATGGTGCTGCCTAACCCCTGGAAACAAGTTTTTTAAAGTTTCTTCAAACAGTAAGTAATATGTGATTTGGGCTGATTACAGTGGCTATAGTCTGATAATGACTTATTATAATGGACTAACTGAAAAGAAGCATCAGAGTGGGAGAGTTTACTTCCTCTTTAAAGCAGTTGGCTTTTAACATAGTCCCCAACCTAATCCACTTGTCAGAGGGGCACAGGGCATAGGTTGAGGCTGATTTACTAAAACTGGAGAGTGCAAAATCTGGTGCAGTTGTGTATGGTAGCCAATCAGCTTCTAACTTCAGCTTGTTCAGATTGGTTTCTATGCAGAGCTGCGCCAGGTTTTGCACCGCAGATTTAGTAAATCAACCCCTTTGTCGGAAGTCCACTTTGATTGAACTTCAAGGTAGTGTGGCTTTTCCTTCATTTTTACTTAAGAGATTATATATATATATATATATTATATTATAATAACATGTTGTAACTCCAGGAAAATCCGCCAATGCTTAACCCAAAACACTTACCAAATAAGCTAAGTAAGCCATATGATGGAAAGCAGCACAAAGCTTTCAAAAGTACCAAAACTACATGGCTTGGAAAAGCATATGTTGTGAAGCAGGCAAATCTTTATGGAGATTTAAAATGAATTGCACACCAGGGACGTGGGCTTTATAATTATAGCCCTAAACACATTGATCTTCATTCCTTAGTAGAAAAGTCTCTTAGCCCTTGTACACACGGTCGGAGATTCCGACAACCAAATCCGTCGGAGTAATTCCACCGGATTAATTCCGGAAGTGATGTTGCATACATACGGTCGGACTAAGTTGTCCGAAAATCTGATTGTACAGAACGTGATGAAGTTATTTCGTTAGGACGGGACTACGTTCAGGCTAGTAGCCGATAGCTTTGGTCTAGGAATTTGATCTGAGCATGCGTGGCACTTTGTCCGTCGGAGTAGGCTACACATGATCAGAGTATGTCCGACCGAAAATTTTTGCGGCAAGTTGGAAAAGTTGGTCAGTCGGATATTCCGACTGAAACAGTCCGATGCAGACCACACACAGTTGGAATATCCGACAAAACGGTCCGATAGGACACATTCCGTCGGAATCTCAGACCGTGTGTACAAGGGCTTAGGAATAAGCTATACAGCTAATTCTAGGTTATTGGAGACAACACAATTGCCTTTTGCTGCTGAAAATCTAGGGTGGAAAAGAAAACCCAAAGTTCTGATTGAGCAGCCCACTCTTAAAGTGGATGTGAACCCCATTCATGAAATCTGACCTAGGCACATGTATCTGTAGTTTTTACTTATCTCTCGCTCTAAAGCACTAAGTCCTGTGTTTTTTTTTACTGCTCCGTTCTTCTGTTATCAGCATGATAACTTCTGACAAGTTCTCTGACACAGGAGATAAAAGCAGCTGGAAATTTGTGTCAGGGTGGATGCCTAAAGCTAGATTAGCAGAGAGCTGGTCTATTCACAGCACTGCTCTGCATGTTGCTTCATTCCTCTGCGGGAGGGGATGTGTACCTTTCAACTGTCACACAGCTTATGCCAAGACTCCACACCCAGTGGTGGAACAGGAATTAGGGTTTACATCCACTTTAGACATGACAGAAAAAATGTTAATACTGAAAAGAACTCCCCACCACAGTGTCAGATTGCTTGAAAACTTTAAAGCTAAATTCTTGGCAGAAAAAAAAAAAAAACTTCAATGAATGATTGTATTTGTTCATTAAAGACTGTTAAATTTATTTTTTAACGCATCTAGTGTAAAGCTGGGTATTCACCTTGAGGTTTTTTTTTCATTCGACCAGTTGTTGAGCTCAGATCCCCCACAACCACACAAGTGATGTGGATTCAGGGATCTCTCCTTGATTAAGCCCCGGGGCCGGGTAAAACGTATTGGAGTTGTGCTCTGCATGAATCGAGCTGAGGCTGTTTTTTTTTTTTTTTCTGTTCATATTTTTATTAGTAGTTTGCAGAATTGCATAAAAAATACATAATCTGGAACTTTGAAATCCCATATATCAAAACAATATTAAAGCTTAAAAAAAAAGACTATTCTTTCCAATGTTTTGAAAGTCAATATCAATATCTTACCACCCATTCATAAGAGGCATCTATACTTAAATTTACCATTGCTTCATTTAGGTAAGAATCTGTTCAAATGTTCATAACAAAAGAAAGAAAGAGCTGAGGCTGGTTTTACTTGCCACTCGGGCTGGATGAGGTGTGCGGCAGTCGGGCTACCTTTTTTCTGTTTTGCATTATGCAGGAATCTCACCTGCAGCACTATTGTATTCTTAGCCCTTGTACACACGGTCGGACATTCCGACAACAAAATCCGTCGGATTTTGTCCAACGGATTTTGTCCGAAACTGGTGTTGCATACACACGGTCGGACAAAGTTGTCGGAAAATCCGATCGTACGTAACGTGATGACGTTATTTCATTACAACGGGACTACGTTCAGGCTAGTAGCCAATAGCTTTGGTCTAGGAATTTGATCTGAGCATGCGTGGCACTTTGTCCGATCGGAATTCTCTACAAACGATCGGACAAAGTCCCATCGGACCATGTTGTCGGAAAGTTTTATAGCCCAGCTCTAAAACTTTGTCGGTCGGATATTCCGACGGAAACAGTCCGATGGAGCCCACACACTGTCGGATTATCCGATAACACAATCCGATCGGACATTATCCATTGGAATGTCCGACCGTGTGTACAAGGGCCTACAGTTGGCACACCCTCCCCACCAGAATATGTAGATCAGTGCTGCAGCTATTGGCTGCAAGCTCTGAATGCTGTTTTTCTGGCAGGACCATTCGACTAACGCCATTTGTTAGACCAGCTTATGTTAAACCGACAGTGTCACACATACAGCCAATTTGTCCAGTTCCTGCTGAACTGGTTAATGGATGCTGGTAATTGGACAAAGTAGACAAAAGCCCCTTTTTAGACACAACATTTTAAACACTGCTGTTTAGCCTCGATGTGGCTGTTCTGCTAATCCTTATGCTGCCTCAACGTCGCTTTTATGACATTCGACATCACGCAGCTTTTTTTGGTAGGTGTTGAGTAAAGCTTTGGCTTCTCCTGCAGTTACAACGTGCAGCAAAGTCTTTATTCTGATCTCTATTTCATCTATTCACTGGGGTTTTATCCAGTATTGGCTGCGACCTTATATATGTTTTGGCTGTCAGGTTTGTGAAAGCACATGTTTGCGTGTGGTCCCCAGCAAGAGGTCAGAGAGCCGGGTGTGCCAGCGACCGGAGCCGTGTTTCTATAGACATAGGACAACAAATAAATAGCGCTACCAGGGCAGAAAAACAATGGAGCAAAGACAGGAACATTGTACAGCCAGGTCAGTATAATAACACCGGTTCCCAGGAGGTTACGCAAATGGTTCCATTCCTCATCTTAGCTGGAAATACTTCACCCAAACTTTCCATCTGTCTGACTTTAAAGGAAGAGTCTACTCAGACATCAACATTATGCATATAAGCTAATTTCCAGGGCACATCCCTAAATATCTACAAGTTTCAAAATGTATTGTTATGTTTTTTTTTCTTTTTTGCCCGAACAAGCAAAGTGGGCACTGGCGAGTTACCTGGTTTTAAACATCTCCCCCTTTAATTTGCATAGAGGTTGTACAGTACGGAATCCTATGACAGGACAATGAAGACATACTCCTTAATCAATATAAACATCTAAATTCATTCCTTTTTTTTGGGCTTTTTTAAAGTGGGGTGCCCCTAAGAAAAAAAAGAAAAATAATTAAAAGTCAGCAGCTACAAATACTGCAGCTGCTGACTTTTAATAATCGGACACTTACCTGTCCCAGGGTCCAGTGATGCGGGGGAACGAAGCCCCCCCCCCCTCGTTCCCCGCTCCGCTGCGGCGCCATCATTCGTACTGTGGGCACCCAGCTGTGGCTTCACCGTGATACGCCGCACAGTCCTCTAGGACACGTGACAGGTCCCAGATGACTGTGCGGCGCAGGGGGGAAGTGATGTCACCAGCCCGCGCAAGGAAGAAGGCAGACTACGAGGGACCCCCTAGCAACAGGTATTTAGAGGTGAGTAGCATTTTTTTATTTATTTTTTCCAATTATTTTTTTATTTTTTTAAGAATTTTAAACAATTTTTTATTTTTTGGTGGCAACACCACTTTAAGCATAAAGTTAAACTGTTGGGGGCGCGTTCTGTTCTGGACTGTTTTAGCAGCTCACTGACTGACTGTTCCTTTGGCCGGAGACTGCTCTTTGGTCACCGTTTCATTCTAAAATTAATAGAACTTTAATAACTTTGCTTAAAAAAGCAATCCATTATGTGAAAAAAAACATTAGTGCCCCTGTGCGCTGACAGGTACTGAAGCAGAAATGTGAATGTTTGCCGCTGTATGTAGCCATTCCTCCTACTTGGCATGCCAGTAGGTCTGAACAAGCAATACATTTCATGCAGCAATGGGGGCTTTTCCTTGCTCCATTTTATTCTGCCCGTCATCCTAGTGTTTTGGAAAAGGAGCCTCATTTGAGAGGGTGGTGGATACGATATTTTTTCATTACAACTGTTCTGACATCCGACAATATACTACTTTCAAGCTGGCCATGCATGACTTGAATGCTTTACGAGCATTTTTCGGGAGCTGACATTGTGAAAGGGCTCTTAAAGCACTCGGGGCTTTCACATTGGAACTGCAGATGAGGCTTCTTTCAAGCACTTTACAGGCGCTTTTTTTTTTTAACGCTAAGGCACCTGAAAAACGGCCCAGTGTGAAAGGGGTCTAAGGATCACTGAAATTGTCACTGGGCACAGTGGCTCCAGTTCGGCGGGACTCCACTCAGGAATAGAAAAAGGACCCAGAGCTGAGAATCCATATACATATACTCCAAAGAGAATGCCAAACAAATGTCCAAGAATCCAAGGTCTTCAATGAAAAAATTAAGCCATAAAATTAGGACTGCAACTAACGATTATTTTCATAATCGATTCGTTGGCCGATTATTGTTTCGATTAATTACTTAATTAAGTAATTTAATAACCTTTAAAAAAAAAAAAAGTGGGTCAACTTGACGTTCATTTTCAACCACAGTGACGGGAAAATTTGGAAATAATAGAAAACTTCTTGGTCAAAGGAATTTTCAGACAGTGGATGTGGTTTTCGTTCAGAAATTACATTCATTTTAAAAACAGAATGTTAAAAACAAGTGAAAATTTCAAACAAAATTCTTTCATTCAGCGAATGTACAAAGATTTTTCGTCTGAATATTCTCGTCTGAAAATTGATCGGTGTGGCCAGCATAAGGCCCGGTACACACCTATGCAGTTTGCTTTTGATCTGTTTCTGCAGTGCTTTTTGCTGTACGTTTTGATTTTTGCGCACGTGATTTTACAGCAATTTGCATTTTTTTGTGGGCAGATTAAAAAACACAAATTGGTGCAAAAACGCATTACATGCTTTTCTGCAGCTTCTCCATTGAAGAATATTGAACCAATAATGCACCATTTTGCGTTAAAATTCCCTGACCCTTACAAGCTAAATTAATGAGTTATATATTTCCTAATGTTATTACTATAGAGGAGATTTTAGGGATGGTTTAATTAAGTATCTTTTATTCAAGGAATAACCAAGCCACATGGTTGGATCTTGGCCCTGAATTATCTACTTACCTCTCTATACCTTCCTGGTAACAACCTTTCTTTTACCCTATATTATACCAAATCTCCTCCAACCCTAAACTTTGAAACTACAATTTTTACTATGTATCTAATCCAGTTATTAAACTTTATACATGTTTATCTTTAGCTAAAATGTGTTAAACTAATATATCCCAAATTACATGACTGTTATTATAGTATTCACCTCCTGTTAATATACTGAGAAGCCTCATTTCACACTTTTATACATTCTACTTAACTATAAATCTATTGTATGACTCTTTTTATTGCATTGTATTCAATAAAGTATTTGAAAGAAGAAAAGGAAAATTCCCTGACCCTTTCAGATGTGAACGTGTCCCATAGGAAACCATGGAAATGAACTGTAGTGCATTTCTGCAAAAAGCACCAATAAACACATAGATGTGAGCCAGGTCTAATGCCCTGTACACACGGTCGGAAATTCCGACGGAAAAATCCCGTCGTAACGAACAAACGTCATCACCTTCCAAAAGATCAAATTTTCAGACAACTTTGTCCGACTGTGTGTATGCAACACCAGTTTAGGACAAAATCCATCGGAAAAAAATCAGACGGATTTTGTTGTCGGAATGTCCGACCGTGTGTACAAGGCATAAGACGTTTAGTAGCATAATGGGGGTTAAAAAAAATAAAATGACCCCTTTATAGTAGAAAAAAAAAAGCAGATAATCACTACTGTAAGGGGTTCATTTTTTTACTGTAGAAAAGTGAAAGTAATATTTACAGTAGTGATTATTTGCTCTTTTTGTACTATAAAGGGCTCATTTTAGTTTATTTAACCTCATTATGTTACTGGCCGATTAATCGATTATGAAAATAGTAATCGATTAATTTCATAATCGATTTGTTGTCGATTAATCGATTAGTTGTTTCAGCCCTACGTAAAATCCAGCTAATTTTGGGGCCAAAAATATTTCCCCTTCATCGGGGCTTATGCATTTTTGACTGTGCTTTATTGGACTCGGGTAAATCGCAAATGGATCTGCACTGTAATTTACTGCTTAGAACAGCTTCAGGAAGGCAGGTTAGGCCAGTGTTCGCATTTGCTCGATTCGTTAACACTGGCTTAACCTGCCCTCCTGAAACTGTTGGGTGTTTGGTGCTCATTGGATTGAATGTATGAGAATACAATAACTGGCAATGGGAGATTTGTCCATCCTTGCTGTTTAGTTTGGATGGGATACATTCTTTGGATTTCACACATTCCGTCCTCTGTGCTGAGCAAGATAAAGGTTTACTTGTATAACTAGCTTTAGTTTCATCAATATTTATAGAAAAGTTTCAGAGATTTTAGGAGATATGCTTTGAATATGCTGAGGATGTGTGGACAAGTGACTACACTCAACATCTGTGCTCATGTACTTGGATGTTGGAGGCACAGAAACCCAATACAGTAAAGTTCCTTCCTGGTAATGGTTGAAGTCTTTTGAGTTGATAAGACTTATGTGATCTGGCCTTGTTAGAAACAACAGTGGAGTTCATTTTGTAACCTGACTGATGCTGAGCCCATTGATACCTGGGGGTCAGTTCCTGTACGGTTGTACGGCAGAGTGCTGACTGCGCAGAACGTTGACTGACAACCATGTTTTTGCCTTGAGCATTTCATTAATGGCAGGAATTTTCTTCACTCACCCGCGCAACAAACGCTATGTCCCCTGCAGTGCGCTAAAACACCGAAACCCTGCTGGGTCCATTTCCTGTTCCCTCTCTAGGGTTTTACACAGTCAGCATTGATTATGATAATTCCTGTTGCAACAGATCAAGAAAACAAGGCAGTGTAATGGCGATCTGAGTCTCGGAAGCACAGTGGGCTATAGAGGGAGACACCAAGGGGCTTCTGGCTGTCTTGGCGTTTAGAAGATACAAATGCTTGAGGTTTGGCCATATGAAATGCTCAGCTTACATGGTACTAAAATATTCTGTGCCAGCTGATTAATATAAGTAATAGAATAGTTCTGACCACGATTAGCTTCATACTTTGTTTTTTTGCAGGTTGTCTTTGCAAAATTCCTTTTTTATTGAGGGCAAAGTGACTTTGTTTTCTAAAATCCATTGGTTTAGAAACCACAGGCAAACGTAAAATGGCATTCAATGTGTAGAGCATCCCTCAAAATTTCCACTCGTCTGCTCGCATTTGGCAAGTGAAATTTACTGGAGGGCGAGTGAGGAGCAGGGACAGACTGGCCTCAGAGTTTCCTGGCTTATCGCTTCTAGCAGAAGTAGTGCGGCCATCAGAGCAGCCCAGAGGGGGGACTCCCTGCCCCCCAGACCACTCTGATGTCCTGTAAAAAAGGGCGATCGGCCATAAAACTGTCAGGAGAATCTGGCGGCTGCATTGTGCAGAGCGGGAATCTCCCACTGAGACACATCTTTTATATGAATAGCCTTGCTGTCAAAGTCCCACCTTCTGGACCGGCATTGGACCAGTTTGCTGTCCATTAGAATGGCTGATCTAGGGGGGTGGGACTTCATTTGACAGCATGGCTATTCATATACAAGATGTCTCAGCGGGAGATCCCCGCTCTGTGCGATCCTGCCGCCAGATTCTCCTGATTCCTCCCTGCTGCACTGATGGGAAAATGTAGGCTGCACTGATGGGCAATAATATACTGCACTGATGGGCAATAATATACTGCACTGATGGGCAATAATATACTGCACTGATGGACAATAATATACTGCACTGATGGGCAATAATATACTGCACTGATGGGCAATAATATACTGCACTGATGGACAATAATATACTGCACTGATGGGCAATAATATACTGCACTGATGGGCAATAATATACTGCACTGATGGGCAATAATATACTGCACTGATGGACAATAATATACTGCACTGATGGACAATAATATACTGCACTGATGGACAATAATATACTGCACTGATGGACAATAATATACTGCACTGATGGGCAAAAATAGGCTGCACTGATGGGCAATGGTAGGCTACATTGATGGTCGGGACCCCCGTGAGTCCGGTCGGATCGCCGTGGGGATACCCGCGATCGTCTCACGGGGCGGCTGAACGGGGACGGCATCTCTCCGTTCTGCCTAGCAACAAGTGACGCTGATCTCTGCTCCATGTGATGGGAGCAGAGATCAGTGTTCACTAACGCAAAGCCCAGCCCCCCACAGTTAGTAACACGCCCCTAGGAACACTTAACACCTACATTGCCACCCCCTGGTTAACCCCTTCATTGCCAGTGTCATTTACACAGGAATCAGTGCATTTGTATAGCAGTGATTGCTGTATAAATGACAATGGTCCCAAAAATGTGTCAAAAATGTCCGATGTGTCCGCCATAATGTCGCAGTCACAATAAAAATCGCTGATCGCCGCCATTACTAGTAAAAAAAAATTATTAATAAAAATGCCATAAAACTATCCCCTATTTTGTAAACGCTATAACTTTTGCACAAACCAATCAATAATCGCTTATTGCGATTTTTTTTTTTTTTTTTACCAAAAATATGTAGAATATGTATCGACCTAAACTGAGGGAAAATTTTTTTATATATATTTTTGGGGGATATTTATTATAACAAAAAGTAAAAATTGTGTTTTTTTTTTTTTCAAAATTGTCGCTCTATTTTTGTTTATAGCGCAAAAAATAAAAACCGCAGGGGTGATCAAATACCACCAAAAGAAAGCTCTATTTGTGGGAAAAAAAAGGATGTCAATTTTCTTTTGGGAGCCAGTTCGTATGACCGCGCAATTGTCAGTTAAAGCGCCGCAGTGCCGAATCGCAAAAAGTGCTCTGGTCTTAAGCCAGCAAAATGGTCCGGGGCTGAAAGTGGTTAAAAAAAAAAAAAGGCTTAACAAACACTTTACTTGCTGTGTTATTGGAGGACTTTGCTCTTTTTGATATCTGACTCACAGGCTGTGTATTGTGTTGTATAGTTTACAGACCGCTACTGCGGCAGCACAGGGCATTACGGCCGCTATCTAATTCTCTTTGCCCAAAATACTCTGTACTACCAGAGGCATCTGCTTATAAACTTGCCTCCCGTGAAATACTCGGTACTGATGGAGGATTATGTACCTTCTGCTACGTCTCCTCCCCTAAAATACTCTGCACTGTTAGGGGGGCTCTTCTCTAACCTTATCTAACTCCCCTCTCCTGAAATACTCTTTACTGCTTGAGCATTTTATTCTTTCCACTATCCGAATCTTCTCTTAAAATACTCGGTGTTGCCCAAGGATTTATTCCTTTATCTACAGCGGAACATATTTCTACCCACTAGCTGCTGAGTTGGCCAAAATTTCAGGGTGTCACTAACTACTTGGCTTGACAAAAGTTGATCTTTCAGTGGAAGATTCTCTGCATTTCTGGAGTGCTCTTTTCCTTCCTGCTATCCAATGGTTTTTTTCCTGAAACGCGTTGCTGCTGGAGGACTCTGATCGTTCTGCCGTTTGAATCTCCTGTGCTGAACTTTTCGAATTTTTCCTTTTATTTTGGAGAACTTTTTTCCTTCTGCTTTCTAACTCTTCTCTCTTGAATACTTTGTGCTACTAAAGGATTCTGCTGCTTCCATTATGGAGAAAGAAAGGCAACTTTCATTTTTCCCGGATAGATGTTCACATCCTGTGCCAGTTATGTTGAGTGTTTATTGGAAAGCATTGTAAAAATCAAAGACTTGGGGAAGCTTTACTTTCCATGCAGTGGTCAACTTCCTACTGTCTGTAATATTCCATACTAACTGCAGTTCTCCTTTAATCCCCTGTCCAAGAGGGAATATTTCTGCCAACACATTTGGATGGTGTTCAGGAGCTGGCAGCTCCCTCAGACATTAATTATGTGTCCCAATTAATTGCAATTTCCATCCAGCTCTTTGCAAGCCACGTCTGTCTTGTCGGTAACCTCAGACATGCGCCATGCCCCTGCCTTTCTTGCAGTGATAATGGAAAATTATAAATATGCAGAGGAGTCCCGCTTGAATAACCCTTTACATAAACTTGTTTAGTAGAATTTCATTTTACCAGACAACGTTACAAATATTTAACCATTTCGAAGGTTCTGGATTTGGCATTGCAGATGTTGTAACTTCCATACCTGTCTAAATGAGGTCATCATGGAACCGTATGCAGGGGGATGCCATATCGATGGCCAGGGGCGTAACTATAGGGGGTGCAGCAGTCGCGACCGCAACTGGGCCCTGTGCTGCAGGGGGCCCATGCAGCCCCCTCTACATATGGCCGGCAGCAGCATAGGCAGCTAGGGGTACCAGTGCACCATGCACACGGGTGGCTGGAGGTGGAGGGTGACTAGCAGAGCTCCACGCTTGACTATCGCACTGGCTGCTCTTTAGTTGTGCATTCCCCGCATGACCTGTGTCCTCGGCCGGCTCCTCAGAGTACCCCTCTCCTGCTCCATGCATTGCCGCTCAGTCCGATGTCTGTTCTCCCCAGCCAGAGTAGAACCCCCCCCCCCCGAGTCCGGCCCACTACTTCTCTCGGGTAAACAAACTTTAAGCACACAGATGCAGTGCAGCCCTATGAGAGCCCCCCGGAGGACACTGCAGGCTTGTCTGCCAGCCCCCCTCCTCCCCCGTCATACACAGATGATGAAAGGTCTTTCTGGGAGATATGCTGATCGCCCGTGCAGCACACTGGATGGAGCCCAGGCCAACATGGATGAGTGCACGGCCTACAGCTTGGTCATGGTGAGTGAGAGGACCCCATCCCCCACACACCATTACATACCCCCTCCATCTCCCCCTGGGGACAGGGACCCCTTCTCACCTGGGGGCAGTAACTTCATCTGCCCTGGAGAAAAGGACCTCATCTCTTCTGGGGACGGGGACCCCATCCTGCCTAGGGCCAATCCCCCAATGGGGCACCTAAAAATGTAAAAAAAAAATAATAAAAATAAACTACAGTGGTGGAATTACAGGGCTCACAAAGGTCATACCTGTGACCACGCCCTGGAGTTTCACCGCCGGACTCGGAGGGAAGGGCCCTGGCTGGGGTGCAGGGGGGCCCTTCATGATTTCTTGCATCGGGGCCCTGAAGGTTCTAGTTACGCCACTGTCGATGGCTACTGCTTTGTGTAAGAGAGACTTTGAAATGTGCTGGCAGCACTGGGTATATTTTAACCCTTGCTGCAGCAAATATGTCCTGGCAACCTGGCTGCATTACAGTAATAAATACGATGGGTTCAAATGGGCTTTAGCTCTATATGTATTACATACTATGTGGTACAACTAGAATATTTGACAATTTGTAAAGAAGACGGGTAAGCTTTTATTTTAAATAATTGTTAATACTTTACATTGCAAATGCAAAGTTGATTTGTAATAGGCTGCTTTTGTCATATTTCCAATATGGTTTACTTACCGGATGGCTTGTCTGTAGATGTTGGGATACTGGTGACGGAGGGCATAGTTGGCAGAGGAGGTGGGAGGACCTTCAAGTTTTGGTCTCCTTGAATCTCATTAGTGGAAATTTGATTGATGCGGTTGTAATTGGGTGTTTGATACACCCGGTTAGGCTGTTGTGGAGGTTGTGGTATCGGCTTTGACTGAGGTACCTTCTGGCACTGTTCTTCCAGCTGTGCGATCACAATAGACTGGTTGCTTGCCAGTGAGGCCAAGTGCTGATATTTGTGTTCTAGATCTTTGTACTTGTTAGTCAACTGTAACATCTCTGTGGTTTGGTTTAGAACTTTGTTCTCTAGCTGTGAGAGCTCCAGCGCATTGTCCCGTTTCCTGATAATTTCATGCAGTAGTTGCATGTACAGCTGGGTGACCCTGGAGTTCATGTTCCGGCTCTCTTTACGCAAGAGCTTGACCTCATTAACAATACCACCGTCCACCTCCACAAGCTGCTGCAACGTTTCAATTTGCCTTTTTTGTTTCAAAAGTTCTGTATTGAGGAGTTCGATCTCTTGCTTATGGATCCGACTTTCGTACACGGTCTCTTGCTCTTTGGAATTCACACAAATGGCCCCCGTGACTTTCTGTTGCGGTACAATGAACGTGTAGCTGCATTTGTCGGATGAGTCTGCCGCTCGCCGCTCCCTGTTGGCATAAATAAATTCTTGTTCTGTCCCATCACTGTTCTGAAACTCTTGTGCGCTGCCGCCATATGTACTTTCTGTGAGCACAAGTAATAACAAAATGATACCACCTAGGAGTTGCATGGTCCACGTAATACGTATAGACGGGACTTATGAATGACTTTTTTGCCCTCTTCTTTGGACGTCTAGAAAAAATAACAAATAAAAAAATCAATTTGATAGTATAGTACTACACTATTAGGGCAAGAAGTGAGCAAGATACTCAACACCATAACATCTTAGAAACCTTTTTTTGAAAGGCATGATTCAGACTTCCATCAACACCCAAATTACATGGCACCTCATCCCTGTTAACAATATCAGGAAATCTTTTATACATATACTCTTTTTTTTCTTTGAATATTGCACCCTTAATGTCCCATCTCTTCGCTTTAGGTTCTGCTTCCCAATAATTCCTGATCTTAATAACCTATTTTTAACCTTCTGTTTGTAAGTACCTGTCCACTTGCGCAATAAATTCTTTGGTAAACAGTAGGGCCGAAACAACTAATCGATGAATCGACAACTAATCGATTATGAAATTAATCGATTACTATTTTCATAATCGATTAATCGGCCACTAACATAATGGGGTTAAAAAAAATAACTAAAATTAGCCCTTTATAGTACAAAAAGAGCAAATCGCTACTGTAAACATTACTTTCACTGTCCCATATTAAAAAATTAACCCCTTACAGTAGCGATTATTTGCTCTTTTTGTACAAATTTTAGTTTTTTTTAACCCCATTATGTTACTAAACATCTCAGGCCTGGGTTTTTTGGTGATTTTTGCAGAAACACACTACATTTCATTTACATGGTTTCCTATGGGACACGTTCACATCCATGTTTTTTTTCAGCTGCTGAGTATTTGGAAAAGACAAGATCTTTTTTTTTTTTTTTTTAAAGCAAAACGGTGCCATTTTGTTTTTTTAGTTCAATATACTTCAATGGAGAAGCTGCATACAGACCACTACCTTATATATAGTCTGATGTTAGGACTCAAATTATTTTCGCGCACAGTTTGATCCCATTAGGGGTGCGTGAGATAATATGGAATTTACAGATTCATTGTTACTCTAGTTTGTTACACCTTTTTTTAGTTTCTTATGAGATGTAGGTATGCGACTAATATGACTCCATATATACGCATGTGTTGTTTAAATCAATTTTATCCAGCTTGGAGTAATTTCATCTATATGATAGATATTTACAAGTGTGTTTTTTTTTTTATTGATCTATGCATTTCTATCTTATGCCAAATATCAATTCATATTGTTGCTTTATTTTCAAATTCTGTATTTCATAATTACAATGATATTCAGATTTATGTTTTACTATGTGTATGTAACATGCAATCTTTGTTTTATCAATAATAATCAATAAAAACATTGAAACACAATGGAGAAGCTGCAGAAAAGCAATGTAATAATGTGTTTTTGCGGCAATTTGTGTTTTTTAATCTGCCCAACAACAAATTGGGCAAAAAAAAAATGTAAAAATGCAAATCGCAGCAAAATTACCTTATTTTTTATAATCGGCCAACTATTCGATTTATGAAAATAATCGTTCGTTGCAGCCCTAGTAAACAGTACTTCACTATGGTCCCTTTTCTTTTCATTATTTTGGGCATCATGCTCCACATGTGATGGTTATAAATACTGGAGATCTTCTTGGAACATTGATGTGACTCAGCCATCCCTGGCCAACACCTCAAAGCCTGAACGACCCCCAAACTGAAAAGCTAGGGGTCCATTCCATCTGGTGAGTGGGAACACAGGAGGGAGTGTGGCCACACCTTGAGATTTGGAGCACAACTCCACTTTAATATTGGAGCACATCACATTTTTTTTGGACTTTCACTAATTATCAAAGAATTGTTTTCATTTGCATTTTATTTATTTGCGAGCGCTGTAATTCTTTTTAGTTATCCATTAGCAAGTGTTAGCATTTTGTTAGCATTTTGTGTGCAGCAGCTACAACTTCACATGTCACACATTCGATTCTTTTTTTATTACATTTTATATGTACTTCTAGCACGAGTTATATATTTAGATATATTTTTGTTCACTTGTATAAATGACATTTGATCTTTAGAAAAATAACCTAATTAGATTTTATTTTGCTTGCTATACTGACAAATAAGGGGTGTAACACCTGACAAATAAACATGAAAATTAGAGGTATTTGTTCTAACAAGTTCTACATTTTCTTACTTGATCTGGATTCAGGCTTTAACTATCACAGCTCCACTCCACCAAACCTTTAGCTAGTTTCCTGCACATCACCCTCTTCCACACTATTGCACCGGCTCTTTGGTTCCCTTTGTGATATTCAAAATTACAATATTTAGTTTTAGGCCCTTTTTGACTTTCTCTAAAGTTGTCGACCACATGCCTCCACCCTTCTTATATTTACCAACTGCTGGTTAACGAAGGTGAACACTATATCTGCAAGGTTAAAGTGCAGGCCTAGGTCACTTTCCACTTCAGTAAAAATATCTTTGGTGTACAAGCACTTGTTTCTCATTCCTCCTGTTTAATAATATCCACCAATAAAATCTAATTGATTATCTTTATTTGCAGCTTGTGAAACAAATTTGTCACCCTCATTCCTGTTCTTGGAGAAATGTGCATTAACCTCCTTGGACTTTAAAGACAGAAAAGTGTAATTAGATGTAAGCTTAGTTTAAAAGGCAGTGACACCCTTTTTATTGATACAAAACACGGTCAAATGGGCAAAACAATGTATACAAAATAATTGGAGAGTAAATGTATACAGTTTTAACATACATAGTATAATTAAACCCAATGGTATCAAGTATATCCATATACTGATAGTCATACTGTGGTCAGTCTATATAGGTTTCTTGAATATCCCAACATGTTTCAGAATTACTAAGATGAATGTCTTCTTCAGGGGAGTTTATATTCTGGGTGATTGTATTTCTCCTTTCTGAAATTCAAACATAGTTGCTAATAGTCACTTTGCAATACGTAGTGTAAGCAGGACTATTGAGTTCATACAGTAATTTACAAGAAACGCCCTATGGACTACACCAGGAATCAAGATGACAGGATCTGAAACCAAAAATGGCATACTGAAGTAAGTATAATGAAAATTTGAATTGTATAGGCGTATAGCACAACATAGTATTTGACAAAATGGAAAGGGGGACATAGACCAAGCAAAGTCCCCTTATCATAAGTCACTTTACCTTCAATCAAACTGGTGCATCTATATGTCCATATTGGCAGTGCTCGTGCCAAGAGCAGACCTGCCGAGTATTCAGAACTCTATATACATATATTCCCACTAAGGGAGCCAATCCTCAGATGGGAGGGGTGCTGGACATTTGGCGCCAAACTCCACTAATAGAGCAGCTGAAGCCATAAACAGGGCGATTCTCCGATTAATCGGCGAGTGGTGTAGCCCCGCCCCAAGGGGCGGGATGATGTCACGTGCCAGTACATCGCTGGCAAAAGGAAACCTTCACCGCGACAGTGTATGGCAAAATGGAGTCACAGAGGAGCTCCTCCCCAAAATAGGGCCGTGGAGACAGCCGGGTACAGGAAGCACCAGGCACAGGGCTAGTAGGCATGCTGGTGCTTCCTGTATCCAGCTGTCTCCATGGCTTTATTATGGAGAGGAGCTCCTCTGTGCCTCCATCGCACCCTCCTTTGTCGCGGTGGAGGTTTGCTTCTGCCGGCGATGTGCTGGTGCATGCCATCATCCCGGCCCTCGGGGCAGGGCTGCGCCTCGTGCCAATGCATCGGAGAACGGCCCTGGTTATGGCTCCAGCTGCTCCATTAGCAGCGTTTGGCGCCAAACATCCAGTACCCCTCCCATCTGAGGATTGGCTCTCTAGGTGGGAATATATGTCTATATAGTTCTAGATATCCAGAAGAAGGAATATATATTAGTAATTCCGAAACATGTTGGGATATTCAAGAAACCTATATGGACTGATCACATTATGACTCTGGCAGTATATGGGTATACTTGATACCATTGGGTTTAATTATACTTGGTAATATCAAACTGTATACATTTACTCTCCAATTATTTTGTTTACATTGTTTTAATATTGCCCATTTGACCATGTTTTGTACCAATAAAAGTGGCATCACTGCCTTTTAAAGTAAGCTTACCTCTAATTATACTTTTCTGCCTTTAAAGAGGAAGTAAACCCTGATGGGTGTTACTTCCTCTTTGATTCCCTGCAAAGGGAAAGCATAATGGACTACTATGCATCGCATCGCATCACATAGTAGTCCATTATGTGTCACTTACCTGACACAGGAGCCAGCGAAGTCACCGCTGTCCCCTGTAGTTCCGAGCGTCCATCTTCTTGGTGGGTCTCGCTGCTCCGGCGCTGTAATTTGCCGGAGCAGCGTTGACGTCACTCCCACGCAAGCGCATGGGAGCCGACACTCGCAGCATATCGCCGCGATCTGCGGCTTACCCAGTACGCGTGTGCGCCGCTGTCTATGGTAGCTGTCTTCAGGTAAATATCTCCTAAACTGTATATATTTCTTGGACCTACAGGTAAGCCTTAAGCTAGGCTTATCTGTAGGTCAAAGTAGTTTGTAAGGGTTTACAACCACTTTAAAGTCCAAGGGGCTTAATCCAAGTGCATTTCATGCATATTTCTCTATGCACATTAGAGTGTTGCAAAGAGCATCCATTGCTGTCCTCCGTTTTCTACAACCATTTTTCCTGACCATGACTTTTGTCCAATTTAGGGATGCATGTCTCATCATGTCCCAAAAGCTATTATTGCAATAACTTCACATTATTTATTGCCTGTTGACTTGCCACTATGTTTACCACAGTAGCTGGCCTACTGTCTGGTCTCCTGTAGGCCTGCCAATATATCTCTCATATAAGAAATTTTGAACTTTATAGCAGATCCAACTTGATGGGTTATACCACCATCTCTTACACAGCAATGTATCACCACACATGGTGCTATAATGTTATATAGTTGTTCATAACCTGGACATTCTAAAGCCTTGGGTTGAATAAAAAAAAACAAAAAACGAAGGTCTCTGTACCAACTAAATAAATAAATTTACCGCGCTGTCTAAGCGTTAGCAGCCAGCACAAAAAGTGTAGATGGATAAACGTATTTGTGGAGAAAGTGCAGCACTAACTAGATAATCAACATCAAATGTGAAGTTAACGTGAAGAAATTAATAACAAAAAATATATAATGACATATATTCAGTGATGATGATAAAAAGTCCACGATAACCATAAAGGGCCCCTGAATGGGTCTAAATGAATTCAATAAAATAAACACCATGGATGAAATCTCCAGACAATCGTTCCCATAAATGTTGGATTTAGCAGGTTATCCTGCATGCTGATCCATGCTTGTTACCATCTATATATAGAGATGAGGAACCCCTGTAATGGAACACAGCTATGACGCTCATTTGGGGCACTTCTGGAGTTCACTTGCGATTTCGGGCAAGATGGCGCCACCGTGTGCTTCTCAAGCCTCACTTTGGATAGCCGGAAGTGAAACCAAGTGTTTCACAGGTCACTTCCTGTTATGACCAAAATATGTGTCTCAGGCCTCAGTCTGAGATAGTAAAACAGGAAGTAGTCAGATGGTACACACAGCGATCTTAAATAAACTGAATGAAAAAGAAATAAAAAAAACAGCTTTGACACCAATAACGATGAAAAAGTAATAGAACCTAACTCGGCATCGACATACACACAAAGGAATGTCAATAAACTGATGGAACTGTTCCTAAAAATATGAGAAAAACATATGATAATAACCACATCAGAAACATTCATATGTAAAATACACATGTGGAAAAATAGAAAAAATGCACGTGGATAGCAGCATAATGTAATTCTCATGTAGAGCAATTAATAAATATAAACAACTATAAACAGTGACGTCATCGCTGCTCCGGCGAATCACAGTGCCGGAGCAGCGAGACCCGGAAGTCACTCCGGGATCCATGGCAGCGGCGGACATGAAGGATATACATTTTTCTTATTTTTTTGCTGGAGTTCTGCTTTAATGCATAACAGGATACACAAAGCTCAATGGAATTTCTAAAGAAAGACCATCGCTGTAGTTTTCTCTTTTTGGGTGGGGTGTCTCAATGACAGAGAGAGGGAGGAGTCAGCCCTCCAACTCATTCAGATGTGTTTTATAAACTTCAGCTTTGGGTATTGAGCTCTATAAACACTGTAAGTGTTTTACAACAAATGAGCTCATGAAATTCTGAAAACTTGTGGTCTTGAGCCTAAAAATCCACTTGTTCACTGAGCAAAGCAAAATAATAAAAATTTGTAGCAGTTTTAGTTTTCAATTCTGATGTTGACCACAACAAAGAACGCACAGAACTAATTTAAAAGGGTGAATCTAGTGTGCACATTCTTTTTTTAAATCAGGGAAATGATTTGTTGGCGAATCTAATATTTGACCCCTTATAAACAGACTTCTTAGTTTATGAAGGTGTCAGATATTGAGTTCCCCTATTATTTAGTCTGTTGGTGCAAGAAAAGGAAGTGTGTTAATGGTATAGAGTGCTTTCAATGCCTCTGCTTCCCACTGTTTAGATGGACCGGAGTTTTTTTTTTTTATCATCAGCAGATCATTTCAATATGATGAGAACAGCAATTTTTTACTCAGTAGGCTCTGTTGTAAAGATTTTATAGTACCAAATAGATCCCGAAATGAATTGGAGGACATTTTTCAGTCTTGGGATGAATGGACTCTTTGTACGGGAGTTATTTGACACAGAGCTCAGTAAAGCAGCACCACACTGACACCATTAAATAAACTCGCCAGGGTGCTTTATTGGGGTATTGGCTGGAAATTTCCCACACTTTGAACATGTCGGTAAAGTAAACAGTAAAAGTCTCTTCTTTAATGCTGTGCGTCTGGATTCCACATACAAAAATCTGTGAAGGAATTGTCGGATGATGGAAAAAAAGAATGCAAAATGTCCTCATTCTAGTAAATGTTCAAAGGTAACTTGGTGTATTTTGAAAAAGCTTAAAGCTAAACTGCAGCTGATGTAATAGACCGCTATGTGATCCAGCTCGGTGTTCTGTAAAGAAATAAATGTTGTTTTAAATACAGTTAGCAAAAGTACCTTAAAGTGGTTGTAAACCCTTACAACCAACTTTGACCTACAGGTAAGCCTAGATTAAGGCTTACCTGTAGGTCCAAGAAATATCTCCTAAACCTACACGGTTTAGGAGATATTTGCCGAAAGACAGGCACCGCTGTCTACGGCGCATGCACCGTAGACAGCGGTGCGCAGGCGCACTGAGCGCGCCGCAGTTAACGGGCGATATGCCGCGAGTAGCGGCTCCCGTGCGCATGCGCGGGAGTGACGTCATCGCAGCTCCGACGAATGCCAGCGCCGGAGCAGCGAGACCCACCAAGAAGATGGAGGCTCCGGACTACAGGGGACAGCGGTGACTTCGCTGGCTCCTGTGTCAGGTAAGTGGCACATAATGGACTACTATGCGATGCGATGTGATGCATAGTAGTCCCTTATGCTTTACCTTTGCAGGGAATCAAAGAGGAAGTAACACCCATCAGGGTTTACTTCCTCTTTAAGCAATATTTCTTAGCTTTTGGTTAACGATCTTAACAGCATGACTAAGGCTGCATTCACACTTAAGCGTAGCGTTTTCAAGCAGAAAATCGCGCGAATTTACCGCGATTATACTGCGTTTTTGCTGCGTTTTTTACCGCGATTTGCAGCGTTTTTTACCGCGATTTGCCACGATTTTGTGCAGGGCAAAGGGTCACCAATGTTAAAAGAAGAAAAACGCCCAAATCTGCTCAATTCGAGGGACAAAAAAGGGTCCGGAACTTGTTTGAGCTTCAGGCGTTCGGCTTCAGGCGACATGGAGTGGAGATGTGAACCATCTCCATTGAGAATAATAGATTTTTTCCCCTCTAACTTTTTGTAGCTTCAGGCTTCAAGCTACAAAACCCTCAGGTGTGAATGGGGTCTTAAGCTGGCCATAGCCATAAACCAACAGATTCGTCCATTCACACAAACGAGGTGGATAGAGGAATCCCTGCCCCTGCCAGGATATTGTATTTCTGATGCATTCTGATGAGTCTTGCTGTCAGAATACACTGATTAGTGGCTGCAGCTGCTGATCCACAAACGTTTTACAGCTTGTTCTAAATACAGATCAATCTAACCAATCAACTTCTATCAAACAGTAATGCCTGTGCAGTCCGTGCTGAATCAGCCAAATTTTGATCTGTCTATGGTCAAATTTAGACTAAAGGAGGGAGGGCTGGCAGTAATTGCTAGGCTGCTCAATATTACAGACAACTACCATTGGTAGCTTATGGAGCAGAGTGAAGATTCCAGTGTGTGTTTCTTGCCCTATCAGCACATTGGGAGTGGGTTGGTGACCAAGCTGTATTGCTTAACTGCAATAGAGAAAAGTGAGGTTATAGAGGCTACACTAACTGGCAAAGCCACTTGAATCACAAGACTGGCTGAACAGAATTGGAAATCTTTTGATACATAATACTATCCAAATAAAGGCATTTTCTCTGATCATTAAGCAATTTGCTCGGAGCTTACCCACTTAATGACCAGGCCATTTGTTTGCGGTACGGCACTGCGTTATTTCGAACGTCAATTGCGTGGGCGTGCGACGCTGTACCCAAATAAAATGAATGTCCTTTTTTTCCTACAAATAGAGTTATCTTTTGCTGGTATTTGATCACCTCTGCACATTTTAATTTTTTGTGCTATAAACAAAAAAAGACTGACCATTTTGAAAAAAATATATATTTTTTACTTTCTGCTATAATACATATCCAAAAAAATAAAAACAAATTTATTCATCAGTTTAGGCCAATATGTATTCTACTACAAATTTTTGGTAAAAAAAAAAAATTTGCAGTAAGCGTATATTGATTGGTTTGCGCCAAAGTTTTGGCATCTACAAAATAGGGGATAGATTTATGGCATTATATATATATATATATATATATATATATATATATATATATATATATATATATATATATATATATATATTTCAGGTACTTATATAGCGCCGTCAATTTACGCAGCGCTTTACATATACATTGTACATTCACATCAAGGAGCTTACAATCTAAGGTCCGTAACTCACATTCATACATACTAGGGACAGTTTAGACAGGATCCAATTAACCTACCAGCATGTCTTTGGACTGTGGGAGGAAACCGGAGTACCCGGAGGAAACCCACGCAGGCACAGGGAGAACATGCAAACTCCAGGCAGGTAGTGTCCTGGTTGGGATTCGAACCAGCGACCCTTCTTACTGCTAGGTGAAAGTGCTAACCACTACACCACTGTGCCGCCCTATATATAATTTTTATTTATATTTTTTTTACTAGTAATTGCGGTGATCAGTGATTTTTAGCGGGACTGCAACATTGCGGCGGACAGATCGTACACTTTTTTTTGGATCCAGTGACATTATTACAGTGATTAGAGCTAAAAATATCCACTGATCACTGTATAAATGACACTGGCAGGGAAGGGGGTTACCCCTAGGGGGCGATCAAGGGGTTAGGTGTGTCCTAGGGAGGTGTTTCTAACTGTGGGCGGAGTGGACTGACTGGGAGTACAGAGAGATCGCTGTTCCTGATCACGAGGAACAGACAATCTCACTGTACTCTTCTGTCAGAACGGGGATCTGCTTTGTTTACATTCGCAGATGCCTGTTCTGCCTCTTAGGAGCATTCGCAGGTGGCTGACCAGGGTTACCAACCGCCAGTAAATTTACTGCCAATTTGTAAAAATCAAATTTTTTTTTAACAACTGCAGTAAATATCAGGAGTTGATAATTTTGTGCTATGTTGAATTTTAAGTGTAAATTAAGCAAATGACTTTGTTATAGGTATTGTCGGTGTTTCCATATCATGTTTATACTGTTCAAATATTCTCTGTGTTAGTTTTCTATCTGAGTTCTGTAATTTCTCAGGTTGTCATTATAAGATGTGCTCCACCAGTACATTTTCCATGTTTTGTCAGTAAAAAAAATGCTGCGGGAGGTTGGCAACTCTGTGGCTGATTGACATCATGGCCGCCGGACCCGCGCATTGGCTCCCCCGTGCCCAGAGTGTCTCGTGCACTAAACGACATACGGGTATATTGTTTCATGCAATAGGGCAGTATATATGCAATGGGTGGTCCTTAAGTGGTTATACGGGATAACCCAGCAGACACCAGGGACGGACCTCGCCACAGGCAGAAACACTGAACAAATTTGAAGGCCTGTGTGATGTATATGCTTTTGTGCGTCCTGGCAGAGCCACGGGCGGCTTTGGGTTACAATTGGCAGTAAAAACACTGGACTCCACCAGCCACAGCAGCCACTTACGGTAAATTGAGCAAACATCTCGCAAATAAAATCTAATGCCGTGTACACACGATCGACCGGACAATTCGATTGTGTGTGGGCTCCAGCAGACTTTTTCATCGTAAAGTCCGGCAGACTTATGCAGGCCATACACGGTCGAATTTCGAATGAACTTTCTTTTCAAAATCAGAAAATTTGTTTTTTTTTTGTGATCCGATGGCGCCACCATTGATTTTCGAAATTTGGCTGACCAAGCCTTCAATTTCACCTCATGTTACTACAGAAAAGAATTTTCTTGGCCGGGAATCTTCTTTTCTCTCCGTAAATTTTCTTTTATCTCCGTACATTTTCTTTTCTTATTACATTTCTCGCACGATTATCCCATCATTGATTAGAAAATCATTTGTTTTTCAAAAAATGTCCAACATGTCCGATTCCTCAAATTTTATTTCCGCACGAAAATCGGCTGTTGCTGCAGCCCCCACTAATGGTGCGAAATTCATACAAAAATTCTTGGATACGATTTTCGAAAGACAAATTCTTTCGAAATTCGAACAGTGTATGGCCGGCATTAGAAAGTAGTGTTGACTCAAAATTTGTCCGCCGGACTTGGCTTTCAGCGGACAATCCGTTCGTTAGTGTGCTAGTCCGGTGGACTAAGAATGACGCATGCTCTGAAGCAAGTACGAGAAGGAAGCTATTGGCTACTGGCTATTGAACTTCCTTTTTCTAGTCCCGTCGTACGTGCTGTACGTCATCGCGTTAGAAATCGCCAGACTTTCGGAGCGTCCGTGCGTGGCCAAGTCCGTTCGTTAGAAAATCCGGCAGGTTGTTTGCCGGACTAAGCCTGCCGGACAATTCGATCGTGTGTACGCGGCATAAGAAACATAAGTTTTCATGTAGATTGTGGCTTGTGGTAAAGACAAATCTATCTTTGTACTACAGTCCCTTTTTTAATGTAATTATGAAAAGTTATTTCAGATTCACCAAGCTACGGTGTAATGGTCAAAAAGAGAGAGGTAATGCCGTTGCATATAAAAAAGACTTTTGTGCTTCAATTTTTTTCATGGGTTTTGTTAAACAGCTAGTTAAGGTGAAGTGTGTACTTTCCCCGTGTGGTTACATTTAAGGGAACAGCCAAGACACCACAAACTGTAGCTGCTTTTATTTGGAAGCTCCCAGAATCCTTTGCTGCTTTTTATGAGCATTTTATGCCAACCAAGATGACTAAGTGTTGTTGACTCATAAGAAGCGCCCTTGTCTCAAAACACCACAGATAATGTCTGAGCAAGAGAGTCTGTAAAAGTGCGTGTTAAAGATTCGTAATTATGTTGATGGGAATTGCAGAGGGGGTGTCATAAAACCAACAATTGGTGTCGGCAATTACCGAGCCTAATTCATGCTGTGTAGTTTTTTTATTCTCTATTCAAATGAAGGGACTAAGCATGTTCACATTGTAGATCCACAACAGCTGGAGAGTTTTTTTTTTATTTTGCTTACTACAATCCTCAGAGTCTATTCACACAGGGGCAACTTTGGATCCAACTTGAAATCGTCCCAAGTTGCCTCAAGTTACGCAACATGATAAAATCAATGTAAGTGAATGAGAACCGTCTTAATGTACGCTACTGAAGTCGCTCCGATGTCAGAAAAGGTTCCTGTACCACTTCAATCCGACTTCTAGGCAACTTGTACCCATTGATTTCAATGGAAGTTGCCTCCATGTCTGATCCCCTGTCTTAACTGAAGCAACTTTCCAGGAAGTAAAAATAGTTTTCCAGGCAACCCCCTCCCTCCCACAGAGCTGATTATTATGTGATTGGCCACTGGCAAAGTCCCCTGTCCTGGAGGCAACTGTCAGGGCTGGCTTAGCCCTTCCTTCTCTGGGCTGGCCGCTCAGCTGTCGGCTAATTGCCAGTTCTCATCTCTTTCCACAGTTACCAGCTATTCCCGATGATGCTCGTCTGACCTGCCTATTTAAAGCCTTCCTGCTCACTCTTTCCTTTGCCTTCGCGTTGGTCACATCACAGGGAACCATCTCCTGCTGTTTGTTTCAAGACTGGCTTCTTATCCTGCTTGCAGTTGCTCTCCTTGGATCTGGCCTGGCTGATTACCCGATCTGGTTAATGAACTTTGGACTGGCTAACTACCCGATCTGGCTAGTGGACTCTGGCTATGCTTGACTACGCTTTTTTCTATTTACATTTTTATTTATAAACAAGTGTGATTTGATTGTACTTCTGTCTCTGTCTGTTTCATGGTTTCTGACAGCAACTTCAAGTTGCCTTGTAAGTTGCCTCAAGTCGTGCTGTGATTCATATTTAAGTCGTGTCCAAGTTGCCTCCCAAAGTCTCGCTGGAAGTCGTGTTGTCCCTGTGTGAATAGACTCTTAAGCAATAGAATATTGAATTTAGAGGTAATCTATTGAAGACGGAATAGAATTTTTTTTGTTTAAGTTTGGAAATGAGCAGGAGGGGATTAAGTAGACTTTTCCTTACTTTCCTGTCTCTGTGTCTTCCTGACATCCTTTAACACCCTGTTTGTCAGGGTGTGAAAGGGTGCCACTGGGACAGAAAATGATCGGACGTCCTAATGATGACCTAGAAAACAATAAAAACATGGCAGAGTAGCTATACTCACCCTATTCAAAATTAGGTATAACTGTTGTTATTAAAAAAATAATAATAATAATAGGAATTGAATATATTGGCATTAAACTTGCTCTAAGGTAATGAGATATTGTTTTAAAATATTATTATTATTATTGTTAACGAATTTATATAGCCCCAACAGTTTACGCAGCGCTTTACAATGTATAGGGGGGGAGACACAATTACAGTACAATACAAAAGGTACAGGAGGGCCCGGCCCGTAGAGCTTACATTCTAAACGGAGGGGGTGGTGGTACAAAAGGTAATAGCTGCAGAGAATGATCTATTAATAATTTAATAATTCATAATTAATAAATTATAATTATTAATAATTGAATAATTCCATTTAATTTAATGATTTGTTAATAATTTGGTAATAGCTGCAGAGAATGATATGTTTCTGTTTTTGGTTTACATGCCTTCTGCTGTATACAGTTTCCCTTATCCTAATATATTGATTCACTGAACATAATTCAGATGGTCTTGTTTTTTAGTTGATTATATCTCGGCACTCTTGCTGTAAGACATAGAGATAAACACTGGAGGTCACAGGTACTAATCTCTGTATGAAGTGCAGCTATAACAATATGGTAAAACATATAAAACCCAAAAGTCACATCAAATCTGACTTTCAAAATGTCTACTTGAAAGGTAATTCCAAAAATATAAATGCCATATAAAAAAATACAATTGCCACACTAGGCATGTTGTAAATGATTGTGACTAAAATGACCTTTCCTTTACAATCTACAGCGCTGTAATTTTCTGAAATACCTAATACAATATGGCAACCTGGAGGCCTTCTGTACAGCAATGTAATTTCCTGCTTGTGTGATTGGCTCACTGATTTTCCCAGAAGTCTGCACTACGTCAAATTTGTAGGCACCCCCTGACATAAGAATTTCATTTTTGGTGAGTCTCAAAAGTTTAAAGCTAAGTTTAGCAAAAATTAAAATAAAATCCCTACAGCTTTAGTCACATCACTTACCTGTGATGAAGGATGTCCAAGTTGTTAAGGCAGCTAGATCCTAGAGAAATCTTCCCTGCATTGGTGCTTGTCCTCTTCCTGGCTCTGAACTTACACACCCCCTCCTTGCTCTTCCTCCATTGAGAAAAGTCTTTCATTGATTACACTGCTTGTAACGGGATCTGTGACTAGGGAAGGGAATGCCCTGTCTGATGAGACTCTCCCCTATTCACGATTATGTTGCAAGCAGTGTAACTATTAAAAGACATTTCTCAATGGAGGAGGAACAAGGAGAGGGTGTGTCCCAGGGCAGCTGGTGCTCTAAATTTGGGGGGGGGGGGGGGGGGGATACCAACACCATGGCAGACGGATGGCGGCTATCATACAATCCCCTCCACCAAAAAAAAAAATTTGATTGGCTGGGAGGAGAGTCTAATCACGTGCTTAAAAAAAATCCCCTTTGGAAACCAGGCATCTGGCGCCCATATGTAGATTAGGGGGCCAGATACGTGGATGGGGGGGGGGGGGGCGTCCGCCACTGGTGGGTCCACATTAGACCATCTGTACTGCTGTTTTGCCATTGCAGCTGTGGAAGTTCAGAGCCAGGAAAAGGACAATTATCCCTGCAGCGAATATTTCACCAGGATCCTGCCCCACCTGCACAACGTGGGAAATATTTAATTACAGGTAAGTGATATGACTAATAAAGCTTGTACTTTTTTTTTTTTCTCAGCTTTAAATACATCTAAAGGGATTCGGACACTGCGGCTTTTCTCCTTAGAACACAGAGTGCCGCAGTTGATTGTAATGAACCAGAACTGCCCATTCAAAATGAGTCTGGTAAAACAAACCGCTATTTTTTCAGAACAGCAAAAAGCAGTTTGTGAAAATCCCTGCAATGTGCATTAATCACCCAGAGGGGATTTTTTTTAACCGTTTAAAGAAAATAACATGCCATAATGCATGATTTGTGGCATGTTGCAGTGTCATTTTGAATAGCATCCTAACATGCATGCATGTATTGCACAGTTGGAGCCATCTGCACAGCGTATGTAAAAAAAAAAAAAAATGGTGCTCATTTTTGGAATTTTCCTATGCAGACCATTCAAAATAACTAGGCTGCTTCAATGCACCCCACAAGTTATCCCATGTCACAGGCATCTGATGAGCCTCATTTAGCCTAAAATGGCTGCTGCCACAGAACAGAATAGTTTACAGAAGGCAAAGTTATTGAGTTCAGATGCCTTCGCTTCTATAAAGGTGTGGAGTTCTTATTTGCAAATTTGTAGCTCACTGCAATAAAATAACAATTTGGAGGGACAAGAAGCACAAGTGTTGGAATTTTTTGCAGACTCTCTTCCCTGCATTAAAGTAGCAAGAAGAAGAAGAAAAAAACAAAAAAAAAACAAAAAGGAAAGTTCTATCCCTGCCCGGGGTAAAGAAAGCAAGTCACAGTTTGTACTATTTCAGATTTGTTATAATTTGTGGGTTTGGAAAAATTCGATGTTAACAAGCAACATGAAATCGGTAAATAGACATATGGAAAGAATTTTAAGGTTCTTGAAGGACTTAGAAAACTTCACATTTCCTGTAAACCTCTATTTTTTTCTTCATTTAATCAGCTGAATTTTTAATTTTTTTGTCTTCTAATAGTTTATCCCCCCCCCCCCCTCCCGAAACCTAGTAAAGTGCAGTGTGCGGAGTGGGAACTATGAAAGTGAAATCACACGTACGTAAGGGATTATTAATGCAAAGGCAGGACGGTGCCAAGTCTACATTAACGAGGTGACACAGACCCTTCTTCATGTAGCTGTGAACGTTTGGAAGAAGAAACAGCAACTGCCCAGTGATGTTGTCACGCATAGATTAGCGCACCCAGGCGGCCAACACTTACAAATTTTTGAAGTGAGATTTTCACCAATTAAATGTCATGCGTGCCAATGGTGGCTTAATGGAAATCTCATATATGTTCAGCTGTGTAACATCCTTCGTCATGTTCCTGCATAACCCCACGTAGGACGGTGGCCAAATATTAAATGCTTATTGGGGTTCTGCTACTATCAATTTTCCTATAAATCCTAAAAAAAAATAAAAAAATGACTTTGGCAGATTCTCAGGCGCACATGACCTATGATATTATTGACTTTAGCAATTTAATATTCTTTTGTTCTGTGATGTAAAACAGACCCCGTGCTTTCCATTCTTTCTCAGTTTTTAAGCCAACGTTTTCATACTTGGGTTTTTATAAATTGTGACAGGGATTTCGTAACATTTTGGTGTTCTAAAGTGAAAAATTCACTTGGTTCAGTGGCGTAATCCAGAGTACAGAACATCTTGATCACCGCTTGAAGGGGGTGGGGCATTTATAGCACCCTAAAAATTCTAACATCCCTAAAGCGCCCCCCAACAAATTATGAGATAAAAGCACCCTCATTGGGAAATCCCAGATTTCATGGACTGCCCTATTTAATGGCGTTGCACAGCATCATGCGTTTCCACGCTGCATGTCATTATAGTGTGAAATTTCACAATATACTGCAACAGTAGTTTTACATAAAATGTAATTTTGGATCATTAAAATCTAATCAACCTGTAAAATGTCCTATATGTTTTACTGTGTAATTTATTTGAATTGTTTTAATCTTAGAATCCAATGCTCACGCATTGTCATTCATTCACATGTAACCTTAGTAGATAGTACAAGAAGCTGTGCCAACACACACTGTACAGGCATGGTCCACTATGAGGAACAGGGCCGTCTTTAAGGCAGGGCAAAAGGGGCAGCTGCCCTGGGCCCTGTCATTGTTGTGAGGCCCAAAGCAGCTGTCTCATACTTGCCAACTATCCCAGTTTACATTCCCTTGTCCCTTGAAGTTTTAGTCCTGTGCTGCTACTAATGCTGCCCAGCTCTGCCCTATTGTTGTGTACAGATGACTCACCGCGGACCTGTGTTTACATGTAAATAATGGCATTTATATGTAAATAGCTAAGGCCAACTGCATTGATATGTAAATAAAGACAGCATTCATAGGTATATCATGCCCCCCTGCAGTGAGGAGAAGATGTGCTGTAACCTATAGAAACCAGTGAGCAGTATTACTGTACAGCAATCTCTAGAAGCCAATCAACAAGCAGAAATGTGCTGTAACCTCTAGCAACTAATCAGTGAGCCTTAAGGAGTGCTGTAACCTCTAACAACCAGTCAGTAAGCAGTAATGATATGCTGTAACCTCTGGCAACCAATCGCAATCGCTGCCTGATCTGATACAGTAAACTGATTTTAAGTCTAGCTGCTATTTATTGTATGTCTCAGAGAAGGTGGAGAGCGAAATTGCATGGGGGGAGGGGGGCCCTAAGAAAACTTTTGCCCAGGGTCCAATCAATATTAAAGACGGCCCTGATGAGGAAGCTGCCCTGCGGCTGACTTTGGAGTGACTTTGTAGAGGAAGTGCTGAAGGAGCCGGATGGAGATCAGCAGCCCAGAGATACCAAAAAAAGATTAACAAAAAAAGGGGGGTAACCATATTTTATGAAATAAAAAACATGGCCATTGTATGCTGTTTGCAGTATACATCCGCAGAGGCTGCTGGTGGCAGAATTTTGGTCCACCTATCCTTCCACCAGGTGCCAGACACGTGAAACCTCATCGCAAGTAGCCACCACATATGCACACTGTGGAAAACCACTTCGAGGAGCCCATTGGATTCCTTAGTCGCCTGACTCGCAAGGGATTTGACTGATGATGTGCTAAGCAGAAACTGCAAGGAGTGGTAAAAAGAAGCTAATGAGAATTAAATATATGTACTCTCGAGGTCGTCTTTAAGGCAGGGCAAAAGGGGCAGCTGCCCTGGGCCCTGTCACTGTTGTGGGGCCCAAAGTAGCTGCCTCATACATGCCAACTATCCCAGTTTAAATTCCCTTGTCCCTTGAAGTTTTAGTCCTGTGCTGTGTCCTGATATCTCAGTGTGAAGTGCTGCTACTAATGCTGCTCAGCTCTGCCCTATTGTTGTGTACAGATGACTGTGTGTTTACATGTAAATAACCGGCATTCATATGTAAATAATGGCAGCATTTATATATAAATTGCAGCTGCATTCATATGTAAATAGTTGAGGCCAGCGGCATTGATATGTTAATAAAGACGGAATTCATATGTATATCATGGCCCCCCACCAGTGAGGAGAAGATGTGGTGTAACCTATAGCAACCAATCAGTGAGCAGTATTACTGTACAGTAATCTCTAGCAACCAATCAACAAGCAGAAATCATGTACTGTAATCTCTAGCAATTAGTCAGTGAGCCTTAATGTGTGCTGTAACCTCTTGCAACCAGTCAGCAATGATATGCTGTAACCTCTGGCAACCAATCGCAATCACTGCCTGATCTGATACAGTAAACTCATTTTAAGTCTAGCTGCTATTTATTGTATGTCTCAGAGCAGGTGGAGAGTGAAATTGCATGGGGGGAGGGGGGGGTTCAATAAATATTAAAGACGGTCCTGTGTACCCTGGTTATGAAACAATATGTGGCGCTGCACTATACTCATATTGGGGATGCATAAATAGAAGGCTTGATACTATTAATGGCTGCTAGCAGTTATTGATTAGATGACACTATTAGGCCTCATTAACACTGATAGGGTCATACCGGCATTTATGCGTTTAGAGGGTATTTCTGAATGCATGCATTGTTTTTTTTCAATGGAGCCATTCACACTGTGTGTTTACCTGTGTTTTGGGTGCGGTCATTTAAGTTGTGGTTAAATGTGATTATGTGCGCTCAGAATCCAATTCGACATTCTAAATGTATCTAAATGTCCGCAAATGCGACTAAACGCACCTAAGCATGGCTAAACCTACTTAACAGTGACCCGGGCAGCAAGAGGTTTCTAATGAAATGCACTCCCGAGAAGTACAAGAGGAAATAATAATATTCTCGCTATCAATATCGTTGGGCTCTCAGGTTTTCCAGCCTGTTGTGATCTACTTTCATTGCTACCACAGCATTCGCAACAGACACCTTGCATTATTTAGGGAATAGCGGCATACATTCTGTTTTAGCTAATGAGATGTGAAGGATTGTGGTTCAGACAGAGGAGGTTGTTGGTGACAATATCGCCATCTTATTGGTGAAAGGGATAAACGTGTTGTATCCATTTTTGAACTTTTGATATTACATTCAATAATAAAGAACTAGTTGGATAGCCAAACACCAGCCGCTGTCAGTAATGTGGTGTTTGGGATTACAGGCTTGTAACCTTCAAGGTGGCTGAGTTAATGATGTTATTAAAGGGGGACTCCCAGTCACTTTTACATCATTTTGGAGGTTGGAGGTTCCAGTTGCACCAGATCATTATAGTCACACCAGTGTCATTTATCTGTGTCGTTGTGTTAAAGTGCATGTCTGTGCAAACTCAAAACCAACGTAGGCAGTACATCTGTGTGACATCAACACATTTTGTCTCTTCTCTTTTTTTTTTTTTTTGCTTTGTTTTATATTATACAATATGCATAAGATACACTTATGGGTTGTGATATAGTGAAAAAGGCACATAATCCTGGGAAAAGAATGAAAGTCCTTGTATGTTACAGCAAATACCGTATTTATCGGCGTATAACACGTGCCTGCGTTTAACACGCACCCCAAGTTTAGGAGGGAATTTTAAGGAAAAAAAACTTTTAGGAGGGAAATTTAAGGAAAAAAAACGTACATTTAAATACCCATCAATGCAGCCTTATCAGTGTCATTTGCAGCCTTGTCATGCAGCCTGTCCATCATTGCAGCCTTGTCATGCAGCCTGTCCGTCATGCAGCCTTGTCATGCAGCCTGTCCATCATTGCAGCCTTGTCATGCAGCCTGTCCATCTTTGCAGCCTTGTCATGCAGCCTGTCCGTCATGCAGCCTGTCCGTCATTGCAGCCTTGTCATGCAGCCTGTCCATCATTGCAGCCTGTCCATCATTGCAGCCTTGTCATGCAGCCTGTCCGTCATTGCAGCCTTGTCAAGCAGCCTGTCCGTCATACAGCCTGTCCATCATTGCAGCCTTGTCATGCAGCCTGTCCGTCATTGCAGCCTTGTCATGCAGCCTGTCCGTCATTGCAGCCTTGTCATGCAGCCTGTCCGTCATACAGCCTGTCCATCATTGCAGCCTTGTCATGCAGCCTGTCCATCATTGCAGCCTTGTCATGCAGCCTGTCCGTCATTGCAGCCTTGTCATGCAGCCTGTCCGTCATTGCAGCCTTGTCATGCAGCCTGTCCATCATTGCAGCCTTGTCATGCAGCCTGTCCGTCATTGCAGCCTTGTCATGCAGCCTGTCCGTCATACAGCCTGTCCATCATTGCAGCCTTGTCATGCAGCCTGTCCATCATTGCAGCCTGTCCATCATTGCAGCCTTGTCATGCAGCCTGTCCATCATTGCAGCCTTGTCATGCAGCCTGTCCATCATTGCAGCCTTGTCATGCAGCCTGTCCATCATTGCAGCCTTGTCATGCAGCCTGTCCATCATTGCAGCCTGTCCATCATTGCAGCCTTGTCATGCAGCCTGTCCATCATTGCAGCCTTGTCATGCAGCCTGTCCATCATTGCAGCCTTGTCATGCAACCTGTCCATCATTGCAGCCTTGTCATGCAACCTGTCCATCATTGCAGCCTTGTCATGCAGCCTGTCCGTCATACAGCCTGTCCATCATTGCAGCCTTGTCATGCAGCCTTGTGCATCATTGTCCCCTTGTCAGTGTTCATTTCAGATTTAAAAAATGGCGCCGCCGAGATGTCTTGTGTATCTCGGCGGCGCCCGGTAGTACTCGGCCGCCTTCGGCCCTTCTAGCGGTTTTCGGCCGTTCTCTGCGGCTTTGGGCCAGCCTTCGGCCGTTCTCTGCGGCTTTCGGCCGTTCTCTGCGGCTTTCGGCCGCCTTCCACCATTCTCGGCGGCCTTTGGCCGTTCTCGTCAGCTTTCGGCCGCTCTCGGCCTTTCTCGTGGTTTTCGACCGCTGAGAAGAGCGGAAGGCTGCCCGAAAGCCGCCGAGAACAGCCTAAGGCTGCCAAAAGCCGTGATAAGGCCCGAAGGTGGCTGAAAGCCGCCCAGGGCTCAAAAATCGCGGAGGATCGGCGTATAACGCGCACCCGCGATTTTCCCCTGATTTTAACAATCTAATGTTTTCTATATGTCGGGGCACAGTTTTTGGGCACAAATTTCTTTAAAAATGCTACAAGTATGGATACATTAAAAATAATAGCTTGTGCCAATAAGTGAAATAAATTAACTGCTGCTCCCCTAATTAAGATAGGTGTATACTTTTAGGGATAATAGGTTTACTGTAAGGGGGCGCTCTTATGAGGACTGTGGGTCCAATAATATGTGCAAGGTACGGTATTCATGGTCTTGCGGAGGAGGGATTCATATCAAGAGCCGTCTCCAGTATTAAGCAAGTTTTCACCTTGTGAAAAGCGCCGTTTAACCATTTTAAGTAAAAATGTCACATCCGTCTGGTAAGCGGAATCAACTTCTGTGGCACTTGGGTGTATTGGTCACAGTTGGTGATGGATTACCCACTATTGATGTTATATTGAAGATAATCAGCACTGAAGAAATTTATACATAAGGACTTTATTTGATCCACTTTTCTTTATACTTCCTTTGAGGCTTTTATAAGATGTCTAACAATTATTGAAGATATCTTTTTTCATTATGGCACATAGAACTTTATTATTGGTATAGAGATTATTTTCATTATTATACTCATTCATTCAAAATTCACATAAACAACTTGCACTTATTATTGGACCCATGGTGTTCTCATAAGAGCGCTCCCTCACATTAAACCAAGTGTGGATAAATGCCTATTCATCTGCCAAAGATCTCGTTTTTATCCTAATTTCATGTTGAGCTGACAGCGACACTGGAAGCTCAAGCAGTCAATTCTCCTAAGTTGGACTGCAGAACACCTCTCCCTCATATCTGCACACTAAAAAGGAGAGGTGTTCTGTAGTCTAAAAGGGTAGAACCGGGGCAAGTCCAAACTTCTGGAGTCACAAACTGTTCTGGTGTAAGATTGTTGTCGCAGCATCCCTTGTTTGTTCCAGTAGGTTCAATGAGGCTGCAGTAGGCTCAGAGACTTTGGGGTTCTAGAACAATGGAACACGCTAGCCTGTGATTACACAGGTTCATACGCTGAGCTTGTCTAAAGATGCTGTTAGGCTCTAGCAGAAACCCTGGGTGGGTCTTGATATACCCTGTATGCATTTCAGGGGTAGATTTTTATTAATGCACAATGAAAGGTTTCTTTATGACAGTTTAAGTACTAAATCCAGTTACTATTGATGTACAAGCCTCATAAAGTTATCAAAACTGACTGAGCCAATTCCTTAAAGTGGAAGTAAACCCTCCTATCTCTTTCAGCCAAGGAAGCTGCCATCTTGGTCTTTGTTTAATCTTCAACTGCCATGAAGCTGCACATGTGATCAGTTATGACACCAGCCATTGGATGGTTTGACAGTTTGGTTGAGAGCAAAACCAATGTGACAGTTAGCATTTCCGGCATGCCGGGAATGTAACTGTTTTTTTAAACTATTAAATCGATGGGTTTACTTCCACTTTAATTTGTGTCTGTCATGCTTCCATACCCAGACACTGCAGCTCACTGTGAGAGGGTTTCAGTTGAGACACTGCTGTTAATCCAGAAAATGGGCAGGACAAGGTGCGGCCAGGTACTGATTAAAGCGGAAGTAAACCCATTGATTTAACGGTTTCAGAAAACTGTTACATTCCTGGCATGCTGGGATGGCTAACTGCCACGTTTGCTTGTGATGTCAACTAAACTGTCAAACCACAGAATGACTTTTTGCAACTGTATATTTTTTTTTGCAACTGTATATGTGCCCAGGCCAGATTTCATGAACAGGATTTACATCCACTTTAGGCCAGGTTCACATTGCTGCGATGCGGGAACGCCGCGAATCCGCGGCGTTTTCCCGCATCGCATTACTCCCGCCGGCAGTTCACACTGCCCTATGCGGACGGCTGGGGGTGTCAATGTTATGTTAATGACACCCCCAGATCCGTCGGCATATCGCAGTGCGATCTGCCGACTCGCACAGGAATCGGATCGCATGGTGTGAACCCCCATGCGATCCGATTCTGTTGCGGACCCAAAAAAGGGTCCTGTGCGAGTTTGCTGCGGGACCGCTGCGAGTTCAGCCATACTATCTGTATGGCTGAACTCGCAGCGCTACGGAGATCGGATGTGATTTGCTGTGCGAATCACATCCGGTTCTCCCCCCGCAGCGGTGTGAACCCAGCCTTAAAGCGCTTTTCCGCCCCCAAAACACTTACCTGTCCTGGAGTCCAGCGATGTCGGGTGCTGCCGCCGCATCTGCGGGTAAGGGTACCCGGCAGTGTAGCCTTACAGCTTTACACTGGGAACCCTACTGCGCATGCGTGAGGCACCGCTGCTCTCTCCTACTGGCTCGATGACAGGGGGAGGAGGAGGGAGCCCCACAGTGATGTCACGGGCCGTGGCCCAGACTCCCGGAAGTGGGAATAGGATACCTGTCCCCCCCCCCCCCCAAAAGGTGGTAATTGTGGCACCGAAGGGGGAGAGGAGACAAATGAGCGGATGTTCCACTCTGCTTTAAGTGTACTTCTCTGGGAGGAGCCACTGGTGTTTGTGGTGCTTTACAGGAGGAATACCAAAAAACTGCAAGTGCAAATATACTTGTAATTATTAGGTGCTGCGGTGCATATTTCTAATGGGAGGCCATAGTTCTAATTGAATACATCATCATTTAGATATTTTTAAATGTAAGCAAGGTAAGTACCTGACTTTGAATTTGTATCGGCCCCTTGCACTTCCTGTAGAGCCTAGCTCAGAGAAGGGTAGGGAGAATTAGCACAAAGAGCTAATCAGGTTTTTTTTGCCACGCAAGAAGTATGCTGATAGGTTGAGAGAAAAGAGTGAACCGCCGAGAGATGAGCTCATCAGTGTGCTGCTTCTTCTTTCCCTGTCCTGTCACATGGTGAAGGCTAGGAAGCATACCTGTAAGTAAAAAAGGTAAATTGCTGCAGAGAGAAATCATGCCTCCCTAACCTTCTAGGCAGAGCTGTGCTGTGGGGCAAGGCGGTGTCATTTGCAAGGCTGGATAGGCAAACTACAAATCCTTTGACAAGTAAAACTGCTGCCTTATATATATTTCATCTGCGCATTTAGTTGTTTGATGGAGTTTAACTTTAAGTTAATTAAATTTGGATATTTGCTTTATTGGTGCAGCAGGTCAGTAGTTCATTCTACCAGTGCAAATAAGCACAGGCATAAAGGTCTCCTGTGAGGCACAGCGGTAGACGTCTCGACTGTGTATTTATAGTCATTTACAGTAAAATACAGTGAAAATGTTTCTCTGTAAGGAATATACTGTGCACAGAATAATGCCGGATCTTCATTCTGTACATCACTCTATTCATTGTCGTCTTCCTTGAATTGCTCTTTTGAATGTTCTAATAGAGTCTCCCTCAGCAGCTGGGCTCTTTTTTTGGTTAGTTCAGCTGCCTGTCTAAAGAGGAGCAACCGGTTGGCTATTTAAAGTGTTTGTCCACCCAAAACTGACATTGCCGTTCTTAGTAGGGACTGGAATGTTAAACTGCTTAAAGGTTTGCTACATCTTTTCAAGTGAGGAGCTGTTTGCATTTGAGTTGCTGGATTTTCACGCATTGTGTGGCCATTATAAAGGAGTCCCACTCTATCTGCTAGACATTTAAAGGGGTTGTAAAGGTAAATGTTTTTTCACCTTAATGCATTCTATGCATTAAGGTGAAAAAACATCTGACACTCCCTACGCCCCCAGCCCCCTCCCCGTTTTACTTACATGACCTCTCGAAAATCCCGCGCTCGCCCACGCCGTCCTTCTTTGCCACTCAGCCTGGCCGCTGATTGGCTGGAGTGGATGGATGGAAAGCAGCGCAGCCATTGGCTCGCGCTGCTGTCGATCACATCCACTGACGCGGAGCGCCGGGGGGCGTCGCTGTGTGTTACAGCGAGCGGCTATATCAGCCGGCTGTATCACGGGAGCGCGCCCGCAGGTGCTTCTCACCATGCGAAGGAGCTCGCATGAACTGGAGAAGTACCTGAGGGAGGAAGCAGAGACAGCCGCCGAGGGACCCCAGAAGAGCAGGTTCGGGGCCACTCTGTGCAAAACGAGCTGCACAGTGGAGGTAAGTATAACATGTTTGTTGTTTTTTTTTTTTAAAACATATCTTACTTTACAATCCCTTTAACTCTTGGTTCATTATGGAGGCTGCAGCAGAAATAATGTAATCACCCCAAAGTGGGTGCGAACACCTAACTATCTAAGCTTGTTGTAAAGAGAGCTGTAAGCCCTTGTACACACGGTCGGACATTCCGACAACAAAATCCGTCAGATTTTGTCCGAAACTGGTGTTGGATACACACGGTCGGACAAAGTTGTCGGAAAATCTGATCGTTCAGAACGTGGTGACGTTATTTGGTTACGACGGGACTACGTTCAGGCTAGTAGCCAATAGCTTTGGTCTAGAAATTTGATCTGAGCATGCATGGCACTTTGTCCGATTGGAATTCTCTACACACAATGGGACAAAGTCCTATCGGACCATGTTGTCGGAAAATTTTATAGCCCAGCTCTAAAACTTTGTCGGTCGGATATTCCGATGGAAACAGTCCAATGGAGCCCACACACGGTCGAAATATCCGACAACACAGTCCGATCGGACATTTTCCATCGGAATGTCCAACTGTGTGTACAAGCGCTAAGGGAAATCTCAATGGTGAAGTCATTAAGAGCTATATGAAGCCATCAGGTGACCCAACACAACCAGACACCGATGATAACAGCAATTCCATCTTTGGATGGACTGATATTTGCTTAATAGTCTATCTGGAAGTAGAAGCCCCCTTTAACGAACACACATTTGAATGCCAGTGATGCCAGCTTGCAGTGTGGCATTTGCTTTTAGTGCTGAACAAAGAACAATGACTGTGGCAAAGTCCCAGCAGATGATGTCAGCTACGCTCTTGCTAATAAAAACAACCCACGCGCAAAATACCTTGCCTATTGGCTGTGAAATAACCAAGTTGTATTGCGGAATAGAAACGTGATGCATTCCAGGAAAATGGAGACGAGAACATTTTTGGTGGCGCAACTTTTGTGATCTGGCAAAGTAGACGTTGTCCTTTGGGTGAGTGCTGTGTGCCGAGCCATGCCCCTATGCAACAGGCGCACTTAGCACAATACACACAGGATCAGATGTCCTGAATGCAGCCCCCCGCTAGCTCTTATCTGCCCCCATCTCAATGAGCCTCAGTGAACACTGCTTAATCCTTTATCTCAACAAAGTCAAACTTTTTCCTGCTCATTCACTCATCCCCAGGATGGGAGAAAGTGGGACTGAGTGCCAGACTGGTGACTGATGGCTGGAAACCCGAGCCGTACTTTAAATCCCTCTTCCGGGACCCCTGCAGAGCCGGCTAGCAGAGGTCAGGTCTAGATAAGGGAGGCCCAGTATACGGAGAGAATTGTACACCATGTTATATTTTTGTGTGTGGTGAAAGCATGCATGCATGCCCTTGAAGCTCATAAATCATAGGGAATATATCCAGTATATAACCCATATTATGGAGAATTGCCCCAGCCCTGTGCACGCCGGTGTTCTCTGTCGGCCCTGATTTTATAAATGTGTAAGTAGACAATGTACTTTTTCCATTTTAGCGTCCTACATACTTAGTGCATTAAACTGATGCTTAACAAAGAAGTTTTGAGTGATGTTTTTGCAGGCCACGTGCATCCTTCTCCCTGCTTCTTTGCAACACTCGGGGGGGGGTTTATTAATTCGGTTTTAACAAGGCACCGGCTGTTTACCTGGGAATACAAATTACATTTTCTTACATAATTTTGCAACTGAACACTTCAGGAAGGTTGGAGTTCCCAGTCCGTGATCCTGTAGTGAGCCAGTAATTCAGAAATGATTCAAGCTCTTATATCAGCAGGACAGCCAGGTAAATTGCACCTTAGTACCTTACAAACTAAAAGATTGTGTGTCTTTGTCTGTCCCTCTATAGCAGGCGACGTGCAGCTCAGTTAAAGCGGTTCTTCACCCTAAAGGGGAAGTTCCGCTAGTATTATCCCCCCCCCCCCTCCGGTGCCACAATCGGCACCTTTCGGGGGGGAGGGGGGTGCAGTTACCTGGATAATCCAGGTAACTGCACCTACTTCCGGCCAGACCACCGCATGGCTCCGCCCACCCCCGCATGGCTCCGCCCCCCGTTGTGTTCTGGGAAACACACAGTTCCCAGAGACACAGCGGGGAACCAGCGCAGCGCGACTCGCGCATGCGCAGTAGGGAACCGGGCAGTGAAGCCCTCTTGCTTCACTTCCCGATTCCCTGACAGAGGATGGCGGCGGTGGCTGCAGCGAGACGAGCGATCGCTCGTCATCTGCCGTCGACATCGCTGGAACCTGGGACAGGTAAGTGTGATATTATTAAAAGTCAGCAGCTGCAATATTAGTAGCTGCTGGCTTTTAATATTTATTTTTTTGTGCAGCTCCTCTTTAAGGTATAGCGTCTAGAGTAAGGCCCCTTTCACACGGACGATCCGTTCAGTCCCGCCTGTCAGTTTTTCAGGCGGACCTGAACGGATGCTCCATAGACCTCTATGGAGCGTCGGATGTCAGCGGTGACATGTCCGCTGACATCCGACCCGCTCCGATCCGAAAAAGTGTGACGGAGGAAAAAGATATTTTTCCATCCGTCATCGGGTCGGGTACCGACGGACACTGTGGTCCGTCATCGCCCGATCTCCCCTAGGGGAGAGCGGCGTTGTGACAAGTCCGTCCCAGCACAGTGTGCAGAGACGGACCTGTCATCTTCCTGCTCAGCGGAGATCGCTCCGGCGATCCCCACTGTGCAAGCGGATATCCACGGGGCGGATCAGCACTGATCCGCCCCGTGTGAAAGGACCCTAAGAGAAGCTCCTGAATCGCTGTGTGAGATGATTTTTGTCCCATATTTCTATTTGGTGGTGAGCACAGGTCCTGTTTTTTTGTATTCTTCCACATGTGCTGCACTGTTGGAGGACCCAAATATTTTTTCACAGAAATGTCTGTGCACAGTGGGGTTGACTCATGTAATTATTGTGGGGGGGGTTGAGTTAAAGCGGGAGTAAACCCAGTTTCAAAAAACACTTACATTCCTGGCATGCCGGAAATGCTAACTTTCACATTGGTTGTGCTCTCAACCAAACTTTTAAACCATCCAATGGCTGGTGTCGTAACTGATCACATGTGCAGCATTATGGCAGTTGAAGAATCATTAGAGGCCAAGATGGCGGCTTCCATGACTGAAAACGATAGAAGGGTTTACTTCCACTTTAATGACTTATTACCCATTTTATCTTACCACATTTTAGCTCCAAATGAGTAATACTCAAAATAAAAAAAATAAAAAAAAAAGTGAATGTATGTGATATTGGGAAATGGGAAGAGTTCTTTTTTTAAACCTCTCCAAGTGAATGTTGACGCTGGAATGGACCAAACAGCCATCAAGTTTTTAGTGTCCCAACCAGTAAGAAATAAGGTCAGATTGATTGGCAACATGGCAGCTCTGCGGGCAGCAGCTTTGTGACAGATGGGTCCTTGGCTTAGTTCTTATAAAACTATCAGCGTAGCATTTGTAGGTTCTCCACCAATATAAAATCACATTGGTAGATGAACTAACTGGTATGTGCGTATATTAGATTATATGCTCCTTGGGGGCAGGGACTAATGTGCGTAATCCTGTCCTATACAAGTTAACACATAAATAGTTCGAAAATTGGTCAGAATCTGCAGCATTCATTTGCTCAGGGCATCAAGACGTGACTGTGTGTATAGTACATAGCCAAGTCCTTATGTTCAACGCATTCAGACCAGCAATTATCTATCAGAAGTTAAATGCCAGAACAGAAGTAATTACTAACCCCGCAACCCACCCACCCACCAACCAGCCCACCCACCAACCAGCCCACCCACCAACCAGCCCACCCACCAACCAACCCACCCACCAACCAACCCACCACCCCCTCACACACACACACACACACACACACACCCCCCCCTCACACCCACACCCCCCACACACCCCCCCCTCACACACACACACACACACCCCCCTCACACACACACCCCCCCCCCCCCCCCGCACACACCCCCTCACACACACACACCCCCCCCCCGCACACACACACACACCCACACACACACCCCCCCTCACACACACACACACACCCCCCCTCACACACACACACACCCCCCCCCCCCGCACACACACACACACCCACACCCCCCCCCCTCACACACACACACACCCCCCTCACACACACACACACACACACCCCCTCACACACACACACACCCCCGCACACACACACACACACACCCCCCCCCCCCTCTCACACACACACACACACACCCCCCTCACACACACACACACACCCCCCGCACACACCCCACACACACACACACCCCCCCCCCCACACACACACACACACACACACCCCCTCACACACACACACACACCCCCCCCCCACACACACACACCCCCCCCTCACACACACCCCCCCTCACACACACACACACACACCCCTCCTCACACACACACACACACACACCCCCCTCACACACACACACCCCCCCTCACACACACACACCCCCCCACACACACCCCCTCACACACACACACACACCCCCACACACACCCCCCCTCACACACACACACACACACACACACACACACACACACCCCTCACACACCCACACCCCCCACACACACCCCCCCTCACACACACACACCCCCCCCACACACACCCCCTCACACACACACCCTCACACACACACACACCCCCACACACACACACACACCCCCACACACCCCCCTCCTCACACACACACACACACACACACACACCCTCACACACACACACCCCCCCTCACACACACACACACACACCCACACCCCCCTCCTCACACACACATACACACAACACACACACACACCCCCCTCCTCACACACACACACACACACACACACCCCCCTCCTCACACACACACACACACACACACCCCCCTCCTCACACACACACACACACCCACACCCCCCTCCTCACACACACATACACACACACACACACACACACACACACACACACACACACACACACACCCCCCTCCTCACACACACACACCCTCACACACACACACACACCCCCCTCCTCACACACACACACACACACACCCTCACACACACACACACACCCCCCTCCTCACACACACACACACACACACACACCCCCTCCTCACACACACACACACACACACACACACACACACCCCCTCCTCACACACACATACACACACACACACACCCTCACACACACACACACACCCCCCCCCCCCCACACACACACCCTCACACACACACCCCCCCCCCCACACACCCACACACACACACACACACCCCCCTACACACACACACACACACACACACACCCCCCTCCTCACACACACACACACACACACCCACACACACCCACACACACACACCCTCACACACACACACACCCTCACACACACACCCACCCCCACACACACACCCTCACACACACACACACCCCCCTCCTCACACACACACACACCCTCACACACACACCCACCCCCACACACACACCCTCACACACACACACACCCTCACACACACACCCACCCCCACACACACACCCTCACACACACACCCACCCCCACACACACACCCTCACACACACACACACCCCCCTCCTCACACACACACACACACTTTCCTTAAAAACATTCCTAGCATGCACGTTACTGAGGAACTAAAAGTTCCAGCATGCCCTGCCTCCCTGTCAGCCAGTGCTTTGAGGACTTTTAGTTATTTTAGCTAAAGACCCAGCAATCCTCTTTTGTATTATTCTTGGGAACACCAAGACACATTGGCCCTTCTTTTCGAAGACATTCATTGCGTAGTACAGAGGCATTTCCCTTTGTCTGTGGAGGAAGAACAAATGTCTGTATAGATTCTTCTACAAGTCGGTACATTTCTTGGTAAGATGGGTGTTAGTGATGTTGTTCAGCCCTCTCTGTAATTTGGAACGAAATGACCCAATTGTATCAAATGAATCTGGAATTGGTGGAATCCATTAGCCTGGGTTAGGTTTCTAGTTTAGTAATCTCAGTTTACTAACAGGTTTCAAATTAACATTGAGACTTTAATTCCAGAACACAGTCGGCCCAATGCTATGATGTAAACCTTTTGTTTGTTGCACATCACCCAGGAATGGTCTAACGTCAGGATCTTTCACCCGCTCCTACTTTACATGCAGACCCGGCCATGCACCCTCTTTTTACGAAGTTGTTGAATTGAATCGATATTTGATGTTTTATGTTGAATCCGATGATGACGAGTGGACCAAAATATAAAGCCCTTTACTAGGAGATTGTAAAGTTTGGCAAGGACTTCTTAAAACAGAAGGACATTTATTTACCTGTTATCAACTGTCACAGCAAACTCCAAAAAACGCATAGTGGGCAGAGCCATGCTAATAATTATTTTTGGCACAGCCCCCCCATGTAAAACTGCATCCAGAACCATTAGATTGCAGCATAAACTCATCTGCCAGCTGTTTCAGGCTTGCTAGCGCTCATTAGTGCAAGATAGGCATAGCATGGCGATGCAAAATGCTGCCACTCGGGTCCTATTTTCTGCCCTAGCAACTTGTTTTTTTTTATCACTATTGTCAGACTATTATCAGACGAGTGAAAGACGGATCGTTTTTGATTAGTTGAGAGTTAAGCTTGCCATAAACGAAATGAACTTCATCCAATTTCTGCTGAACCGGTCAAAACTTGTTAGGTGGGTGGCTCTGTCCTTTTGATGGAGCTGCCAGACAAAAAGTTCTTAGCTTGAACAGCGCCTGCATTGCACAGTTCAGATATCCTGACAGCCACGGGTGCTGGCTGCCAGAATACAATAGCCGTCAATGCAGATTCATCCATCCATGCTAATTGCTCTGTCAGCCCTGAGGCTAAATCTTAACATGTATGGCCAGCTTTAGTCTGGCCACGTGACCCGGTGAAATTTAGCTTTTTGTCAGATGTGGGTTGAATTGTGTAGACATTCCAGTGTGTGTGCTGGGGATTCACGTAACATCCATTTCACCAGTACAAATTGGATGAAGTTGTATGAAACCGGGATTAAATAAGTTGGATAATTGTTTCAATATGCCAGACACACGTGTCTTAGTGAGAATGTTTGTATGTGTGTGAAATGGTGCGGAGCTTGAAGTCTTTCCTACAGTCACTATAACATTGTACTATTGCAGGTGTTCCATAGAAATAAAAATAAAATTAGGAATATTGTATTGGTTAAAATGTTGCAGCGTGTATGCCCCCCTTTTTTCCTGTATGTTGTGTATTGTAAAATGCAGCGACTGAAGTGTGCAACAAGTCTCCGGACACCGAGAAAGTTGACAGTTGTTCCTGGTTCCCATGACAACACTGGCATCCTACAGAGTATAGTATGGATAGCCATGTACCATTCGGGGTCTGGATGGTTGTGAAAGTCGTCCTCGCTGGTCGTAAATCTGATTCTCCACATTCTAAAGCAGCGACCCGTTCTCAAGTCTTCGTTTTTTTTTATGTAGGCACTAAGATTTTAAAACAATTTGCAAGAATGTTTGCCTGTTTATCTACCTTGTATGGCCCTATTATGATGTGCCTTAGATTGAGAAATCATTTTTCAAATTTTATTTTTTGTAATTTGTAATAATAATAATAATAATTTCTGAGAAGTTCTAATACGATATGTCCGCAATGAAAAAAAATACAGATGTTGTCAGCAAATTTGAAACAGTTGCTAACGAATGTTCTCAGAGTTTTATCTGATAAGGGGGCTTCCTGTCATGTTTTTTCTTTTTTTCCCACGTTCTTTGTGTTTTGTGCCCAAAATGTGTTTCCTCCAACTTCAGCAACGCTCCTCGCAGTGTCTGCGTTCTGCCACTGCCTGATAGCTCTTCCATTTTCTACCAGCAATTATTCATTTTTATTGTTTTTTTTCAGAATTTTGCCAAAATTTGCCAAACTTTTTCATGAAAAACTATCAAATTACAATTATTAATACATTATAATTATTATATAATTTTATAGTATAACTTTGCACAACATTCAGAAGATGCTATATAAGCACTACTGATGATAATAGTAACTTTGTACAGCATCCGGGAGATATTGCTACATAAATACCACTGATAATAATAGTAACTTTGTAGAGCATCCAGGAGATATCGCTACATAAATACCACTGATAATAATAGTAACTTTGTAGAGCATCCAGGAGATATCGCTACATAAATACCACTGATAATAATAGTAACTTTGTAGAGCATCCAGGAGATATCGCTACATAAATACCACTGATAATAATAGTAACTTTGTACATCATCCAGGAGATATCGCTACATAAATACCACTGATAATAATAGTAACTTTGTAGAGCATCCAGGAGATATCGCTACATAAATACCACTGATAATAATAGTAACTTTGTACAGCATCCAGGAGATATCGCTACATATATACCACTGATAATAATAGTAACTTTGTAGAGCATCCGGGAGATATCGCTACATAAATACCACTGATAATAATAGTAACTTTGTAGAGCATCCGGGAGATATTGCTACATAAATACCACTGATAATAATAGTAACTTTGTACAGCATCCAGGAGATATCGCTACATATATACCACTGATAATAATAGTAACTTTGTAGAGCATCCGGGAGATATCGCTACATAAATACCACTGATAATAATAGTAACTTTGTAGAGCATCCGGGAGATATTGCTACATAAATACCACTGATAATAATAGTAACTTTGTAGAGCATCCAGGAGATATCGCTACATAAATACCACTGATAATAATAGTAAGTTTGTAGAGCATCCAGGAGATATCGCTACATAAATACCACTGATAATAATAGTAAGTTTGCACAGTAGCACAGCAGATGATGGCACTATATAAATACGTTTCTAATAATACTAATAATAGCAGTAGGGTATGTAGGGTCAGGCTTACCCTTTCCTATCTTGTTCCTGAAGCCCAGGTCCTGTTTGATCAGCTATTCTCTAAAGCTGGCATCCCCTCCTCGGAGCTGCCTAGCTAAAAAAAAAAAAAAAAAAATCTTCAGAACTCTTTTCCCGTAAACTTTTCTTGCCAGCTTTTCCTCCGTTAAAAGTTAAATGGAACGGGCGCAGCTTCTTTGACGTCTCAGGAGTTACTTTTGTAGCAGCGCCTTGCTGTGATCGTCTATTTCATTGTCTGCTGATTGAACCTCCCTGTGGCTGATGGCAGGAGGGTTACCTGCTGCCTAGAGGAGAGCTTTGTCCCATCCCAGCTCCAAGCCCCGAGCCCATCACTGTCTACAGCCTTATTTGAACTTCAGCTCCTCCAGTTCTTTTGTGGTGGAATGACATGCTGGAAAGACTAAGACAAAAAAAAAAAAAAAAAAAGTAGTTGTACCCAGCATGTAAAAGAGCTGCAGAGTTTCTGGTTGGACAGTAGTTTACTTCCACTCCCACACATGTGAGAGAGAAGCCAGGAGGACAGGACACCCGGACCCTCAGACCCCCCCCTTCCCTTCCCTCCTGACCACAAACATTGGAGAGTCCTGAAAGCGGTGATGTCATGCCTCTCGGTGAAAAACGAATTTGGCATGCCCAAACTCCACCTCTCCTCCTCTTCCCTGGCAGCTCCTTCTAGGCACTTATCTGTAGATCTGTGAGGATGAAAAGTCTACAGGAGCAGCAAAAGAATCTGCAAGACACCTAATGTATCCTAATGTATCAAAAGCCCCGATGTGTTACTGAAGTCTGAAGGGTTAAACTCCCAAAATGTAAAATGACTCTGAGATTCTGGTGAGACCTTTGTGCCGTGTTCTCAGATCTTCCGCTGTGACCATTATGAGGGATTCCCACCTGGATGATGCTGGATTTATTTTATATGATAGTGGATGGAGTCGAGGGGCGAGAACACCCCAAGGTGGATGGGAGCAAAGTCAGGAATTATGGCAGGAAACTGTTATGGTTGCACATAAGAGCGAGTGTGGATGGACTGTTTACTTAAAGAGGAGCTGCACCTTTAAAAAAAATATTAAAAGCCAGCAGCTACAAATATTGCAGCTGCTGACTTTTAATAAATTGACACTTACCTGTCTCCTTATGTGTAAAAAAATAAAAAAAAATAAAAAGAATCCCCTCTACCATGACTGCTGGGAAGCATATGCCCCTACAACCAATTAACAGACCAATATCTTGGCCAAAAATGACACTGATTAAAGTGGTTCTGCACCTTTAAAAAAAAATATTAAAAGCCAGCAGCTACAAATATTGCAGCTGCTGACTTAATAAATGGACACTTACCTGTCCCGGGGTCCAGCAATGTCGGCGGCAGATGACGAGCGATCGCTCGTCTCTCCGCTGCCCCCGTCGCCATCCTCTGTCAGGGAATCGGGAAGTGAAGCATTACGGCTTCACTGCCCGGTTCCCTACAGCGCACGAGCGAGTCGCGCTGCGCGTCTCCACTGGTCCCTGCTGTGTCCTGGGAACTGTGTGTTTCCCAGAACACAACGGGGGGGGGGGGGCATCTGCAGGTAGCTTGTCCTGGAAGTGGGTGCAGATACCTGGATTATATACTGGATTATACAGGTATCTGCACCCCCCTCCCCCCTGAAAGGTGTCAATTGTGGCACCGTAGGGGGGGGGAGGGATCAGATGAGCGGAACTTCCACTTCAGGGTGGAGGTCCGCTTTAAAAATGCCATTCAGTTATAATCAGACTGGCCCCCTTTCTGAAGAACACCCTATAGCAGTGTTTGCGTCTGTGGCCATGTAAAACAATCCCATTGTGATGATTTTAAGCATGCAGAGGGTCCCCAATTTCCAATTTGAAACTTTATTGCAGCATACCTGCCAAGGATTCGTATTTCTTCCCATCCATTTCTGAGATTTTTATAGCTCTGCCAACCTACACAGCCTTTGTGGCAGTGGAGGACTTGAGTTTTCTCTGCTGCAGTTCAGCAACACTAATGCTGCGTACACACGATCGAATTGTAAAAACCACAGTACGCCGGACAATTCGATCATGTGTGGGCTCCAGCGGACTTTCATCGTAAAGTCCGGTGGACTTATAAAGTAGTTTTGACTCAAAATTTGTCCGCCGGACTTGTCTTTCAGCGGACAACCCGTTCGTTAGTGTGCTAGTCCGGCGGACTAAGAATGACGCATGCTCTGAAGCAAGTAGGAGAAGGAAGCTATTGGCTACTGGCTATTGAACTTCCTTTTTCTAGTCCCGTCGTACGTGCTGTACGTCACCGCGTTATCAATCTCCGGACTTTCGGAGTGTCCGTGTGTGGCCAGGTCCGTTCATTCTTAAGTCCGGCGGATTGTTCGCCAGATTGTTTGCCGGACAATTTGATCGTGTGTACGCGGCATATCAGGTCTCATCCCCTTCCCTACTACTGTATATTACTGGGCAGTGAAAGGTGAAAGAGTAGATTCACGAGTCCATCTCGGGGTCACTCTGATCTCCATACCTATCAGCATTGGTGCTTGCACTGATTGGCTCCTTGTGCTGATTCTCCCTCCTCCAGTCTGAGCTCTGCTCTATAGGGACTGCAAGAGGCTGACATGAGGTCAAATGTAGGTGCTTAGACTGCTTGCATGTAAAATAAATATAAGGATTAAATATTATATACATAACCGCATTAATTTGTGTCTTTTATACCGGTTTAGAGTTTGGCCTTATTCTCAGAGTACACACCTATATGGCGTGCCTTTTTTATTTTTTGAAAGGGTATGTTTATTATACTTAAGTAAACATCACAGCAACAACTAAAGCTTAGTAGTGGTAAAACAAAGCTTGCCAAACAGGGCAGTGCACAGAGATGAAGCTTCATCAAATACAAACAAACAAAAGAAAGAAGAGTTATCCATTTAGGAGTGCCCCCTCCTTTCCCAATGTTACTACCGAACCTGATCACACCGTCTTATCTATTAATATATTTTAGTGCAGTAGTGCTCACAGAGCGTCCAAACCTCACGTCATCTAGATCAGGGGTGCCTTATGGGTTCTTCAGGGGGTGCTCTGACAAAATGTCAAAAAAAATTTGCTCTAAACTGGCCAAAAATTGTCAACAAGACGACCTTTCCACAAAGCGACAGGTTTTTATTGTGCGCTATTCCAACCTTGGGCACTGCGTCAGCCATCTGCCTGCTTCCTAGTTACATAGTTAGTAAGGTTGAATAAAGACACCAGTCCATCCAGTTCAACCTGAGTGTCTACAAATATGCCTAGTAGCACCTTCCTCTCTTGGGGTCGCAATCCAAGATGACTTCCATCCATGTGCTCCTGCAAGTGTGGTCTCACATAGGTGATGGCACATAAGGGTAAAGAAGGAACTAACATAGTGTAGTACTGTAAACATAATTTATTAAAAAACATACAACTATTCCACTCGCACTAGCCCTGGTGCATACAGGTGATGAACTTAGGCATTTACAGATCAGTCCCTGGGGTCACAGGATCATCCGCAAGTCCTCGGCCCTGCTGCCATCTTGGGTGATCATATGCTTTCTAGGACAATGTAATGATGTCACAATCCCTGCGCCTGTCACGTTTCGTCACCACACATGTGACTTTATCAAAGGATCAAGCACTTCACAGCCAAGGACACTTCCATCTTAGCCTCTCTTTGATTGGCAGTTGCCGTGGCGCTGCACATGTGATCAATTATGACACCAGCCATTTGATTGCTTAAAGTGGAACTAAACCTAATGCTTAAAGCGGAGTTACATCCAAATATTGAACTTTGGCTTTAAGTGCAGGTGATCCCCCGACATGCCACATTTGGCATGTCATTTTTTGGCGTGGGAGCGGATACGCTCTTTTTAGAAGTATCCAGTTGCTTCTTCCTCCCTTGGCTCCGTGGCACTGGAAGGAAGATCATCTCTCCCTCCCTGCAATCTTTTGGGACACAAGATTACCCGGACATTCGCAGCGCGGCTCGCGCATGCAGTTTATGCCCGGCTGTGTACCCACAGCTGGGCGCCCACAGTAAGAATACTGGCGCGGTGGAGAGGAGTAGGGCTTTGCACGCCTGCATCGCTGGACCATGGGACAGGTTAGTGTCCGATTATTAAAAGTCTGCAGCTACGCTTTTTGTAGCTGCTGACTTAAAAAAAAAATATTTCGCCGGAACTCAGTTTTAAAAGACTGCGAGCAGGCAGCTCTTTATTGCAGAAAAGACATGCAATGTCTCTTCTGCAATAACACACACTTCCCTGCCTGCTTGCAGTCTTCTATTAAATGCAAACTGAGCTGCGCATGTGCAGCTCACCATAAATTCCAAGCGCACTTCAGCTGTGCCAGATTGACTGACTCCCATGTGCATGCTCGAGATGATGTGACCTCCACAGGGCAATCAGGAGGCCGAAAATCGGACACCTGAAGATGAAAATGGCAGTATCCCCCACTAGGCCATCCCCAGTCCCCAGCTGAGAATTTGACAGTGGAGGTCCAGCAGTTAAATTAAAGCGGGAGTAAACACAGTTTCAAAAAACACTTGCCGGAAATGCTAACTTTCACATTGGTTGTGCTCTCAACCAAACTTTCAAACCATCCAATGTCTGGTGTCATAACTGATCACATGTGCAGCATTATGGCAGTTGAAGAATTATTAGAGGCCAAGATGGCGGCTTCCTTGACTGAAAACGATTGAAGGGTTTACTTAAACTTTAAGTTATCTCTGTTTTCTTGCTTTCTGTCAGCTTCGCCTCCCCATCTGAGTTTTACAGAGGAAGAAGTAATATGAAGATCCACATTAATACACATTGTGTGCGTTGAGTTAGCGCAATATCACTCGATGGCGATCTCTCTCCACTTGTGCCAGTCTAGATGGTGGAGCTGTAGGTGACCGCCTAGTGTGAGAGATGCTCAGAGTAACTGTAGCTATACTGTATTTTTTTATATTTTAAACATTGATCAGCTGTCTTTTGCATTCCTTTAAAAATATTTTCCACAAGTTTTCAGTCGTCCACTTTAGGCCTTTCAGCATCTCTTTATCAGCTTCCATTGGAAAACCATAGTGGGATAGAAGCCATTATGTACATTTAATCTCCCGGTAATGCTGGCTTGTAATCTGTCGTTGAGGTCTGCTTGTGGACCCATTATTAAAACAAACTATGACTGCCCTCTCTCCACACCACTTGTAAACAATACACAAAGAAAGTTGTAATTGCTCACCAGGGATTGGAAAACCAAATTAGACACTAAGCGAGAAGGGATTTGTTTGTCTTGACCTAAAACTGTTTGCTTGGAAAGTAGAACTTCCTCCAGCAGGCAATTGCCAAAATTCTAATTTCTGTGGAAACTCAGTAAATGGATTATAATTATGTACAGGGTTGTATCAGCATGACGTCCATAACAAGTTTACAGACTGTAACCCCAAGGAATAATAATTATTATTATGATTATAGTTTATGTAAAAGTGGAATTGCAGTCAGAATATTTTTGTTAGTTGCAACATTTTTCCCCTGTAATGCCGCGTACACACGATCGAATTGTCCGGCGTACTTAGTCCGGCAAACAATCCGGCGGATAGTCCGGCGGACTTTCTACCAAACGGACTTGGCCACACACGGACACAAAAAGTCTGGCGATTGCTAGCGCGATGACGTACAGCACGTACGACAGGACTAGAAAAAGGAAGTTCAATAGTCAGTAGCCAATAGCTTCCTTCTCGTACTTGCTTCTGAGCATGCGTCATTCTTAGTCCGCCGGACTAGCACACTGAAGAACGTATTGTCCGCTGAAACCCAAGTCCGGCGGAAAGATTGGAGTGCAAAACTACTTTCTAAGTCCGCTGGACTTTACGCTGAGAAAGTCCGCTGAAGCCCACACACGATCGAATTGTCCGCTGAAATGTGTTTCGGCGGACTAAGTACGCCGGACAATTTGATCGTGTGTACGCGGCATTAGGGAAATTGCCCTCCACTTCCTGTCTTCTTGGCCACAGCTTATAACTTCTATCCCCATGCTTCCTCAAACCAGCCCCCCAATCTCATTCGCCCTTTGGAACGCCCGCTCCATCTGTAACAAGCTAACATCTGTGCATGACTTTTTCATCTTTCATGGCTTTAACATACTCGCCATAACTGAAACCGGGCTTCAAAATTTTGACTTGGCTTCTCCTGCTGCCACTTTCCATGGTGGCCTCCATTGGACTCGCTCCCATAGACCCAATGGCTGGAAAGGAGGTGGAGTTTGATTCCTTCTATCCCCACAAAGCACCTTCAAAGTCCTTCCCATCCCTCCCTCTCTATCCCTCTCTTCTTTCAAGATGCACTGCATTCATCTGTTTTCTCCCATTTCTCTGAGGATTGCAGCAATTATCTGCCTCCTGGACAAGGTATTGTGCTTTTTTGATGACTTTGCCACCTGGATACCCTACTTTCTCTCCTCTGAAATACCCGCTATCATTCTTGGTGACGTCAACGTTCTTGTCAATGTTAAAAACCCAACTACAGCTCAACTTATCAACTTAACCTCATCTTTTGACCTAACCCAATGGACACATACTTCCACCCACTCCAATGGTAATACCCTCTATCTTGTATTCTCCGATCTCTGCAATCCTGGCAACCTCACCAACACCCCCTTTCCTCTCTCTGATCACAACCTCATCAGTTTCACTGTATCCTTTCCTCCAACTACCCATCCCTCCGAGCAGCGAACGATTACTTGTAGGAACCTTCGGCACTTTAACACCTATCTTCTCTATTCTGCTACTGACCACCTATATGACATAATCTCTCCCCTGTGCTGTCCTGGCCACCTCTGTCTACAATAGTTCCCTCTCATCATCACTGGATGCACTTGCTCCTCTAACCACACACAGAATCAGACCCCAACCGCTACAACCCTGGTAAACTGACAACACTAGAAATTTTAAGAGACATTGCCGTGCTCTTGAACGACCAAAGAAGTAAATTTTGAAAAAAAAAACATTATTTTTTACTTTTTGCTATAATAAATATCCCCCAAAAATATCTAAAATAAAAACAAACAAAAAAAAAACGTTTTCCTCGGTTTAGGCCGATACATATTTTTCTACATATTTTTCTACATATTTTTGGTAAAAAAAAATCACAATAAGCGGATATTGATTGGTTTGCGCAAAAGTTATAGCGTTTACAAAATAGGGGATAGTTTTATGGCATTTTTATTAATATATATTTTAGCTTTCATCGCTCTCACACTTTGAAAGACAATTACTCAGTCATGCTACACTGTACCAAAACTAAATTTTTATCTTTTTTTCCCCTCACAAACAGAGCTTTCTTTTGGTGGTATTTAATCACCGCTGTTTTTTTTTTTTTTTTGCAATATAAGCGAAAAAAGAGAAAATTTTGGGGAAAAAAAACACTTCTTTTTAGTTTCTATTGTAAAATTTTGCAAACAAGTAATTTTTCCTCATAAATTTGGGCCAAAATGTATACTGCTATATATCTTTAGTAAAAAATAACCCAAATTAGTGTATATTATTTGGTCTCTGTGAAAGTTATACAGTCTACAAGCTATGGTGCAAATCATTGAAAATTGATCATACCTGGTCACAGAAAAAACGGCGTGGGGGGGTCTCTAGCAGACCCTTATATGAGCACGCAGCCCGGCCGGTCAGGAAAGGGGGTGGGGACGAGCGAGCGCCCCCTCCCTCCTGAGCCGTACCAGGCTGAGTGCCCTCAACATGGAGGGTACTTTGGGGAAGCGGGGGTCCCTGCGGCCCCCCCACCCCCAAGCACCTTGTCCCCATGTTGATGAGGACAAGGGCCTCTTCCCGACAACCCTGGCCTTTTGTTGTCAGGGTCTGCAGGTGGGGGGCTTATCGGAATCCGGGAGCCCCCTTTAATAAGGGGGCCCAAAGATACCAGCCCCCCACCCTATGTGAATGAGTATGGGGTACAATGTACCCCTACCCATTCACCTGGTGAAAAAAGTGTAAATAAAAAAACACAACACAGGTTTTTAAAATAATTTATTAGACCGGTCCGGGGGTCTTCATCTGTCTTGGGTGGGTCTTCTCACCGGACTCCTCCGCTATTTTCTGCTAGCTCTTTTACTAGCGGAGGAGCCCGGCTTTCTTCTTCGTCATCGCCACTGTCCGGGGGTCTTCTTCCGACTTTCGGGTCTTCCCAAAGCACCCCCTATGTTGAGGGCATGCGGCCTGGTACAGCTCAGGGGGCGGGGGCACTCACTCGTCCCCACCCCCTTTCCTGACCGGCCGGGCTGCGTGCTCAGATAAGGGCCTGCTATGGACTTGGGGGGGACCCAAGGGGTAGAGGTTCAGCTTTAAATCCATACCAGATGACGGGGCTAGCGAGATGTCAATCTCGCCGTTGGAGGCGGCGACATTCACTTCCTTCGCTAGTTCCGTCTACCTGGAGCCACGTTCAAAATGAACGGATTTTATTCTGTGTGTGGGCAAGTCCGTTCATTTCAAAAGCTCGGCAGACCTCTGGGTTGTCCGTTGAACAGTCCCCCGATGCTGCATCTGTCCCCCGCTGTCTCTGCATTGAGAAGCGAGCCACTGAACACTTCCGATGGCTCGGTTCTCTCGCCTCCCCGAGCGGAGAGCTACTTACTGTCAGTCAGCATCTCTAGTGCTCTGCTCCTCCACGCTCATTGGAGTGCTGAGCTTTGGAGGTGTGGGGAGCTGCCATCTCAGCCTTTCAGCGGCTCGCTGAGACTGCCATCAGTCCAGGCAGCTGGCGGATCCAGACTTCCTAGAAGAAGCCCGGCCTAAAAAGCTCAGGCTGGACTTCTCCTTTAAAGCGGAATTAAAGCCTTTTACAGCCAAGGAAGCTGCTTCTGTTTGATCTGCAACTGCCATACTGCTGCACATGCACCAGTCATTTGATGGTGTGACAGTTTGGTCGAAGACACTGTTTTTAAAAAAAAAAAAGGATAAATCGATGGATTTAGTTCCGCTTACGATTTACTGCTGTTCAGGGGCTCCTGGCTTCAGCAAAATGGCAGCCACCAGCAAGAAGAAACAGGAACAATGCTGCAGGCAATTTACAGCATACACTGATTTTTGTAGCATAATTATTAATGTGAAATGTATGATCCTTGCTAAGGAACATTATTTATCATGTTGTTATAGATAAATTTCCGCTTTAAAAACAAAAAGTTACATAGTTTTGGGCACTGCTTAGGCATACTTTTTAAATGTTCCCTGTAACAGTAAAATCTTTTTTTTTTTTTTTCTAGTTAATTTCCGCTTCGAAATTCTTAACAGGTTGTTATTTCTGTCAGTGATTTCAGTGATTGGGAGATTTTCCCTGGTTCCTCGTTCTTGTAACGCCCATATTAGAAATGTCTGATTTATAGTAAATCTAGATGTATGGATGTGTCACCAGACCCTCTTCTGACATTGTTATCCTTTTTTATACATATTTAACCACTTTCAGCCCCGGGCCATTTTGCTGGCCAAAGACCAGACCACTTTTTGCGATTCGGCACTGCGTCGCTTTAACTGGCAATTGCGCGGTCGTGCGACGTGGCTCTCAAACAAAAATTACGTCCTTTTTTTCCCCACAAATAGAGCTTTCTTTTGGTGGTATTTGATCGCCTCTGCGGTTTTTATTTTTTGCACTATAAACAAAAATAGAGCGACAATTTTGAAAAAAATGCATTATTTTTTAGTACTTGTTATAATAAATATCCCCCAAAAATATATAAAAAAACATTTTTTTCCCTCAGTTTAGGCCGATACGTATTCTTCTACATATTTTTGGTGAAAAAAATCACAGTAAGCGATTATTGATTGGTTTGCGCAAAAGTTATAGCATTTACAAAATAGGGGATAGTTTTATGGCATTTTTATTAATATTTTTTTTTACTAGTAATGGCGGCGATCAGCGATTTTTATTGTGACTGCGACATTGTGGCGGACACATCGGACATTTTTGACACATTTTTGGGACCATTGTCATTTATACAGCAATCACTGCTATACAAATGCATTGATTCCTGTGTAAATGACACTGGCAGTGAAGGGGTTAACAAGTGGGTGGCAGTGTAGGGGTTAAGTGTTCCTAGGGGTGTGTTACGAAATGTGGGAGGCTGGGCTTTCATTTAGTGAACACTGATCTCTGCTCCAATCACATGGAGCAGAGATCAGCGTCACTTGTTGCTAGGCAGAACGGGGAGATGCTGTTTAGAACGGCATCTCTCCATTCAGCCGTCCCGTGAGACGATCGCGCGTATTCCCGCGGCGATCGAGTCCCCGGGACCCGCGACCGGACTCACGGGGGTCCCGACCAGCATGCTCGCGATGGCAGGGTGGCAAATTTAAAGGGACGTACAGGTATGCTCATTTGCCTGCCCGTGCCATTCTGCTGACGTACATCGGCGTGCGCCAGTCGGGAACCAGTTAAAATGGAGTTACACTTTAATGGCTGATCTTTTGATGAGTGCATTTTTCTAAAAAAAAAAAAAAAAAAATCTCACCCTACAGCCCTTAAGAGAGCTCACTTTAACAGGCCTACGAGGCAACTCCCCCGCAAGGCCAAAACAATATGTTAGCTTTGGCATGGACTACTGTTACCTGATAGCCCATACAGATTCATTTTAAACATGGCTGTCACACGCCAAATTTTCCGCACGTGCCACTGAAGCCATTAAGTCGGCTCCACCGAGTTAAGTTTTTTTTTCTGCTAAATTAAACAGCAAATAAAGACGCACGTCATTAAAAAAAAAAGCAAAAAAAAAATCCGATAAGACAGGTGTTGATGGAAGCCAAACATCTGATGCCAGTAGGCCGAGGCCCACAGTAGTAACGAATCCTTTACCCCGGCTACTTTACAAGCTGACGGATTATAAGTAACCATTATTCACAGCGCGGCTACACAGGAGCAATTCATGAGCCGAGGAATCGGGGCCGTTCCTGACAGTTAATTGCCGAGTTTGTTTAGCGATTATCTGAGGTAATTATGTCTTCATCGAGCTTACGCAGGCTCTGAAAGACATGGAAAAATACATCCCCGTTAAACAGAGATTTACTAACAGCAAAACAGTTCAGTCTATGTGAAAGCAATACTGATATTTTAAACATGAGGGGAGAGGTTACCGCGGGGAAGACGCTTCGGTGAAGCAAGGATGTAATTATTTCATCTATACAGCTGTGTAATATGGCAGCTTTTAGCGGAGGGGAGCGGCAAATTCCCATTGGGTCATTCGATGCCGTGAACCGCCATCTCCCGCAAGGCAAATGCAAAACCCACAAAGGAATCGCCCACAATTTTGCTTAGTTATACCGTATATATACATTGTATAGGTGTGTGTAAATGTGTGTGTATATATATATATTGAAGAATAAAAGAGAGGGGTATTTTAAAAGGCCTATGATGCACCGCTCAGCGCCAAATTCAGCCCACCAGTCATTTTAAAATATAACGTGTCCCTTCTAATTATTATGGGATAAAAAGAGGGGAAAGGACGAGCAGCCGTTTAAAAAGGATAAAGAAATTATGTAGCAAGTAGTATATAAATGAATCAGTCCAATTCCTGTAGATTTGAATACTAAAACAGCGCTCAGAATAAAATATAGTCCAAAGTCAAACCATATAAATGTAATAAAAATAATAATAATAATAAAAATAAAAGTATTTTTTATTCACATACAGCCGAAATGGGAAGTGTCACTTCCTGTTTCAGCTGTATATGAATGTAGAAGCCAGCTGGACCTTAGTGGATGGTGATGGAAACATGGTAACCTATTGAGGGAATACCTCCTTAAAGCGGGAGTCCGCGCGTTTTTTTTTTTTTTTAAAAGCCAGCAGCTACAAATACTGCAGCTGCTGACTTTTAAAATAGTGACACTTACCTGTCCAGCGCGCCCGCGATGTCGGCACCCGAACCCGATCTTTAGATCGTCACTCGGGTCCTGCCGCCGCCATCTTGGGTATGGGAATCAGGAAATGGAGCCTTTTCGGCTTCATTTCCCGGTTCCCTACTGCGCATGCGTGAGCCGCCCTGCGCAATAAGGATGGTCCCCGCTGTCTCTGGGATCTGTGTGTTTCCCAGCAGGCAGTGGGGCACTTGCGGAAAGGGGCGTAATCTACGCCCCTTTCCGCAGAGAGCTATCCCGGCAGTGGGTGCAGTTACCTGGATTATCCAGGTAACTGCACCCCCCTCCCCCCTGAAAGGTGCCAATTGTGGCACCGGAGGGGGGGAGGATTCCGATGAGCGGAAGGTCCATTTTAGGGTGGACCTCCGCTTTAAAAGCCTTTTTATCAGCTTTGTCTGGTGAGTTTAACCCCCTAAGGGGATGTGTTACACGTGGTGAAATCCTGTGAACTCTGGTGGATGGTATTGTAACAACACTTGGAATATTCACCATTATCACCCTTCAACGCTGATCGAACCACTATCATCACCTATACTGCACAAAAATACTTTTATTATTATTATTTTTATTACATTTATATGGTTTTACTTTGGACTATATTTTATTCTGAGCGCTGTTTTAGTATTGAAATCTACAGGAATTGGACTGATTCATTTATATACTACTTGCTACATCTCTCTCTCTCTCTCTATATATATATATATATATATATATATATATATATATATATATATATATATATATATATATATATATATATATATATATATACACACACACATTTATTTTATTCCGCAATACTGAGTCTAAAACGCTTCCATCCCTTAAAGGCTTTTCATAGTTAGTCAGGTTGAAAAAAGTCCATCCAGTTCAACCGCAAAAAAAAATAATAATAATATCATACATTCCCATATACCCAATTCTATACCCACAGTTGATCCAGAGGAAGGCAAAAAACCCCAGCAGAGCCATGATCCAATTTTCTAAAGCAGGGGAAAAAATTCCTTCCTGATCCCCTGAGAGGCAATCGGATTTTCCCCGGATCAACTTTACCTATAAATGTTGGAGAACATTGAATTACGGTGCCCTTATTTTTACTTATTTTAAAACCAAATAGAACTATTTTATATAAAAGTGAAAGCCGAACTATTCAAAGTCATTTAAATGAACTAAAGGATTAGTTCATCTTTATAAAATCAACTGCCTATGCAGATCAAGGGCATCTGTAGGTAAAAACAAACTGTGCAACTTTGAAGTTGAATAATGCCCTTGCTATAGGTATAGGTCATTTAGGTACCTCATGCTCATGAAGCCTGACCCGAAAACTTCCAGAAAGTTGCTAGGATGTTGCTAAGGGAGCCCCAGATATTACTGATTACCTTCATCGTCACAGGAGTGAGCGCTCAAGCTCAGAGCTACTGCAACAGGGGAGAGAAAAGGCATGTGTGTGTGTGTGTGGGGGGGGGGGTTTGAATCGGTGAAGAGGTCAATCCCCTTATGGTAAAGGGTAATAGCTGGGCCTTGCTTAGCAAAGTTGGAGAAATGTCCTGGAAGTTCAAATCGGGCTTCACGAGGTGCATAAATGGCCTATAGCAAGGGTATTACACAATGTTGGTCAAAGCTGCACAGCTTGTTTTCATCTGCAGACATCCCTTATCTGCTGAACCATTTTTTTTTTTTTTTGTAAAGGTGAACTAACCCTTTAAAGTGGTTGTAAACCCTTACAAACCACTTTGACCTACAGGTAAGCCTAGATTAGGGCCTAGATTAAGACTTACCTGTAGGTCCAAGAAATATCTCCTAAACCTATACGGTTTAGGAGATATTTACAAAAAGACAGGCACCGCTGTCTACAGCACATGCGCCGTAGAAGGCGGCACGCAGGCGCACTGGGCAGGCCACAGATCACGGCGATATGCTGCTCGTGTCGGCTCCCGTGCGCATGCGCGGGAGTGACGTCATCGCGGCTCTGGCGAATCACAGCGCCGGAGCAGCGAGACCCGGAAGTCACTCCGGGATACATGGCAGCAGCGAACATGAAGACGGAGGACCGCTTCGGGGGCTTCATTCTCAGGTAATTTATTCATAATGAGCTAGTATGCTATGCATACTAGCTCATTATGCCTTTGCCTTGCAGGTTGCATTTTTTTTATTTTTTATAAGTGCCTTTACTTCCTCTTTAACGTGAAAACAAAATAACTTCTTAATTATATCCAGATCATGGCCATTTACAGCTTTTCTCTGGGCCATCATCTAAACACATAGCTAATCTATGCATCCATGCCAGATCGGACCACTGCAACATAGCTTGATCGAGAACCCCCCCCCTCCCAGCCTGCTGATTAGACCATGAAAGAGCAGCAGAGGAGGTCACTGCTCTGCTATTTCCTTCTGTCACCACAGGTGTATATATACTAGCTGCATTTAGAAAAGAAATGTAATTATTTTGACCGAATAATTCAATTAAAGCATTATTTGCTTTCATTATTTCAGAGGCTCCTTATGTGTAAAAAAAACTAAATAAAAAGAATCCCCTCTACCATGACTGCTGGGAAGCATATGTCCCTACAACCAATTAACAGACCAATACCTTGCCCAAAAAATGACACTGATTAAAGCGGTTCTGCACCTTTAAAAAAAAATATTAAAAGCCAGCAGCTACAAATATTGCAGCTGCTGACTTTTAATAAATGAACACTTACCTGTCCCGGGGTCCAGCGATGTCGGCAGCAGATGACGAGGCGATCGCTCGTCTCTCCGCTGCCCCTGCCGCCATCCTCTGTCAGGGAATCGGGAAGTGAAGCATTGCTGCTTCACTGCCCGGTTCCCTACTGCGCATGCGTGAGTCGCGCTGCGCGTCCCCGCTGTGTCCTGGGAACTGTGTGTTTCCCAGAACACAACGGGGGGGGAGGGGGCGGCATCTGCGGCGGTCTTGTCCCGGAAGTGGGTGCAGATACCTGGATTATCCAGGTAACTGCACCCCCCTCCCCCCTGAAAGGTGCCGATTGTGGCACCGGAGGGGGGGAGGGATCAGATGAGCGGAACTTCCACTTCAGGGTGGAGGTCCGCTTTAAGTTGGAAAGGGCAAGGCCACAGCTTTATTGAACTTTTCCAAACGCAACAAATAACTGATGTTAAACTGACACATGGGGGGTTATTTGCTAAAGGAAAATCCACTTTGCACTGCAAGTGTTTTTGGAATTAAAGTCGCTGTAGATCCGAGGGGGACATGCAAGGAAAATAAAAAATAGAATTTTAGCTTGCGCATGATTGGATGATAAAATCAGCAGAGCTTCCACTCATTTCAGATCTACCCCTTAGATTTAGAGTGACTGCACTTCCAAGTCAGTCACTCTATTTGCCATTTTCCTTTCGTAAATAACCTCCATAGTCTAAGAGGCCTGTCCTTACCATCAGTGCCAGACAGGCATTAGACTGACCCCAGAAAACAATGCCAATCAGTTATACGGTGAGCATCCATAAAGCTTGCAGGAGCCGGGCCCTTCTCACCGTCTTGTTCTGAATTGTACTGTTGGTTTATTGTCACCCTTTATATTATAAAGCCCTGCGCAAACTGTTGGTGCTAAATAAATCCTGTATAATAACAACTCACATAGTCTAAAGCCCTTGTACACACGGTCGGAGATTCCGGCGGAATGTTTCCTATCGGACCGTTTTGTCGGATATTCCGACTTGTGTGTGGTCTCCATCGGACTGTTTCCGTCGGAATATCCAACGGACCAACTTTTCCAACTTGCCGGTAAAATTTTCCGACAAAATGCTCCGACGGACAAAGTGCCACACATGCTCAGATCAAATTCTGAGACCAAAGCTATTGGCTACTAGCCTGAACGTAGTCCCGTTGTAACGAAATAACGTCATCACGTTATGTACAATCGGATTTTCCGACAACTTAGTCCGACCGTGTGTATGCAACATCACTTCCGGACCTCTTCCGGAATTAATCCGTCGGAATTACTCCAACGGATTTGGTTGTCGGAATCTCTGACCGTGTGTACAGGGGCTAAGAGGCCTGTCCTTGCCATCAGTGCCAGACAGGCATTAGACTTACTCCAGGCTTTAACTTGAGGGCATCGCCCATTACAACCACGTCAATTACTGGCAAGGTCAAAACGGACAATAGCTCATAGCCAAGCTGTTACAAAACATTAGAATGGGTGGGTGGGTGGCCAACTCTTCTGTCAATTGAATCTCCTCATGTCAGAGGGACGTGCCTCATTGTACATCTTCTAGAGTTCAGGCTCCATCCCGTACCCTTGTGTCCTGGTAGCCAATCCTAACAGAGAACTTATCCTACTTCATTTAGATCAACTCCCGCTATAATGTAATGCTTTCATCGGTCACGGCTCCCTTTCCCTAAAGCGGTTCAAGGGGAATCTCACCTTCATTGGAGCCTCGCCCATTCCCAGTATGTCCAGTAAAAGAAGACAAGGGTACTGTTTGTGTCCCTTTGTGTTTTGTTACACAGCATTTTATTTTTCTCTCTTTTGAATAATTCGAATGCCCTCACAGATTGTCATTCAATAAATTATATCTCCATTTTGGGCTCGCAGCTTTGAATAGATCAAAGGGAAATGCCCCCCAGCGACGCTAATTATGTTGCGAATCCTTTCGGCGAGCGAGAGCTTTTCATTCCCTTGTATGACATGTCAAAGAGATGGAGGAAAAGAGCAATAGAAACTGGATGACCGTGTTTCTGAATTGTAAAGTGAGGAGGAGAAAAGAACCAGCAGGTCCTGCAGCAATTAATCCGAGTTCAGTGGATCAGCGAGGGCCTGAATATTGAAGGAAAGAATCCATTTAAAACCCCCTTTCCCTTGTAACCTAATCGCTGAGGCATCATCATTTCCTCAATTATATTTTATTGTTCCTTTTTTTTTCCTCTTTTCATGACGTTTTACATCTCTGTGGCCTTCCCACCTCACCCATGTTGCCTAATATTTCCGATTGTCACAGGTGCCCTCTACATTTGTGATTGGTGTCCTCTATATTTGTGATTGGTGTCCTCTACATTTGTGATTGGTGTCCTCTATATTTGTGATTGGTGCCCTCTATATTTGTGATTGGTGTCCTCTACATTTGTGATTGGTGTCCTCTATATTTGTGATTGGTGTCCTCTATATTTGTGATTGGTGTCCTCTATATTTGTGATTGGTGTCCTCTACATTTGTGATTGGTGTCCTCTACATTTGTGATTGGTGTCCTCTATATTTGTGATTGGTGTCCTCTACATTTGTGATTGGTGTCCTCTACATTTGTGATTGGTGTCCTCTACATTTGTGATTGGTGTCCTCTATATTTGTGATTGGTGTCCTCTATATTTGTGATTGGTGTCCTCTATATTTGTGATTAGTGTCCTCTATATTTGTGATTGGTGTCCTCTATATTGGTGTCCTCTATATTTGTGATTGGTGTCCTCTACATTTGTGATTGGTGTCCTCTATATTTGTGATTGGTGTCCTCTACATTTGTGATTGGTGTCCTCTATATTTGTGATTGGTGTCCTCTATATTTGTGATTGGTGTCCTCTACATTTGTGATTGATGTCCTCTATATTTGTGATTGGTGTCCTCTATATTTGTGATTGGTGTCCTCTACATTTGTGATTGGTGTCCTCTACATTTGTGATTGGTGTCCTCTACATTTGTGATTGATGTCCTCTATATTTGTGATTGGTGTCCTCTATATTTGTGATTGGTGTCCTCTACATTTGTGATTGGTGTCCTCTACATTTGTGATTGGTGTCCTCTATATTTGTGATTGGTGTCCTCTATATTTGTGATTGGTGTCCTCTACATTTGTGATTGGTGTCCTCTATATTTGTGATTGGTGTCCTCTATATTTGTGATTGGTGTCCTCTATATTTGTGATTGGTGTCCTCTACATTTGTGATTGGTGTCCTCTACATTTGTGATTGGTGTCCTCTATATTTGTGAAATCCCAGTGAGCTCAGAAAATAACGGAGTGCAGTAATCACCCTTATCTGATTGCAATCACACACTGCAGCTTACAGCGGTCTCAGGAGAGAAGCAGTGCACTGAGAATATTCCAAGCAATGCTTGCATTGCAACCAAAGTCAAAGACAACTGTGAAGTCCACCAGCCCTGATCAAGGGACTATGCTTGGGCTGAGATGTCATTAGTCTGCTAGAGTCATGAGTCTCCCCTTCTACAATTATCACCAAGACTGTGTAGCAAGTGACAAGGTGAGAGATTTCAGTAAGTGCTGATTGTAAAGAACGATAGCAAGATGCCGAATTTCCCTACACTGATATGTGACAGACGTGTGTAAATATGGCCAAGAACTGCACAAGAACCAGGGTTTACATGTTTTTTTAATCTTTACAACTGTAAGGGGCCCGGGGCCAGCCCGGGCCAGAAGATGGCAGGACGGGTGAAGGGGATCCATGTTGCAGTACAGAAACGATCTCGGAGTTTCTACTGTTCTCGTGTCATTGACTCAGGCATTGAGCTCTTTACTGCCACCTCTGGCTATTATGTGCGTGTGCACCCCTCGTGTGACAGTGATCTGCCTGTACTATGCTTCTCAGCAACATGCCAGCTTTGTGAAAACGAGGCAGGACCAGGTAGGAAGCTACAAGTAGATGCTGTGTACCGATTTGTGTATGTGGGGCTGCCATACTGTATATACAGGTGTGTGTGTGTGTGGGGGGGGGGGGGAGTGGCTGACATATATACAGGGGTGTGTGTGTGGGGGCGCTGACATATATACAGTGATGTTTGGGGGGCTGACATATGTACAGGTGTGTATGAGGGGGGCTGCCATATATACAGGTGTGTGTGTGTGGGGGGGGGGGCTGACATATATACAGGTGTGTGTGTGTGGGGGCACTGATATATATATATATATATATATATATATATATATATATATATATATATATATATATATATATATATACAGGTGTGTGTGTGTGGGGGGGGGCGCCGTTATATATACAGGTGTGGGGGGTGCTGACATTATATAGAGGTGTGTGTGTGGGGGCCGCTGCCATATATACAGGTGTGTGGGGGGCTGATATATATACAGGTGTGTTTGGGGGGCTGCCATATATACAGGGGTGCGTGTGTGGGGGGAGGGGGGCTGACAAATATACATGTGTGTGGGGAGGGGCTGACATATATACAGGTGTGAGGGGAGCTGACAAATATACAGAATAAAGGGGTCTGCCATATATACAGGTGTGCGTGAGGGGGGCTGCCATATATACAGGTGTCTTTGGGAGACTGACAAATATACAGGTGTGTGTGTGTGGGGGCTGACATATAGACAGGTGTATGTGTACAGGTGAGGTGGCTTGTGTGCAGATTTGGTAGGATGGCCCATAGGCAAACCCTGGGGAATGTTGGTGGTCAGGCTCGTGGGGGCCCAGGCCTAAGCCTAAAGCTGTGTATGGGGGCCCAACAATTTCTCATGGCTGCCCTTCATGTTACACCCTTATTTAGGGTGTAATATGTTCCAGCACCAATCCCCCCCCCCCCCAGCACCTGAATCCCTCCTCCTGTGATGGTGGGCAGTGGTTCCTCACCCTCACAGCCGCTGTCACTGTTAAAATTGGGGCAGCTGTGTGGGGCTCTGCCTGCACAGCCACGTCATTCATTCATTCACAAAGATCTGTGAAAGAAACAACAAGTCCTGTCATCCACTGTGGCAGACAGCTTGCAGTTCTCAATTAACTAGGAGGGCACCGTGCAGCACCATTGTAGTCCATTCACTCATCTCTCTGCTTTCTAAAAAGAAAAGCCGGTACAGAGGTACAAGCGGAAATCTGGAGGGAGAGCGTGCAGGGACCTGATATTTCACAATCCAATGATCGTGGGTGCAATGCTTTGCAGGCTGCTGTGGGGGAAAAAACAATAAATGCAAAATATGTACATTTATTATTTTAGTCTTTAATTCGCCCCCCAAGTCAGCTTCCAATCTGCCTTAACCACTTCCCGACCGGCGCACGCCGATGTACGTTGGCAGAATGGCACGGGCAGGCAAATGGCGCGTGCTGGTCGGGACCCCCGTGAGTCCGGTCGCGGATCCCATGGACTCGATCGCCGCGGGCATACCCGCTATTGTCTCACGGGGCGGCTGAACTAGGAGCTGCCGTTGTAAACATCATCTCCCCGTTCTGCCTAGCAACAAGTGATGCTGATCTCTGCTCCATGTGATTGGAGCAGAGATCAGTGTTCACTAACACAAAGCCCAGCCCCCACAGTTAGTAACACGCCCCTAGGAACACTTAACCCCTGCACTGCCACCCACTGGTTAACTCCTTCACTGCCAGTATCATTTACACAGGAATCACTGCATTTGTATAGCATTGATTGCTGTATAAATGACAATGGTCCCAAAAATGTGTCAAAAATGTCCGATGTGTCCGCCACAATGTCGCAGTCACAATAAAAATCGCTGATCGCCGCCATTACTAGTAAAAAAAAAAATTATTAATAAAAATGCCATAAAACTATCCCCTATTTTGTAAACGCTGTAACTTTTGCACAAACCAATCAATAATTTCTTATTGTGATTTTTTTTTTTACCAAAAATATGTAGAAGAATACGTATCGGCCTAAACTGAGGGAAAAAAATGTTTATATTTTTGGGGGATATTTAATATAAAAAAAAGTAAAGAATAATGCGTTTTATTTTTTTTCAAAATTGTCGCTCTATTTTTGTTTATAGCACAAAAAATAAAAACCGCAGAGGTGATCAAATACCACCAAAAGAAATCTCTATTTGTGGGGAAAAAAGGACGTCAATTTTGTTTGGGAGCCACGTCACACCACCGCGCAATTGTCAGTTAAAGCGACGCAGTGCCGAATCGCAAAAAAGTGCCAGCAAAATAGTCCGGGGCTGAAGTGGTTGAAGAAGCTCATGCACTTTTTTCAAGTGACAAGCAAGCGGTGTGCTACAGGCAACAAAACACTCAAATGTGAACACGGGCCATTGAAATTAATGTGTTTTTTTTCGTTTTCATTGAGCACCTTGGAGCTTCGAGCCAGTGGCGTAACTAGAACCTTCAGGGCCCCGATGCAAGAAACCATGAAGGGCCCCCCTGAACCCCAGCCAGGGCCCTTCCCTCCGAGTCCAGCGGTGGAACTCCAGGGCGTGGTCACAGGTATGACCTTTGTGAGCCCTGTAGTTCCACCACTGGTATCAGTAGTTTTATTTTTATTTTTAGGTGCCCCATTGGGGGACTGTTCCTAGGCACTATGGGGCCCCCGTCCCGAGAAGAGATGAGGTCCTTTTTTCCAGGCAGATGAAGTTACTGCCCTCAGGTGAGAAGGGGTCCCTGTCCCCACGTGAAAAGGGGTCCCTGTCCCCAGGGGGAGATGGAGGGGGGTATGTAATGGTGTGTGGGGGATGGGGTCCTCTCACTCACCATGACCAAGCTGCAGGCCGCGCACTCATCCATGTTGGCCTGGGCTTTATCCAGTGTGCTGGATGGGTGATCAGCATATCTCCCAGAAAGACCTTTTATCATCTGTGTATGACGGGGGAGGAGGGGGGCTGGCAGACAAGCCTGCAGTGTCCTCCGGGGGGCTCTCATACGGCTGCACTGCATCTGTGTGCTTAAAGTTTGTTTACCTGGGAGAACTATGCAGTGCAGTGTGGGCCGGACTCGGGGGGGGGGGGGGGGGGGGAACGACTCTGGCTGGGGAGAACAGACATCGGACTGAGCGGCAATGCATGGAGCAGGAGAGGGGTACTCTGAGGAGCCGGCTGAGAACACAGGTCATGCGGGGAATGCACAACTATAGAGCAGCCAGTGCAATAGTCGAGCATGGAGCTCTGCTAGTCACCCTTCACCTCCAGCCATCCATGTGCATGGTGCACTGGTACCCCTAGCTGCCTATGCTGCTGCCGGCCATATGTAGAGGGGGCTGCATGGGCCCCCTGCATCACAGGGCCCGGTTGCGACTGCTGCACCCCCTATAGTTACGCCCCTGCTTCGAGCTACAAAACGCTCAGGTGTGAATGAGGCCATTGAATGACTAAGTAGCCATATTTGTGTCTTTATCTGACTGGAGTTCAGTTTTAAAGAAAAAAAAAAAAATGTCAGCCATAGGAAGCCGTATGGTTTATTCGTGTCTTCAGAAAACAAAAAGTGAAGGTTGTGAAGCCTCAGTGAAAATATACATAAAATATTACATATAATATCCCACCGCTAACTCTGCTCAGCGGATTCAACGCCTCCACTACTGCGACCACCATCATCTATCTAAAACGGGATTATATTCACTGTGATTTTAGGTTTCAGCCGCTGCCAAAACTAGTAGCCTGGGCACGCCGATAGATTACTGAGCAAACATGGAGATGGAGGAGCCCTCAATTCAGCAAAGTTATTTTAACTTCAACAGCAATTTGGTGTGAAAATTTCAGCTTGAAGGAAAGTCGGATAAAGAGCCAACTTTTTTTTTTTTTTTCATTCTTAAATAGATGGTTTATTTTGGGGATGTGGAAGACCAGTAGCTGTGTGAGTTGGCATTATTTGTGCTGTATATAAATATTTAAAATGTGTCGTGATTTTTTGTATAAATGTACTTTAAATATTTGTCTTGACTGAGATTCTTTCCTGAGCTGACACCAAGAGCCAGCCAGTCTCTTATCCTCACACGTCTGCGGACAGGAGGAGAGAGCAGAGTTAGGCAGAGCTGATGACTTTTCAATGTGTTTTCCGCTTCTTTCATCTACAGTTTGCAGCTTAGGGGCAGAGACCATGACGCTGCTCTTTTCCTGAGCTCTATGGGGCTCATTCTACAGCATTGTGTTGTGGTTTGTCAATAGCCTTTGCTCAGACCACTTTTTGCGATTCGGCACTGCGTCGCTTTAACTGACAATTGCGCGGTCGTGCGACATGGCTCACCAAACAAAATTGATGTTCTTTTTTTCCCCACAAATAGAGCTTTCTTTTGGTGGTATTTGATCACCTCGGCGGTTTTTATTTTTTGTGCTATAAACAAAAATAGAGCGACAATTTTGAAAAAAAAACGCATTATTTTTTACTTTTTGTTATAATAAATATCCCCCAAAAATATATTAAACATTTTTTCCCCTCAGTTTAGGCCGATACGTATTCTTCTACATATTTTTGGTAATAAAAATTGCAATAAGCGATTGATTGGTTTGCGCAAAAGTTATAGCGATTACAAAATAGGGGATAGTTTTATGGCATTTTTATTAATTTTTTTTTACTAGTAATGGCGGTGATCAGCGTTTTTTTTTTATTGTGACTGCGACATTATGGCGGACACATCGGACATTTTTGACACGTTTTTGGGACCATTGTCATTTATACAGCAATCACTGCTATATAATATGAATAAATTGCGTGTGTGTGTTTTCTAGAGGAGCGGGGGGACAGTAATGGCAACCCCTTTTCCCCCCCCCCCTTTTTTTCACCCCTTTTTCTTATATATACCACCCCCAGGGCAGGACTTACCATTGGGCTTGACTGGGCTCAAGCCCATGGGCCCCACCCAATAGGGGGTCCCGCCAAGATACATAGCCGAGTGTACACGCCTCGGCTCTGCTCACAGTTACTGGGCATGACTGTAAGCCGAGCCGAGTACACTCGACTACTCTCGGCTCCGTTCGGAACTGCGAAAGGACCCAAGAGCCGCCGAGATACACAGGACTCTGTATCTCGGCAGCGCCATTTTTAAACTTCAAGACTGCAATGACAAGCCTTTAAATGACAAGGCTGCAATGACACTGGACAAGGCTGAAGATGGACACTGATAAGGCTGCAATGATGGGCATTTAAATGTAAGTTTTTTCCTTAAAATTCCGTCCTAAACTTGGGGTGCGTGTTATACGCTGATAAATACAGTAATGTATAGAAGGTAGGGCCCGAAAGTGACTCAAGCCCAGGGGCCCCCACCACCCTAAGTCCTGCCCTAACCACCCCGGATCTTGCAATATTCTGGCCACATTCGGGTGATTTTGATCCATAATCCCCGCTTCCTCCGCGCCTGACAGAGACTGGCTGAAGACAACGTACTGACCGATGCTGTGGATTCCTGCTATACCTTGATTATTGCTTCGTTGGCAAACGGGACCTCTCCCTGCACGACTGTAATAGAAGAAAAGAGGTTTAACCTTAAACTACGTAGAGGGTTCTTTACTGTAAGAGCGGCAAGGATATGGAATTCCCTTCCACAGTTGGTGGTTGCAGGGAGCATCGATAGTTTAAAAAAAACGAAGCACCTGAATGACCACAACATATAAGGATGTGCAATATAATGCTGACATAATCACACACATAGGTTGGACTTGATGGACTTTTTCAACCTCACCTGCTATGTAACCAGCCATGACATATAGCCACCTTTATTCAGGTACACAATACTGCTGACACACTGTAAGCCCCTGTACACACGGCCGGACATTCTGCCAACCAAATCCGTTGGATTTTGTCCGACGGATTTTGTCCGATGGATTGTGTCCGAAACTGTTGCATACACACGGTCAGACCAAGTTGTCGGAAAATCCGATCATTCAGAACGTGATGACGTTATTTCGTTACGATGGGACTACATTCAGGCTAGTAGCCAATAGCTTTGGTGTAGGAATTTGATCTGAGCATGCGTGGCACTTTTTCCGATCAAAATTCTCTACACATGATCGGAGTATGTCGGATCGAACCAGTTTGACGGAAAATATTTCCAACAAGTTGGAAAATTGGGTGCGACGGATATTCCGACGGAATCAGTCCGATGCAGACCGCACACAGTCGGATTATCCGACAACACGGTCCGATAGGACACATTCCAACGGATTCTCCGACCGTGTGTACAAGGGCTAAGTGTTCTGCTCTCCTCTGAACATCACTTCACCAAGCATGGATGACCCACTGAGACCCGCTAAAGAGAAAATTACTAAATACAAATTTTTACCACTGTAAACTGTAACATGGTTTTGGTTTTTCTCTGAAGCTGGACATACATTGTTGCAGTCTGAATGTACCATCTCTGTACTATTGGCTTTAGAGGGCAAGGGCTTGCCTACGCCATCCATTAAAGCTTTATCCAATCAGACATGCCGTTGATTTACAGATCTGTTAATAGACCTAAAGGAGATTATACTGTCAGAATGTAATGGCTTTGGACAGCTTAAGTTGTATTTATTCTGTAAAGTTTGATGATTCTGGCCAGGATGGCTTGTATAAAATCCGATGACTAAAAATCCAAGTGTCCCTAACATAGTTTCCTGAATAGTAATGAGATGAGGATGTGATGAATACTTTAAAAAAAAAAAAAGCAACATTTTAGACCCCTACATACACTAAATCTATGAAAATGAACACCGATTAGTCATGTACAACATCTGGCATTACCCTAGAATTGTGTACGGCATGACGAATCGGAGGTCAGGCTCGGCTGTCTTGCTGTCAGTAGTCCCTTTGTGACTCACATCCATAACCTGGCTCACCGTAGCTTTGCATATGTTCCATCCAGGGTCCTCTCTGTTTGATCACGCTGCTTATTTTGTCAGGGCTTGTTCAAAAGCAGATAAATCAGAGAGAATAAAAAGTTAGAAATTAGCAATTTGGGAATGTCTCCGTCATGTTCCAAAGTAAATACTTTCAGCTTAAATGTTGTTTTAATACAGAGAGGTTTCTTTGTTAAAGAGAGACTCATGTGCTGGTAATGTTGAGCATTTAAAGCTGAAGTTTAATCTACTTATATTTTGCCTTCCCTGGTTCAACCCTCGACCATCACCATCATCATCATCAGCATCATCATCATCATCAGCATCATCATCATCAGCATGTTAATTTGAAATTTATGTAAAACCTTTCAGTTTTTATCACATACCTTATTTTAGACCCAGTGATGTCATTATTTAGTCCCAATGCTTCTCTACACAATTCAGGCAGATCATGGCTGGTGTCAGGGGTCCGCAGTCCCTAGGTGATGCCCACATGTGATGCTGATCCTACGTGACTGAGAGAACTTAACCAGTTGCCGACCAGCGCACGCCGATGTACGTCGGTAGAATGGCACGGGCAGGCAAATGGTCGTACATGTACGTCCCTTTAAATTTGCCGCCCTGCCATCGGGAGCGCTGGTCGGGACCCCCGTGAGTCCGGTCGCGGGACCCGAGGACTCGATCGCCGCGGGCATACCCGCGATCATCTCACGGATCGGCCGAATGAAGAAATTCCGTTGTAAACAGCATTTCTCCATTCTGCCTAGCAACTAGTGATGCTGATCTCTGCTCCATGTGATTGGAGCAGAGATCAGTGTTCACTAATTTAAAGCCCATCCCCCAACAGTTAGTAACACACCCCTAGGAACACTTAACCCCTACACTGCCACCCACTGGTTAACCCCTTCACTGCCAGTGTCATTTACACAGGAATCACTGCATTTATATAGCACTGATTGCTGTATAAAGGACAATGGTCCCAAAAATGTGTCAAAAATGTCCAATGTGTCCGCCATAATGTCGCAGTCACAATAAAAATCGCTGATCGCCGCCATTACTAGTAAAAAAAAAAAATATTAATAAAAATGTCATAAAACTATCCCCTATTTTGTAAACGCTATAACTTTTGCGCAAACCAATCAATAATTGATTATTGCGATTTTTTTTTTTTTACCAAAAATATGTAGAAGAATACGTATCGGCCTAAACTGAGGGGAAAAAATGTTTTTTTATATATTTTTGGGGGATATTTATTATAACATAAAGTAAAAAAGAATGCGTTTTTTTCAAAATTGTCGCTCTATTTTTGTTTATAGCGCAAAAAATAAAAACCGCAGGGGTGATCAAATACCACCAAAAGAAAGCTCTATTTGTGGAAAAAAAAGGACGTCAATTTTGTTTGGGAGCCACGTCGCACCACCGCGCAATTGTCATTTAAAGCGAACGCAGTGCCGAATCGCAAAAAGTGGTCTGGTCTTTGACCAGCAAAATGGTCCGGTCTGTAAGTGGTTGTAAAGGCTTCAAGGTTTTTGCTTTTTTTACCTTAATGAATTCTATGCATGAAGGTAAACAACAATCTGTGTACAGAAGCTCCCCTAATACTTCCCTGAGCACCATCTCTATCCAGCAATATGCATGAGAGCAGCAGCTTTCCTGGGTCTCTTTCCTCATTGACTGAGGCACCAGAGGGAGCCAATGGAAATCACAGGCAGCGAGCCAATGAGGAGAGAGCAGGGGCAAGGCCGAGCTACACTTCTTGTATGAATGGACACACAGAGCAGCGGCTCAGGAGCGAGCCTGCTTGGGTGCCCCCATAGCAAGCTACATGCTATGAGGGCATAAGGGATGGGCCAGGAGCGCCGGTGGGGGACCAGGTCTGCTCTGTCCAAAACGAATGCACAGAGCAGGCAAGTATGACATGTTTGCTATTTAAAAAAAAAAATATGCTTTTTATAATCACTTTAAATTCAGTGAATGAAAGGTGCATTTCCAAAACAGTTAGATTTGGGAGGAAAGAGCTAGATGATCCTGGGTGTGAAATGAGGTGCGCAGTGAAATCAGAGTATTTTCAGTAAAGGAGAGGTTCTTATACAGTTGTGCAAGACTGAAGGTATGGCTAGAGTTCAGCTCAAAGGAGTTTTAAAAACTTTTTTTTGTTTTAAATAGGTTTATACTAACCTCCCCTGATCTCTGTGCCACCGTAACAATCTGCTTCCTATGGTGGCACACGTGTAGGCATGCACCTGGGCCCTACTGTGTGCTTCAATAGACACACACAGCACGGCTTGACCCAGCCCCCCAGCTCTCTGCTTACAGGATTTAATTGACAGATGCAGAAGCCAATGACTCCCATTTCTTCTTGTCTTGTGAGAGAGGGGAGGAAAGAGACAGCTGCTGCAGATGGGCACATATAAATATTTAGGGGGTGAGGGGGGTGATACAAATAGTAGAACAGTTTTTCCTGCATTAAGGTATAAAATGTTTTCCCTTTAGAACCACTTTAACCTCTTGCAGATAGCCAACAGTACATTTATTGCTTGGGGGCAGCTCTCCCAGGCACTGCGACTTATCCATGCATCAGAGAGAGCTCCCTGGTTTGGAGGTGTGCATGCACGTGCATCCCCTGCTGATCTGAGATGTGATTGAACATAGCACAAGTTTGTCAGCAGGTTACAGCCAATAATTTTGGCTGTATACCTACTGATTGTCTGGCCAGTCACAGCACACAGATACTGCCTGGATTTCTCCCTGCTTTCAGTTACCGTTCAGAACTCCAGCCAAATATGTAAGTAAAAGCAGAACACACATTTGCATACACTTGTATGTTCACCGGTAACCCCTTGATTGCCATCCTGATCTCTCTGGTCACCGGGCCAGTGTTATTAGTACAGTATTATCACTGAGCACTGTATTAGTGTCACTAGACGATGTCAGTTAGTACCAGATTGGCCGCCACACTCTAAGTCACTGATCACCTCCATTATTAGTATAGTGTCTGTACAGATCAGTATCTTGAACTTAAAGTTCGCTCAGAACTATACTAGTTTCCCCATAAACGCAAAAGTGGGTTTTGGGTAATAAGGTTAGTAAGAATGTGAAGTGGATTTTAATAGATGTACTTTTAGGTATAGTATATTTTATATAAAACAAAATGTTTTGGATTGTATTAAAAATTGTCATGTAATACTTATTATAAATGCACCTTAAACCTGTTTTAATTAATAGATATATCATTTATTTCTGTATGCTGCTATTAGAATGTTCTTTAATTGTAACCACCATTAACTGGATGTCTTGCGTGAGACATTCTATTAGGCCGGGTTGTTCTCTGTGTTGATTATTCGTGCGCACGAAGTAGCAGCCGGATGGAAAGCAGAGAGTTAATTCAGATCGTTAACAAATCGGATATAAGGTGGGACGTTGCGTCCGCTAGGCCACGCCCTTTGAGAAAGTCGTGATGACGAAACGCATCAGGTCGTGACCTAGCAACGATCGGAAGTGACACGCACGTTCCTTGCGTTCCAGAGGTCTGAGTTGAGAGCTGACCTCGTATCTCCTCAGCATTGGACTTTTAAACAATTAACGTATGACATCCAGTTGGTTGGCCTAATTGAACCAAGGACTGTAGCAATCTTTGAAGAGAACAAGTTATTTTTTAATTGTGGAACTCCAATAAAAAGTGTTAAAGCGGAACTAGACTATGTGGAGAAATCTTTTATCTTTCCTCATATGTTGGATCTGGCTGCACTTGTCTATGGATTGTGATGAGAAAGAGGTGTAAAGGAGTAGAGCTCTGGCGGGATTACTCAGGGCTCATGTAATCTGGACTTGCGGTGAGTTTGAACCCCAGTGGGGTGTGTGACCCACGGGTGGAGCAATATGGTGGAAGGGCGCACATTCGACAGACAAATACTGATATCACCATCTGTGTCTGGACTCTCCTTTCTCTCTTCAATCACCATCTGATGTCGCTATCAAGAGATGATTATTTTGGTTGTTTTATCATTTGAAAATTATTTTTCAGTCCGGTCATTTTAATTTGACAGGAGCGGCGCTAATGATAAAAGCTATTGGATGATTTGTACTTTGCATTGGTCATAGAGAGAATATTGTGTATTAGAGTAAGTGGCTGCTACAGGGGAACCTGAACAATTCTTTTTATTTTTTTATGTATATTTGTGTTTTATTATTTGGAATTTCTATGCACCATTGAGGAGATTGATACATCTGCTGCGCCTATTATTGTTGTTTTTTTTTTCTCCTTGGCATAAATATTCACTGTACTCCTCTCCAGTTATGCTTCAACGTTGGACACTATTCTGCAGCTATTCAATTCCTCCAGACAGACTTTGCTTTCCTGATATAAAAGCGACAACACGGTGAGCAAATATTACCGAGATCATCAAATCTTAACATAGGACAATGAATTCCACTTCAGCTATTGTCACCGGCATTGTGTGCAGTGAATCTGACTTGTTTGCTTAATAGGCCTGTTGATGTTTTGCTGTGATGCTGCAGAGGTGTTGTGTGGGAAGTGAGACCAAGGTGAACGCACCTACATACAGTATATGAGTAAATGACAATTGGAGGAAGTAGATCTCCACCAACACTGAGAAATCACTGTGATTATAATGGAAGTGCCTACAGGAATTATGTTGTTTAGATGACCTTCTTAAAGTAATTATAAAGCTTTCTAAAAATTATAAATAAAAAATAAACCTATTTTACTATTTTATTTACCTGCTCTGTGCAAAGGTATTACACAGAGCAGCCCCTATTCTCCTCTACTGAGAGCCCCTGCTGGTACTTCTGCCCCCCCCCCCTTTTGTGTGCCCCCCATAGGAATTCACTTCGTATGGGGGCACTTGTGCATGCTCGATCCTGAGTCGGGCAGTTTGCATCTATTTAGACACACACAGCCGGTTCGGCCTTGCTGCCGATCTCTGCTCTCAAATTTTGATGGCAACAGGAGCCAATGGTTCCTGCTGCTCTCGGCCAAGCCTCTGAGAGAGTGGGGAGAGAGGAGAAGAGCTTCTGCAGATGAGCACAGCTCTGGATAGAGATCAGGCTCTCATACATATTTAGCAGGGCTGGGGGGTGTGCTACTATTAAAAAGGTTTACCTTATTGCAAAGATTGCATTAAGGTAAGAACCCTTTTACCTTTACAAGCACTTTAAAAGAGAAGTATGTGTTTTTTTCCCCCCTTTTATACTTTCCTAGCTGGATGCAGAGTGGGACCGATGCTGCATCAGTCCCTCGGTGCCTCTGTGCTGAGAACGGAGCGATTGAACATTGCCAATGACTCGGTTCTCACAGATCCCAGAGAGGAGAGCTGCTGGCTGTCCATCAGCATCTCTCCTCTCTGCTCCCTCCACACTCACTGGAGTGCGGAGGGGCGGGGAGCGGCTGCCTCAGTCTCTCAGAGGCTCTCTGAGAGATTGAACCGGGTGTCAGTCCAGGGTGTCAGTCCAGGCACCTGGCGGATCCAGACTTCATTGTCGGGATGACACAAAACAAATTGCACTCCTGTGACCCTTAGGAAAAGCCCAGCCAAACGGGCTCAGGCTGGACTTCTCCTTTAATGAAAGAAGACTCTGGAAGACTCTGCCCGGGTAGCACTTTGGAGAGAGGGCACAAACATGGATCAAAACAAACCCCCTAACATTACCTCTGCCCAGGGACCATCTTTATAATCGTCACACTTTTTTGCCTTTTTCGTGTTTTAGTCTTTGTGCTTTATTCAGTGGCACATTAATTACTAGGAAGGAAAGAGACAAATTGTGCAAAAAAGGCACATTGTGTGCATTTTCCAGGCGCACCTATTGAAGTCTATAGGGACCAAAAAAAGCATCACTCTGCCCCAAAAGAAGCTTGTGTACTTTTTCAAGCATCGAGCAACACAATGCACAAGTGTGAGCAGGCACCATAGGCAGTACAGCCAGCCCTCCAGTAGGGGGCCCAAGCCTCATCAGTCCAAAAAACGGGCCCAGACAAGTGCAGGAGAGGAGAGCTGGCTGTTCTGCCTTGTGACTCCTGTGCTTTATCCCTATGTTCTACTTAAAGGGGTGACTGAGGAAGGGGGGTGAAGCTGCAGAAAGTTCAGAATTCCAGCTGACAAACATCTCCACCAGCCACAATGCACCAGCTATTTCTATATGCCACTCCTGAGGCCCCATTCACACTTAACATAGTGAGAACACGTTCCTGCATTTTTTTTTTTTTTTTTAGATTGTTTATACATAGGGCAGCCCATTCACTAGGAATGGGCGCCCTATATTTGACAAACACACTATAAAAGTTCTAGAACATTTTCAGGCATGCAGCTTTGAAAGTTTGTCACATGACAAAATGCAAGCTGTTTTTGGGGTGCCATTAACAATTAACGGCACTACAAGCACTATGCGAGATTGCAGTGCATTTCTAAAATGCATGCAAAGCATGCGTTTCCCTTACCCTTTGTCACACGGTCAGGAAATACAAAGTGGGAATGCAGCCTAAGAACTCTTTCACATGGTTGGCTGAGCCGTGGATTTATCACCACCCCTAGCTGCACACCCAAATCCTAACAATACCGTCAGACAGGGCTGTACACATGATGTAGTTGCAATGTTTTACTACACAGCTGCGGCATTTTAACACAGGCTGCAGAGTTTGACAGGCAGCACCACCTATCAAACTTCCCATTGAATTCAATGGGGCCACTTTGCAACTGCAAGCCAAACACTTGGCTCACAGTTGCAGCCAAGAGTTGCTCACAGTTGCAGCCAAGAGTTGCTCACAGTTGCAGCCAGTCTCGCAAAGAAAAATTACTATTCAGCAATTTTAAAAAATTATAACGAAATACAGGTGTCAGGAGGCAGTAGTAGCAAGGGTATAATTTCTGCCATGGCTGCAAAACGGCATTGCTACCATCGCATTTTAGCAAACATTTTATTTGATATTTTTTTTTTGGGGGGGGGGGCCCTGTCAGGTAGGCTGTATGGGGCCCTGTAATTTCTAACAGCAGCCCTGACCATAGGACATAGTAGGGATCTTCATGTCGAGCATTGAGGCGCTTCAAGAAAATCGCTGCAAATCACGCGGTGTGAACAGAACCTAAAGGTGTGTTTAATGTTTTACAAAGGCATTTACTTCTTTGTTAGTAAACACACTGCAGAGAGTCGTCTTTGTTGTCACTTTATGTATTTCTAGGGATGATATAAAAACAAGAAGAAACAAACCTTTTCTTGAACTGTAGTTTTTTTGCCAACCTGGTTAGAAGTAATGGAAACATTGTATCCAGAATGATCTCACATCCCGGCTATGTCCTCTGGGGATGTGTATTCATCTTTCTTCGAAGTACACAGTGGAAAGTCTTGGAAAAACCCAAAAATTATAGAAAAAAAAAACGTAACCACTCTTGCTGTTTTTCTAAACATTTAGGAGCACTTATTAGTATTTCCTATGTTTATACAGGTTATACTAATAATGACAAATTCATCAGTGCTTTACAGAGAGCAGTTCACATCAGCATGTGCACCAGAGGGGCTTACAGTCTACAGCCACTGGCCCCACCGCAGTCACACACACTATTATTATACATTTATATGGCTCTATCATATTCCGCACCGCCGTACTGAGAATACTGAAGCATTCCCATCAGTCCTTGTCTCAGAAGAGCTTACACTCTGTTTCCAGCATACTATTTATATGGCTTTGCCATATTCTGCAGTTCTGTATGAAGAACATTTTACTGTGGATGTAACGGAGTGCGTCTGACTAAAGCCAAAGAACAACTGATCTTTCCTAGGCGTAGGTCACAGGAGGGAGCTCAGGAGCAGCCATTCAAGTCACAGCGTAAAAAAAATACTATAATGTGATTTGCTTTTGCACCCAATCGCTGTATTGAAGTTCGCAATGGGTGTCCTTACAGAACTACATTTCAATGGCATACTTACATTTTGTTTGACTTAGAGAATTTCATAAAATGGAGAAATCCCGGACATGAGCACCGTAGGCACGCTGTATCTCTCAGTAATAGTTTCCTGTTCTTTCTAGATTATATCTGAATCTATGTCTGGTTTAATGTACATCTGAAGGTCAATCGGGGGTTCAAGCAGCTTTAGTTTCAGGTTTAGTAGTCATTATTCCGGGAATGGGGGCAGTTTTTATGATCGAATGTGTTTTCTGATAGATAGAAGGGAGCATGTGTAACATTACGGTTTGCAGACTCTGGGGCTTATGATGGCCACACGTGGTTATCAAATGGGGCTCAAAATATCAGGTCACCCTTTGAACCTACTGATGCTCTCTTTATTACATTGACACACTTTTTAACTAGGCTAGCGCTATTATATTCTAAGCCTTTTAGGTTAAAGTGGTTCTGCACCTAAAAAAATAAATATTAAAAGCCAGCAGCTACTAATATTGCAGCTGCTGACTTTTAATAAAATCACACTTACCTGTCCCGGGGTCCAGCGATGTCGGCAGCAGATGACGAGCGATCGCTCGTCTCGCTGCTGCCACCGCCGCCATCCTCTGTCAGGGAATCGGGAAGTGAGGCATGGCGGCTTCACTGCCCGGTTCCCTACTGCGCATGCGCAAGCCGCGCTGCGCGTCTCTTCAGATCCCCCGATGTGTCCTGGGAACTGTGCGTTTCCCAGAACACAACGGGGGGGGGGGGGGCGTCTGCCGGGGTCTGCCCGGAAGTGGGTGCAGATACCTGGATTATCCAGGTAACTGCACCCCCCTCCCCCCTGAAAGGTGCCGATTGTGGCACCGGAGGGGGGGAGGGATCAGATGAGCGGAACTTCCCCTTTAGGGTGAAGAACCACTTTAAAACAGCTGCAAAGCAACAAAGTTGCAGAAATGTGAAATATCTTGTTGTTTCTCTATTGTATCTTTTTATTTATATTGTATCATTGTATCTCTATTGAAAACTTTTTTATTTTAATTTTGGCTTTAAAAAGGAAGTAAACTCTCCTACTCTGATGCTTCTTTTCATTTAGTCCATTATAATAAGTCATTATCAGACTATAGCCACTGTAATCAGCCCAAATCACATATTACTTACTGTTTTTTTTTTTTTATCAGAAAAAGTTTTTATTAGAAAAACATAATGGTACAAGACATCCATACAATGGCCTCACATAATGAGAACGCACACAATATGAAATCAGAGTAACAAACATAAACTTCCCAGAAACAGCAGATCAAGGAGGTGCAGTAAATGAGAATAAGGGAGACCGGATAATAGACAGGATATCAGCAAATCTGTCCTATTACTTACTGTTTAAAGAAACTTTGAAAAAACTTGTTTCCAGGCGCCATCTTAAGTATTGTTTTCTGAGTCCACAGTGGAGTGTATTTCCGCACTTACATTGAGCACTTCCTGTACTGTTAACCAAGCCTCCTTCTCAATCCAACGTTTCTATGGCAACCCTGCTTCCCTGTTCATAGCTGACTTGTTTATTTCATAGTATTTACTTGTGCCGATGTCTAATGTTTCCCTTTGTCAGACTTAGATTCAGTTGATAAGACTGCAGTAATGGCCAAGTTTAGACTGTATGTGAGGTCACATGGTGTGTAGGAGGAAGCTCTGAGTGAGTAGCAGAGTTCAGTGTTGTGCTGTAGGAAGTCCTGATAACAGATAGATAAGACATAGAGAGTGTGCCGTAAATCAGGGGAGATCTGGGCATGCTCAGTGACTTCATTCTACAGAACAAGGATTACAACATTACTAAGCAAGTAAGGAGATATCTACAAGCCGTGTTCATTAGAGTTTTTTATGCTGATTTACATGGGACAAAGTTGTGGGGGGGGGGGGGGGGGGGGTTACAACCACTTTATTGTGACTAGGTCAGAACCTCTGTCAAGCTTCTATTGATGCCTATGACTCCGCAAACTTTTTTTTGGTTACTAAATTTTACAGTTGTCACCCAAACAGGAAGTGAGGGGAAATTGTCTAAAGAGGACACCTGTTCTGAAGACAGTTGCCTAAAGCAGCTTATAGATGATTCCATTTTTAATACAGACCCATTTCCCCCACACACTCTTGTTGGATGGGGGGAATCGCTCCCACTGTTCTATTGTGCTCTGACAGTGTGGAGACTTCCCCACCATCAGAATCTGATCAGGTGGCACCGATCAAACTCCATTTGTTCGATAGGCTAGTTCTACAGACTCTTGTCAAAATTGATCCTTCCTGAACCGGGCACATTTCGATCCATGTATGGCCAGAGTAAATAGGATTTTTTCCTCAATTTAGTGAGATTTACTTTTACGTCCTGCTATGAATTTGGTACAAGAAGTACATAGAGAAAAAAAAAAAAACAATGGCAGGTTCTAAATATTTTCTGCTTTATCAAAAGTAAAAACAGATGTGGCTGGAGATACATTAGACATTTTGATATATTCTGAAATATTATTGGCTTTCATGCAAAGTTAATTTTTTGGTTTATGTCTATAGGTTATTAGAATACAAATTTCCTTCTCTGGTGTTTGGAGCAGTAAAACCACTTACTATGACATTTGAGTTTTTTTTCTGGTGTTATCAGTAAGTAGACAGAAATGACAAAGATTTATCTTTAGCAAACCATGTACAATATAACTGGTCTTGAGACCACTTGATGACTATATCTTGACTGGATAGTGTGGCCCTGAGATTCCATACTGAGAAATTCTGAAGGTTACACCAAGTTCAGAGGGTATGGAGGGCTGAAGGTCCAATTTTATTAAGTGTTTAGGGAGAGCCCGGCGGACTTTCTACCAAACGGACTTGGCCACACACGGACACACAGAAAGTCCGGCGTTTGCTAGCGCGATGATGTACAGCACGTACGACAGGACTAGAAAAAGGAAGTTCAATAGCTTCCTTTTCTTACTTGCTTCAGAGCATGCGTCATTCTTAGTCCGCCGGACTAGCACACTGACGAAAGTATTGTCCGCTGAAACCCAAGTCCGCCGGACTTTACGCTGGAAAAGTCAGCTGAAGCCCACAAACGATCAAATTGTCCGCTGAAACGCGTTTCGGCGGACTAAGTACGCCGGACAATTTGATCGCGTGTACGCGGCATAAGAAACACATTAACCTTTGAATTTAGCGTTTGTTCGGTAAAAGTTTTCAAACCTGTTCTTAGATTTTTTTTGGCTCTGAAAAGTCAAAACATATTTTCTATTTGTGCTCATTAACTGGATGAAAAACAAATGAATGGTCCCAATGACAGCTTTTCTAATGACTTTTCGCCTAGTGTTTGGGCACCATATGAGCTCTTGGTAAAATATTGATAGCTTAACAAATCACCGTTGACCTCCTACGCCGTTTACACCGGTGTGCAGTCTAGTTTTTACCACTGCATTCAACTTGTGCTCCTGATTTTTCCAATAGTTTCTGGACTCCTTTTTCCTGAAACAGCTGTTATCCGAATCTGTAGAAATGCAGGCTAGGTGTTCTTCAGTTCAGAGCATGGGAAGAAAAATGCAGTGCATACGATCACATGACTAGAAATTCAGTCCCATCATAAGAACTGTGAAAAGCCTGCTTAAGCCTGCAATAGTTCATCGGAAATTCAAGTTGGAGGTTGGAATTTTTTTTATACAGTAACTGCAGTTTCCTGGCTAAGATTATCACTTCTCTGATTGCTTTTACTTGAATGGGGCTGAACCCACACAAAAGAAAACCATAAACTTCCTGGAGGAGCATAAAAGAACACATTAATGCCAGCTCTGGCCTCCTAACATTCTATCAGAGCTCCTTGACATACGGAACACAGCTTCTAGAGGTTGGATCTATTACTTCATTGCATCCCTCTCCAAACCGCTAACTATCTTACGGCAGTGACATATTCTTTCAAACAATATTTCATCGCATATAAGCCGGTGTTTTAAAACACATTCCTCTTCTCACTTTACATATATAAATACTTGCCCAATAATTTGACCCGTGCCAAGTATTTCTGCTGAGAGTCTTGAGGCTGAGTTTGTGCACGCACCTTAACATAAGGACCCCCACCCCTCCTCACTACTATTATTTTTCTCATTGAGAGTGGTTTCAGTTTTTTAAAAACCTTTAGTCTACATTATTATTTTATTTAGCCCTGCGTTTTATTGAATGAAATTTGACACACAGTATTACTGATTTATTTTATACATTTCTATAAAACTCTAACAGATGCTACATTGCCTCATTTGTAATTCCAGCCTAAACCTTTTTCCCTTTTCTCTGGATAGAGTGAAAACATGTCACAAGGTCTCAGCTTTTTATTGCTGTCTTGATGAGAAGATTTACCCTCACTTCCTGTTCAGGTGACCGCATTGTCAGCCTGTTGGGGAAATTAGGGAAAGTCATCAGCAGGTACAAAGACAGCAATGCCCTCCCCTAATCATCAGCAGGTACAAAGACAGCAATGCCCTCCCCTAATCATCAGCAGGTACAAAGGCAGCAATGTCCTCCCCTAATCATCAGCAGGTAAAAAGACAGCAATGTCCTCCCCTAATCATCAGCAGGTACAAAGACAGCAATGTCCTCCCCTAATCATCAGCAGGTACAAAGACAACAATGTCCTCCCCTAATCATCAGCAGGTACAAAGACAGCAATGTCCTCCCCTAATCATCAGCAGGTACAAAGACAGCAATGTCCTCCCCTAATCATCAGCAGGTACAAAGACAGCAATGTCCTCCCCTAATCATCAGCAGGTACAAAGACAGCAATGTCCTCCCCTAATCATCAGCAGGTACAAAGACAGCAATGTCCTCCCCTAATCAGCAGGTACAAAGACAGCAATGTCCTCCGCTAATCATCAGCAGGAACAAAGACAGCAATGTCCTCCCCTAATCATCAGCAGGTACAAAGACAGCAATGTCCTCCCCTAATCATCAGCAGGTACAAAGACAGCAATGTCCTCCCCTAATCATCAGCAGGTACAAAGACAGCAATGTCCTCCCCTACTCATCAGCAGGTACAAAGACAGCAATGTCCTCCCCTAATCATCAGCAGGTACAAAGACAGCAATGTCCTACCCTAATCATCAGCAGGTACAACGACAGCAATGTCCTCCCCTGATCGTCAGCAGGTACAAAGACAGCAATGTCCTCCCCTGATCATCAGCAGGTACAAAGACAGCAATGTCCTCCCCTAATCATCAGCAGGTACAAAGACAGCAATGCCCTACCCTAATCATCAGCAGGTACAAAGACAGCAATGTCCTCCCCTAATCATCAGCAGGTACAAAGACAGCAATGTCCTCCCCTAATCAGCAGGTACAAAGACAGCAATGTCCTCCGCTAATCATCAGCAGGAACAAAGACAGCAATGTCCTCCCCTAATCATCAGCAGGTACAAAGACAGCAATGTCCTCCCCTAATCATCAGCAGGTACAAAGACAGCAATGTCCTCCCCTAATCATCAGCAGGTACAAAGACAGCAATGTCCTCCCCTACTCATCAGCAGGTACAAAGACAGCAATGTCCTCCCCTAATCATCAGCAGGTACAAAGACAGCAATGTCCTACCCTAATCATCAGCAGGTACAAAGACAGCAATGTCCTCCCCTGATCGTCAGCAGGTACAAAGACAGCAATGTCCTCCCCTGATCATCAGCAGGTACAAAGACAGCAATGTCCTCCCCTAATCATCAGCAGGTACAAAGACAGCAATGCCCTACCCTAATCATCAGCAGGTACAAAGACAGCAATGTCCTCCCCTAATCATCAGCAGGTACAAAGACAGCAATGTCCTCCCCTACTCATCAGCAGGTACAAAGACAGCAATGTCCTCCCCTAATCATCAGCAGGTACAAAGACAGCAATGTCCTACCCTAATCATCAGCAGGTACAAAGACAGCAATGTCCTCCCCTGATCGTCAGCAGGTACAAAGACAGCAATGTCCTCCCCTGATCATCAGCAGGTACAAAGACAGCAATGTCCTCCCCTAATCATCAGCAGGTACAAAGACAGCAATGCCCTACCCTAATCATCAGCAGGTACAAAGACAGCAATGCCCTCCCCTAATCATCAGCAGGTACAAAGACAGCAATGTCCTCCCCTAATCATCAGCAGGTACAAAGACAGCAATGTCCTCCCCTAATCATCAGCAGGTACAAAGACAGCAATGTCCTCCCCTAATCATCAGCAGGTACAAAGACAGCAATGTCCTACCCTAAAAAATCAATCTGTGTTCCCCCTTGAAGGCTTTTCCTCATTTCCTGTCTGGGTGGAACTTCACATGATCTGAAAGCAGAACACTTGAAGATATCCTCAAATATGGGGCAGCCCACTTGTGAGAAACCTGGTTAAAATGAACTCATGGCCTCCCCCCCAGTAGCTAGCATTAAGCTGCCATCTTAAAGTGGAGGGCCACCCAGAAAAAACATTTCACTTTATCCTCTCCCTTTTAATGTTCTAAAAATCATTCTGACAAAAAAAATGTTTTCACTTACCTGGAACACCCTGTTGCTATGCAGAATCTTCTAATCTGCCTTGTTCCTCCTCCGCGGTGGTGTTTTTCCTTTCCTTAGCTGCATTGCTTCATGGGAAATGAGTGTCATAGTTTCCCATGAGTCTGTGTGCTGGACTGTGCAATGGTTATCTTTGTTGCCATCCCAACAGGGCGGGACTTCCTACGACGCCGCCCGTTGTGATGACAACCTGTGCAGTTGATGGCGGCGATACTGCGCATGCGCGAGATCGGCGCTCTAACGGACGATGCATGCTGGTCCATCAGCATGCCCGTATCCCGGAAGAGGATGCCTGTGGGCTTCACATGCCCACAGGCAAAATGACAACGGTCAGGATGAGATTTTATAAGTTCTCCAATGCGGACAAAATGGACAGACAATCGATTTTAAAACAGAAGAAGTGAGTGCTATAATTAACACTGTTATTGATTGTCATATTGCCAAAAAAAAAAAAGTTGCAGACAGTGGAATCCCGCTTTAATTAATGTCAGCTGGTATTTTTCTGTCCCCTCATTGTCAACTTGCAATCTTTAGTAATACGATGACGTGGAGAAGCAAAATAAAATAAAAATCAAAGGGTTTTGTCCGTGATTCTTGAAATAAAAAGTTTTGAATGTTGTTCTGCGCACCTTGGTGCTAGATGTGGCAAAATTGCTGCAATTTCATTTAATTGCCCTCACTACAGTCTAACACTTGCTTTTTGTTATATGGTCTTTCAACCACCCTGGGAGTAGCTTTTTCATTCATTTTACACTTTGCAACAGATTTTGTGATAAATCATCAGCTGTCACTTGGAAAGGATTGTCAGGTCACCTGAGACCAGGTGACAGATGCACTCCGTAGGAGTCAGAAGTACACCGCTAAGATAGTGAAGCCAGGACTGACTGCTGCTGATAGTTCCCAGGGAGGTTCAGGAAGCAGGTCTACTGGATCACTAACACAGATCCCAGTGGGAGCTAGAGCATAGATTCCCCAGGGCGTGGCGTCTAAGAGCCAGCAGGTGTTCACCAGAGCCTCTAGTGGTGAGGATGGTCTGCACTGCAGTCTGGCTCCTGGTTTATATTGTGGCCTCCTATATGTTGGCAGAACCATCCGTCCCCTCCGCCAACGGTTTGTCAAGCACAGGCGGTTCATCGAACAGGGATGTGATGAGCACAGTGTGCCAAGACATTTTTTGACTGAACATCAAAAGTCCACCGAAGGCCTAAAGGTGTGGGTCATAGAGGCCATCTCTGGATGTTTGCCTGCTGCGGAGCGTTTCAAACGACTGCCAGCGGGAGACTTTCTGGATATATTCCCTCAATTCCCTCTTGCCAGGGGGACTCAATGAGGAGTTAGACACATACACCTTGTTATAACAGATCACACGCCTATTTCTGGTTTGTTTCTAATATTTCATATATATGTATATATGTATGTGTGTGTGTGTATATGTGTAGACTTATATGCATGTTGCATGAGCCATCATTAGGTGCACCCCACTTGGTATCCACACCATGAGAGGACACACACATATACATCCCTTGTATACCAACTAGGGGGAACACAGCACCAACTTTATCTTTACTGTTAATTATTATTATTAATTCTTTACACTACCTCCCGTTCCCTCTCTATCACCTTTTCATGTTTACATGCATACAACCCCCTTTTTTCTAGTTTACTTGCTTGGCCCTTCATACATCATCAACCTCTTCAATAGGCTTCTATACATATAGAAGAGAACTAGGCTACAAATATTTCCATATGTATAATTTTTTTTTTATTTATTTCCTTTTTTTTCAATTTTCTTTTATTTTATATATAATTAGTTTTTATATATACATTTATTATTAATAATAATAATAATAAAAAAAATATATATATATATATATATATATATATATATATATATATATATATAATTTATTTGTCAATCCAAGACTTCTAACCCCTGCTTCCCCTTGCTATAATTTATTGTTTACTGAATGGTCTCCTGGAAGTTCCAGTTCCACGGCCACTCCCACATGCTCTCCTTTGTGTATATATTGCTGTCCTCCTCTAGAGGGAAGCAGGCCAATAGAAGGAGCAGTCAGCTCCGAGCGCATAGCCTTTCATCACTGCAGCCCTGATTGACAAAATTCCAGCCCTGCCTGGGTCCAATCAGACGCCGGTGACATCACTTCCTGTTCCATGGTCCATGGTGGTCTGTGTGGAGCTGCTTGGTTCCTTTGCTCCTGGAGAAACACTGTGACCCATTCCAGCCAGCTTCTCAATCCTTTCCAGCTATCCAGAACAGCAGTGGGACCCACAGAGCCACGTGGAATGCCAGGACTGCACTTTACTTTGACGAGCATGGATCTTTTTTCATCTTGTAAATGTTTTTAGTCTTGTCCCATTAATGTCATAATTTTAATACTACAATCAGGTCGTCCCCTCCTCCTCCCCGTTTTTTCCTTACATGGCTCCAGGTCACGGCCCCTAGGGTCTCACAGCTCACACTAACAGTATACTACAGGAGAAGCAAGCAGCAGGCTGGAACAACAAGGATAGTAAAGGGATAAGGCAGAAGTCAGGGCAACTAACAGACAGGAACCACAGTACACACCAAAGGTTCAGGGTCACAGGCAAACAGGGATAGTCAGGGACATGCCAAAAGGTCAGGGTCACGAGCAGACAGGAATAGTCGAGAACATGCCAACGTCAGTACCAGACAAACAAATAGCACATGGCAAGCAGGAAACAGGAAGCCAAACACACAATGAATACACAATGATTGATCAGCACTGTTGGCTTGCAGTGCACAGGTTAATATAGAGTTCCCTGATAGGGCCTGGGGTGGAGCCATGCTTAGAGGAGCGATTATAAAAGCAGCCAGGTGAGAGTGGCTGGCCTTTTAGCCCTTGTACACAAGGTCGGAGATTCCGACGGAATGTGTCCGATCGGACCGTTTTGTCAGATATTCCAACTGTGTGTGGTCTACATCAGACTGTTTCCGTCGGAGTATCCGACGGACCAAGTTTTCCAACTTGTTGGTAAAATTTTCCGTCAAAATGCTCCGATCGGACATACTCCGATCATGTGTATAGAATTCCGATCGGACAAAGTGCCACGCATGCTCAGATCAAATTCCTACATCAAAGCTATTGGCTACTAGCGTGAACGTAGTCCCGTCTTAACAAAATAACGTCACGTTCTGAAAGATCGGATTTTCCGACAACTTTGTCCGACCGTGTGTATGCAACAGTTTCGGACAAAATCCAACGGATTTGGTTGTCGGAATGTCCAACCGTGTGTACAAGGGCTTAGTCTGAACACATGAGGAGAGGTAAGCTGACAGAGAAAGATTACTGCATAACCATGACAAGGATGATGTTAACTATAGCCTTCCTGAGACATAGTTCTCTCCCTATTGTCCCTTGGAAGGCAACCTACAATCTTAAATCTGGAATACATGGAAAGTGTCATTTAAAATCGAATTTGCTGCCAAATGGTCAAATTCAATCTCAAATTGATTGTCATTAGTCACTAGTGCTACCTGGACTCATTTTATCATTCAGTAGTTAGATGCTCATACTAGAGTTCAGGAAGATGTTAGATTCATAGGAAAAACAAACTGAAATGGACAACACAGTGGAAAGCCAGCGCATTGAATAAATAAATGGATTAAGAAGACTGGAGCAAAAGTACAGCAACTAACCATGGTTTATTGATAAGTGTTTTTTTTCTGCTTTTGTTTTTTTGCAAATCAGCTTCTAAGTTCATTGATTGTCCGTGTTTTTGTTTTTTGATTTGCATCAGGCCATAAAAATGCGCTTTCCATTATCGGGCTACTGGTAGTTCATGCTAGGAGCAGGATCACACTTGTTAAACCTGGCACAGAGCCAGAGGGATGCTATGACTAGTCCTATAGAAGAATGCACCAGCTGAGGATATCCAAGGGAGATATTCCACTCGGTGGCGTCACTGGAAACCCATCTTCAGATGTGACCGTTATTTATGTAAAAGAGCAATTAACAATTTTTACAAATACATGTAGTGAAATTTGTTAGGAGTTTTTCACAAGTGAACGCTCCGAGTCAGATTTTTGCTCCATGGTGTTCTTGAAAGTTGCTGTAGGCAACATGCTTCTCAATGGTACCCTCTCTGGTTATGAGAAACTGTAGGCTTCAAAAACGTTAATAGACAGTTTACATTTCAACTCCAACCAAAAATGTTTATTTTGTATTGAATAAAACAAGTTGGATTAGTGCTTCTAATTGAATTGATAGGAGGTCAATTGACTTCACCCTAATTCTGGAATAGCTGCACTTCTCTCTTCTGTCATTATCTGGTGGCATTAGATAAGACAAGGGCATTGCAAGAACAGATTAGCAATGAATGGGGTGTCTCAGCCAATGGGCAGGGATTTTTTTGGTTTTCTGGCCTGCTGGGAGAGCCTATTTATTTGGGTGAGGTCAGGTGATCAGGGTTCTGTGTCATCTGGATGACTGTCTGGACGTGTGTTGTGCTGCCCCGGGCTGCTAGGCCAGAGCTTGAGGCCTATCCCGGGGACATCTGCCGGCCGCAGAACCTGTCGTGGTTGGAGGTAGAGGGGAAGCTGTCGCCACTAAGGGACCATCCACCTTGTTACCAGGGACCACCGTGAGAAGCTGAAGCAAGTACCAGAGCTGGTGAAGAATTGTGAAACTTCAGCAGGTGTCAAGCCAGGGACCCAGCTAGCTGAGGTGACGCTTCCAGAGCAGCCTTGTGTGCCAAGCCAGGGACCCAGCTAGCTGAGGTGACGCTTCCAGAGCAGCCTTGTGTGCCAAGCCAGGGACCCAGCTAGCTGAGGTGACGCTTCCAGAGCAGCCTTGTGTGCCAAGCCAGGGACCCAGCTAGCTGAGGTGACGCTTCCAGAGCAGCCTTGTGTGCCAAGCCAGGGACCCAGCTAGCTGAGGTGACGCTTCCAGAGCAGCCTTGTGTGCCAAGCCAGGGACCCAGCTAGCTGAGGTGACGCTTCCAGAGCAGCCTTGTGTGCCAAGCCAGGGACCCAGCTAGCTGAGGTGACGCTTCCAGAGCAGCCTTGTGTGCCAAGCCAGGGACCCAGCTAGCTGAGGTGACGCTTCCAGAGCAGCCTTGTGTGCCAAGCCAGGGACCCAGCTAGCCGAGGTGACGCTTCCAGAGCAGTCTTGTGTGCCAAGCCAGGGACCCAGCTAGCCGAGGTGAGGCTTCCAGAGCAGCCTTGTGTGCCAAGCCAGGGACCCAGCTAGCCGAGGTGACGCTTCCAGAGCAGTCTTGTGTGCCAAGCCAAGGACCCAGCTAGCCGAGGTGACGCTTCCAGAGCAGTCTAGTGTGCCAAGCCAGGGACCCAGCTAGCCGAGGTGACGCTTCCAGAGCAGTCTTGTGTGCCAAGCCAGGGACCCAGCTAGCCGAGGTGACGCTTCCAGAGCAGTCTTGTGTGCCAAGCCAGGGACCCAGCTAGCCGAGGTGACGCTTCCAGAGCAGCCTTGTGTGCCAAGCCAGGGACTGAGCAGGCCAGTGGTATGACGCTTGGGGAGAATCTGTGAGTGCCAAGCTAGGGACCCAGCAGGGATGCGGGGAAGACGAGGAAGATACTGGGTGTGAAGGTCGGAAGAGCTCAGGGGATCCAGTGGCAGTAGATCAGCAAGTCTAGTGATATACTGGGAGCTCAGCGGAGTGTAGGTTTACAAGAGGAGATTGTAGAAGAATTAAAGGAGTTTGTTACAACTTGTGTTAGAAACTGTTATAAGACTGTTGCCATAGGAGACAGCGATCCTACTCCTACAAAAGTAAATACTTGACAAACACTATATAAAAACAAAAAAATTGTTTAATGTACAGTTTTCTTTTCTTGCCTATCAATATATAATTGGTTGCAAGCTTCATCTTTTCCATAATAGGACCCAATGAACTCAATGACCTTACATATCTAATTAGCACTGACTTGCTCCAGTGCTTAGCGGTGTTAAAGTTACAAACCACTTTGACCTACAGGTAAGCCTAGATTAAGGCTTACCTGTAGGTCCAAGCAATATCTCCTAAACCTATATGGTTTAGGAGATATTTGCCCGAAAACGGGCACCGCTGTCTACGGCGCATGCGCCGTAGACAGCGGCGCGCAGGCGCACTGAACGCGGCAGTTCCAAAAATGGAGCTGCCGCATTTGTCGACTCCCGTGCACATGCGCGGGAGTGACGTCATCGCGGCTTCGCCGAATGACAGCGGCGGAGCTGCGAGATGCCACTAGCAAGATGGATGCGGCGGACTACAGGGGACAGCGTGACTTCGCTGGCTCCTGTGTCAGGTAAGTGACACATAATGGGCTACTATGCGATGCGATGCGATGCGATGCGATGCACAGTAGTCCATTATGCTTTACCTTTGCAGGGAAAAAAAGAGGAAGTAAACCCATCAGGGTTTACTTCCTCTTTAAAGTAACAAACTGTTAAAGTGGAACCATGTGGACTTCCTTTTGTTTGTTGGTGAAGATTCTGGCTTGTTATCCTGGTAGAGTTTAATGTCTCTTCCTCTAACTGTCTTCAACCACTGTTACAAGAAAGGATGGAAATATGTGAAGTTTTAGAGGAGGCAACAAACAGACGGATGATTTTAAAATCTTCATCTGGCTTTGTTTGATTTTGTAGAACGTTTTACCAGACGAGGCAGAAAATGTGACAGATGAGAACGTCAATGAGTGTTCTAGATGATGGTCATTATGACTTGACCTGAAACTTCCTGGCATCCATTTTTTTCCCTGATACTTTACACTTAAAGGACAAGTTCCAGCAAATGTACAAAACACCCTTTACCTCACCTATACTGTATGTCGACAATGTTTTATTTTAGCTACTGGGATTACCCACAAGTTAAAAAATATAAATAACCTCTTGTGATTAAATGAGGTGTTGAACAATTACTAGGTCTCCACTCTTCCAGTTGTGACAGAATGGCACCACCACGCTCTGCTGCCTTATTAGGACTTGGGGTATCCCATCATTCACAGCGCTAAAAAAAAAATAGAGGGGGCTTCTTACCATTTATAGTTTATAAAAGAAAATTGTATACTCACAAACAAATTAGATACAGGCTTTTCAGTAAAATCAAAAGCCATGACTGCCAAATCTGCAGCACGTGACCAACTTGGCGCCATCTAGCTCCAATATGGTTAACGTGTTTTAGGGCACACACCCTCTTCATCAGAGCCAAAGGCCATGTACCTGAAGCTGGACTTATATAGCACACTATCACAACATGTACAATTTAGTAGGCTCCTCCCACTTACTATGTGGGTCGGGGTACAGAGTGCTTGATCTCATCATTTTTTAACAGCAATCAATTTACGCACATATCAGCTAAACCCACTATCCAGACAGAAAAGACCAACCATATGGGAACATTTATTTTTTATATATATATATATACATACACACACACACACACACATTCACAAATGTGCACTCTACTACATACCTAGTCGATATACAGTGGAATATTGGTTTTATCCATGTAGAATGTGTGCTTGTGCATACCCTCACTTCTATGGGCGTTCATGTATACCAAAGTTTTGGTTAGCTTTTGGACACATTGGTGTCCAAGATGGCACAGCAACAAGCCGTGGAACGCTGGCCACATCTCAAAACTGGAAGTGCAGCTTCTCTCTGCATTCCAGCCGTCACTTTTGGTCCCTCTAATGCATCACTTCTGGTTTGCGGTCTCGTGGTTTACTCCAAGTTATTTCCCCTAGCTTCTCTAAGCGAAGACTCTGGGAAACCATAGTCCGGATGATGAATTGAGTTTAATGATCTGTAAAAAATAAAAAAGTTGAATATAGATGACATGATCATAAGCAAGATTCCACTGTATATTGACTTGGTATGCAATAGAGTGCACATTTATGAATGCATATATTCACATATACACACACTTGTACATGTAGGGTGGTCATATGGTTGGCCTTGTCTATCTGGATAGTGAGATCGGCTATGTGATATGTGCATAAACTGATTGTTATAAAATTAAGAGATCAAGTGCGCTGTAACCCAACCCACACAGTAAGGGGGAGGAGCCTATGAATTGTACCTGGTGTGATAGTGTGCTGTATAAGTCAAGCTTAAGGTACCATGGCCTTTGGCTCTGATGAAGAGATGATACCCCTTGAAACACATTTAGCCATATTGGACCCGGATGACTTCTTTCCATTGAGTTGGTCAAGTGCTGCTGATTTTGGTGAATTTAATAGATTTAGATTTAGTAAATTTTACTGAAAAGCTTACATATTAAATTTGTTTGTGCTTTTATAAACCATAAATGGTGTAAGAATCCCCCTCTGTTGATTTTTGTAGTGTGTCTGAAAATACTAATTATCAGTTTGCCTCTGGTTTCCATTCTGTAAATCAATATGCAGATAAAGGCTTGCCAACCAAGCAACTAGCATTGTCAGAAGCAAGACTTCGCTCACCCTTGATGCCAATTGTGAAAGGAACAGCCATAGACAAGCCAGGCGGTTAGCATTTGACCATTAGAAGGAATGGCAGCTGGCAGAGTGCTTTGCCACATGTGGGACCAATTGGCTTGGCAGAAATGGCACGGTCTGCTCTGTATTGAGCACACCCCCCAATTTGTAATATCTCGATCTCCTGTGGCCTTTCCTTCTTCCTGTTATTCCAGGTCTGCACCTGGGATAATATTCTTCTACCCCGGGATGTCTGTAGCTTGTCCAGCTGGGTCCGCTCTTGTCAGTTTTGCATAATGTATCTAATAAACCTTCCGTGGGACTGACAGATCTTTAACTTATTAAACCTACTCGCATTCCGTTAAGCCATGTTTTCAGTGAGGCCAATCGCTTTATGAATAGCTGTTCTCTGGTAAAACACTTTCTTCCTAAAGCCCTCACCTGGTGTACAAATCCTTTTCTCACATGTCGGTAAGTGCCAAGACTGTCAGACAAGTTCTCCTGAAGGATAGACAATTGTGCTCTGTGAGGAGATGCAAAGGAAACCTGGACCGTTAAGGACCAACTGGGACACAGAAACCCCCTGAAGGGGTCTGTCAGCGGAGATAAAAGAATTTGCAAAACTTTACTACAGTTTACCATAAAATATTCCAGGAACTAGTCTGTCAAACCTAAAGTATAACTAAACACTCACAAAAATACTTCGTTTTGTAGGACACTGTAAGTAAAACAGAACCTTGTTTTTTTCAGTGTTCCCCTTATTCCAGAGTGTAGGGGAGCATTGTCTCCCAGACGAGTGGAGGATCAGGTAAGTAAAAGTGCTTTTCCTGCCCCCTAGAAATGAATTAACAATTAACCCTTGCAATGTGAATACAACCCTATGGCATTAGGGTTGGGGAAAAAATCGATTTAAATCTTAAATCGAGTTGAGAGGTCAAATCAATTCAAAATTTCAGCAAATCGATTCTTTTTTTTTTTTTCCCCCACCAGGACCGGCGCTGACACCGCACCAGTCCTGAGGTGCTGCGGGCAGCAGTTTTTAGGCAAGGCCGCAGCTTCGGCCTAGTCAGTGAGGCCGGATGGCGTGGACTAGGCGGAAGCCACGGCCTCGCCTAAAAACTTCTGCCCGCAGCTCCTCAGGACCGGCACAGTGTCCATCAAAAAAATAAACTTGATTCGAAACGTGAATAGAATTTTTTTTTTTTTAATTGCTGATTTTTATTTTATTTTTTTTGTGAAAATCGCCCAGCTCTATCATCCATATACAGAAATAGAAGGAACAATGTAAATTCAACAGTGTTTGTTTAGTATCACTTTACGGATTAGTAAGCTGTAATGTATTACATTTGTGCTTTTGGGTTTAGATACACTTTAACCTGTAGCTATCTTTTAAGCATTTGCATCCACTGAAAGGCACCACCACGTGCAGCCGGTCATGTGGAGTCCTTGCAGTTTTGGGGGTATTGCAACTTGCTTGTTAGGCAGAAATAATGAGGCCTGTAGCGATAATGAGGCCCGTTCTTCCAGCAGGATTAAGCCTAGCCAAGTGCAGCCAGCATTGTGAAGGGGTTTTGTTGCTGTTGTGTGTATTGTAGTGGGGAAGGCTCTTTCTTTCATGCCCCATCAGTTCCTTTTCAACGTGCATGCTTTATGCGCAGTAGCTAAGATCACAAGCTTTGGCTGTTTCCCTTGTCACTGTTCAGGTCTGGTGACCTTCATTCTAGAGCAGCTTCACGCAACCTGTGAAATTATTCGGTGAACGCCTGATACAATTCAGGAAAATGCTACCCCTGGGTTAAAACTGGATGTTTTTGAAATCGTGTTTTGGCAGAAAATTCTAACTGCCTTTTGTGCGGGACTCCAGACTCTTGTCAGTCATTGTTGCCCTGGAACCTCCCATAGCAAGGCTGACATCCCCCTCCACGTGTGATTTTCTCTGGATTGCTGTGGGTTGTGCAGGAAGCAAATATTTCTTTATAAAGGTGTATGTACCTAATTAGACTGAATTATTGGTGTATGTTGTAAAACCACAGATCTATTCTGCTACCACAGCTCCAATGTTAGTGTGTTTCTAGAACTCCAGATTATCAACAATTGAATTATGCGCAGTGAGGTTCTCTGTTCTCAAAATATACTATACTATAGTAGACATGTGCGTTTGTTTTCGAACGAAAGCATTTTCGTCCGAATTTCAGGTATTTTCCTTTTCGTTTTGACAAACGATAACGAAAGTGCAGAATCCGAAAAAAACGAAAGATCCGACATAAATGCTTTATTTTCGTTTTCACAACAGTTCGATATAGAATTTTTCGATTGAAAAAGCCTATGGCGTGCAAAACACACCCAAAAAACTTCCACTCGGTGCCAAAAGAAGCGCACACACATAAAGAGTGACACACAAAAACGTGCAACGGGTGTCTGATGTCCTCTACAAGGAAGGACCTTACCCTGATCCCCCGGGGCGTTAGGCTCCAGATGGGGACTGAGGTACCAGATTCATGGCCATCCAGCCGAAGCCGGATGACCGCCTTTCTCCGGAAGGTCTGCCAAAACTGACCCACTCAGGTACTTGGGTAGGGGCTCCCCCGAAGGGAGACCCCCCCAATAGAGGGCGAACCAAGCCAGAAGGCCTATGTCCACCCTCCCACAAGACTTTCAGGATAGGTCCGAGGACCGACACCCTACTCATCAAAACGTGACACACAACACAAATAAAATAACTAAAAATTGGGGAAAGGGATAGTGAAGAGGAAAGTGAAAAGGTGACCATTGTGCAATACAATGGCCAGGCCCTCCGGCCAGCAATCAAAAATTCCTCTGGTCCTAGCCAAAAGGCCGGGCCCTAGAGGCAGGTATAAAAAAGCGTGTTGTATAGTGACGTGACCAAGGTGCCAAATATCAAAGTGCAGAGCACAGTGAACATAAGGCACCCCTGAACTGCCACTTCAGGGGCACATCACCATAGGCTTTTCAACAGAAGCATCCCCGACCCCCCAGCCCAGACCACAGCAGCCCCCACCCCAGCCAGAAAGGCATGGAGATCCAGGAGCTTAGTGAGACCCTTTGCCATCAGGTCTCACCCTCACTCCCATCACTCCTACCTAATTACATTCGGGAAGTACAGGCCGTTCCCCCAGTGGGAGAAAGGGGAACAAACATTCCCTCCCGAAAAACTGACCGGAGCTAAAGCTGCCACAATCCAAGCCCCTCCCCTGGCGCCGACCAGTGGTTCTCCATCCCCATCAGAAGGCTTCCCTTTTGGCTACGAACAGCTCCAGGTCACCTTTACACCAGCAGGTTTTGCATAGCAACCACCACCCCTGCTCCACCTCGCTGTAGAACAGGGACGGAAGCAAGCGCCACCTCCTGGTAACTGATAAGAACAGATACTACACTTGATCTTAGCCAAAAGGCCGAGAAGCGATGAATAGGAGATTGGACGTGACTCTGACAATAACAATCTGTGTCTATTGAACCTATGGTCGAATGTGCCTAACCTTACCTCTATTAGTCCAAGATTATAGAGAGAAAAGATTTGACATAGAGAGAGAGGATTCGACGGAGAGAAAAGATTCGATGGAGAGAAAAGATTCGACATAGAGAGAAAAGATTCTGGAATTGGGTGGGGGAAGTAAAATAAAAATGATGATGATGAATGTTATTGGCTGATTGTAACCAAAGAGGAGGAGCAGTAAAATAGCTAGAACTAAGTACACCCGTACAGCCAACTTACTTTCACTTACGATTGCTAGCAGAGAGAGACACACACACTGAATCATTTCAGACGACAGTCAATCTTAGCTGATCCGTTTGACTTGTCACTTGTCAGAGAACCTGTATTATTATTAAGCATAAGCACAGCAGCAGAACAATAGTGAAGCAAGCTACAGTTCAACTTAGCTTTTTCCTAATAATCTGCTGCTATTGTGTTAGTGTGCGAACCTTATAGTGTTACTAGTGTTGCTGCTAGTGTTGTTGTGATAGCCTCAGAGGCTGCCTGTGTTGTGGGGTTGATTTATTATTATAGAATCTTGTTACCTATCTGATCGCTATCACCAGTCCACCAGTTTCTGTTTGAACGAGTATATAATATATATATATACAGAAACACTTGTAGCTGGCCCAGGAACGTCCTCCAATGCCTCCATGTCGCTCTCACAATGGGTTGCCACCATATTCGTTATTATCAGTCGCTCACTATCTGACACTGTGAGACTTAGACCATTCATTCAACATGAACGACGGAGAATCGACAAAGCAACGAAAAACACACACGTTTATAATAATATTCGACGGAGCATCGAAACTGTACGACGCTGCAATCGTACATTTCCGGAGTCAAATGCTCCACCTATAGGCTATATCAGGGCTCGACAAACCCCGGGCGCCCGGTCGCATTTGCGACTAGAATTCGTGTCCTGGCGCCTGGGGCAACGCTGCTGGGGTATCCTGTCTCCATTTGGACCCCAAACTCCGCCGCGCAATTGCATCGGGCCGCGCCGGCCAGTAATTGAGGCCGCGGCTTTGCGGCCTTCTAAAATCTTTCGGTAGCCTGGCGCCATCTTGTGGTGGATGTAGAAATTACACACTATTCCAATAATGCTAATCCTAATGGAGTGAAGCTCCCCTGCCTGTTTTTCACTGCCCGCCCATTTCCTTCCCAAAGTGAAGAGAAGGAAGTGATTGCGGGCGTCATCTGGCGCCTTTTGCCCAACGGTGAGTGTGGTGGCTGGTAAATGGCTTCTCATTATATATATATATATATATATATATATATATATATATATATATAGATATATAGATATATTATATTATATATATATATATTTGTTTTTTGTAAAAAGTTAAAAAAATTATTTTAATTAAGGGAAAAAAAAAAAATATTATTTGTAATCCTCCCTGCTTGACCCCTTTCACAAGGGCTGTCTGATCAGGTTCACCTGTCAGTTTTTCAGGTGGACCTGATCTAACCCTTAGCGGGGATATGACGTTAATAAGCGGGAACATGGCGGAAATAAAAGTCACATTCTTTTGTTAACCACTTCGTGCCTGCGCTATAGACAAAAGATGTCTACAGCGTGGACACCAATTGCCGGGAGGGCGTCCCTGGACATCCTCCTGTTTACTTCCCCTCTGAACGCCGCCATGGGCGCGCATCGGGGAAGTTCTGTGTTGGCCGTGTCCCTTGGATACAGCAAATCACAGATCATGCTAAATGGCCAATCACAGCGGCCATTTAGCACTCAAGTGGTGTGTCCAATGAGAGGTGATCTCATATGTGGGGGGCTGGGGGCTATCTTCCCCTCACTCGTCTCCATGTCAGGCCAGGGACAGGTCCAGATCGCCGTCACGGACCCGGCTCCTAACTTTTTTAGCTGGCTCCTAGAATCCAAGCAAATTTGTCAACCCCTGGGCTATATAGAGTTGAATCTTCTTTATACATTCGACAGGCACCATAAGCCTCAAAGACAGATTTGACCATAATTCATGTGGATTTTCGGACGAATGCAATTTTTGAACGAAAAACTAAATAAATAAAAACTAATTTCGGGAGTAACTAAATAAATTTATTTTTTGGACAAAAACGAAATTCCAAAACAAAATATTTCACTCTGCACATGTCTATACCATATACAAGAACCTTTTATATTCTTGGGATTCCTCACCCTAGTAACGTATTTTATTGTGAATTTTTTGTGACCAACACAAAGTGGCACATAATTGTGAAGTGGAAGGAAAATAATAAAACATTTTTTTTTTATGTTACAAATAAGTATCTGAAAAGTGTGACGTGTATTTGTATTCAGCCCCCTTTACTCTGATACCCCCAACTAAAATCTAGTGGAACCAATTGCCTTCAGAAGTCAGTTAGTAAATTGAGTCCACCTGTGTGTTATTTAATCTCATTATAAATGCAGCTGTTCTGTGAAGCCTTTTTTTGTTAGAGAACCTTAGTGAACAAACAGCATCATGAAGGCCACAGAACACACCAGACAGGTCAGGGATAAAGTTATTGAGAAGTTAAAGAGGAAGTAAAGGCACAAAAAACAACAAAAAAAACACCCTGTAAGGCAAAGGCATAATGAGCTAGTATGCATAGCATACTAGCTCATTATGAATAACTTACCTGAGAACGAAGCCCCCGAAGAGGTCCTCCGTCTTCCTCTTCGCCGCTGCCATGGATCCCGGAGTGACTTCCGGGTCTCGCTGCTCCGGCGCTGTGATTCGCCGGAGCCGTGATGACGTCACTCCCGCGCATGCGCACGGGAGCCGACACTCGCGGCATATCACCGCGATCTGCCCAGTGCGCCTGCGCGCCGCTGTCTACGGCGCATGCGCCGTAGACAGCGGTGGCTGTCTTCGGGTAAATATCTCCTAAACCGTATCACGGTTCTATCACATAAAATCCCAATAAAATACATTTATGTTTTTGGTAGTAACATGACAACATGTGGAAAATTTCAAAGGGTATGAAAACTTTTTCAAGGCGCTGTAATTGATATTTCAGAAAATCATAAAGTTAAAAGTATCCTCTTGAAGGATTGCTTGAATTTATAGGGTTTATATATTAGGAGTGGGTCTCCAGATTACGGTTCAGTGCAGGACAGTCCCTCACCCCCCCCCCCCCCCCCATTTTCCCAAGCGGTAAATGGTTTAACATGTTTTCTGTAATCTATTATTACAATCATAAAAAAATGATAACTTTTCTGTGTTGTCTACATGCGGTTCAGTTGATACCACAGTCTGCAGCTGCATCTGCCAACAAAATTGCTGACAGTGGCGATTCAATTGTGCCTTTTGTTTTTTATACTTTTACTGGCGTAATAGAGCTTATTGCCGTCCCTGACACTTTCTCAGAAAATCTGAATGTTTTAGCCATCATCCACCCTCCTCTTCTCATCCACCTTCCCCTTCTCATCCACCCTCCCCTTCTCATCCCTTCCCCTTCTCATCCACCCTCCCCTTCTCATCCCTTCCCCTTCTCATCCACCCTTCCCTTCTCATCCACCCTCCCCTTCTCATCCCTTCCCCTTCTCATCCACCCTCCCCTTCTCATCCCTTCTCATCCACCTTCCCCTTCTCATCCACCTTCCCCTTCTCATCCCTTCCCCTTCTCATCCACCCTCCTCTTCTCATCCACCTTCCCCTTCTCATCCACCTTCCCCTTCTCATCCACCCTCCCCTTCTCATCCCTTCCCCTTCTCATCCACCCTCCCCTTCTCATCCCTTCCCCTTCTCATCCACCCTCCTCTTATCATCCACCCTCCCCTTCTCATCCCTTCCCCTTCTCATCCCCTCCCCTTCTCATCCACCCTCCCCTTCTCATCCACCCTCCCCTTCTCATCCCTTCCCCTTTTCATCCACCTTCCCCTTCTCATCCACCTTCCCCTTCTCATCCACCCTCCCCTTCTCATCCCTTCCCCTTCTCATCCACCCTCCCCTTCTCATCCCTTCCCCTTCTCATCCACCCTCCTCTTATCATCCACCCTCCCCTTCTCATCCCTTCCCCTTCTCATCCACCCTCCCCTTCTCATCCACCCTCCCCTTCTCATCCACCTTCCCCTTCTCATCCACCCTCCCCTTCTCATCCCTTCTCATCCACCTTCCCCTTCTCATCCACCCTCCCCTTCTCATCCACCCTCCCCTTCTCATCCATTCCCCTTCTCATCCACCCTCCCCTTCTCATCCACCCTCCCCTTCTCATCCATTCCCCTTCTCATCCACCCTTTCCATTCTCATGCACCTTCCCCTTCTCATCCACCTTCCCCTTCTCATCCCTTCCCCTTCTCATCCACCTTCCCCTTCTCATCCACCTTCCCCTTCTCATCCACCTTCCCCTTCTCATCCACCTTCCCCTTCTCATCCCTTCCCCTTCTCATCCACCCTCCCCTTCTCATCCCTTCTCATCCACCTTCCCCTTCTCATCCCTTCCCCTTCTCATCCACCCTCCCCTTCTCATCCACCCTCCCCTTCTCATCCCTTCCCCTTCTCATCCACCCTCCCCTTCTCATCCACCCTCCCCTTCTCATCCACCCTCCCCTTCTCATCCACCCTCCCCTTCTCATCCACCCTCCCCTTCTCATCCCTTCCCCTTCTCATCCACCCTCCCCTTCTCATCCACCTTCCCCTTCTCATCCCTTCCCCTTCTCATCCACCTTCCCCTTCTCATCCACCTTCCCCTTCTCATCCACCCTCCCCTTCTCATCCACCCTCCCCTTCTCATCCCTTCCCCTTCTCATCCCTTCCCCTTCTCATCCACCCTCCCCTTCTCATCCACCTTCCCCTTCTCATCCCTTCCCCTTTATTTTCTTTCTGAACTAAAATTAAAATTTCCTACATGCTGCTTGAAAAAAATCAAATCAAAGAGCAGAGAATGTGTCATGTCATATCAGGATCACTCCAGCCAGCAGCTTCACTTCATTCACTTCATCGCCATCTTTCGCTGAGACAATCTGTCTTTGCGCGGCGGTTCACGAGGGAGCGCCGCCGCTGCGTATGTTGGCGTAAACTGGAACTCCCAAAATGCATTATCGATTTCTGTTTTCTTTTCGCCTGTGGATTGTGTCTGCTAATATAGAAGTAAAAGAATATACTATATATTATTTTGCTGGGAACCATACAAGGTAAGATAGCATTTCAGGGCTGTAATTCCAAAAATATATTTGTGACTGAATTGTGTGCCTAAAGTTTTCCTTGTCTACAGCAAAATCCAAATTAAATCTTAAAGAGGAACTGCAGTCTGCTCACATAATTTTGTAATAAAAACATCTTTGCCATTCTGAAGCTTCCCTCCAACCACTTTGCGTGTTATTTTATATATACTGGGACTCTGTACTCGCCAAATATGCTGCAGAAATCTCCCTCCGCTGAGTCTGGCTGCAGCCATTTAAACTGTGGGCAGCTGAAGCTGCTGCCTGTTCACTTCCTGGATTTACACAGAGGCACATCTTCAGCTCTCATTGGCCCTCTTATGGCTCATCCCCGCTCCCTTCCTAGCAAACTTTCACGAAGGTGGGAGAGAGATCTGTGCATGAGGTCATAAGCCTAGGCTTCTTACCAGACAAGAACTAGGAAGTGGGCTTTATAAGCTGTTTATTGGCAGAAAAAAATGCTTTACTATCCAAAGTTAAAACCACAAGGGCAGAAGATTTAATAGATGGAAAGATGAAAAAATGACTGAACTTCCACTTTAAATGATCATTAAATCTACAGCACATCTTATATTATAAGGCTTTTTTTTAAAGGAGAGCTCTACCCGTACTGCTAAATACTACAAGAACGGGGGTCCATTTACACCAAGGTGCAGTGTTTACTGCCCATGTGATCCTGGTAGAACCACTGAAACCTTAGGACCTATGGCTACATCCATTTACAGGGAGTAGTTAAAAAGTGTTAGCTGGAGTTCAGCTTGCTAGTGAAGTCCATCTGGATTTGCTAGTGTATCTAACACTACCCTCTCCACAGGCTGGCAGTATTGCTCTCCCTTTGCTGGTTTCATTACTCCTCCAAAAAGTGAAGCCACCTTATGACAGGAAGTGCATTACTAACGGTGATTGGCTGGTGAAAAAGAGGAAAACAAAAGAAAATGAATGCTGCCGCAACATTTAAGGGATTAGTAAGCGGCTATTTTTTAAGGGGGGTTTAAATACGCTTTAAGAAGGGGGTCTCTCCTGTAGTGGTTTCGGACATTTATATGGCTATTCCCGTGTAGAATGTCCCAGTGTTAAAGATGACGTCTCCCCAGTGGGCCCTGCAGCCTGTCATGATTGCCAGTCTCAGCTGCTAGTCCCAGGACATGCCTTTCATCAAGCTAGGCTAATAGATATAATATGCCCAGGGCCGTCTTTAAGGCACGGCAAAAGGGGCAGCTGCCCTGGGCCCTGTCATTGTTGTGGGGCCCAAAGCAGCTGTCTCATACTTGCCAACTATCCCAGTTTACATTCCCTTGTCCCTTGAAGTTTTAGTCCTGTGCTGCTACTAATGCTGCCCAGCTCTGCCCTATTGTTGTGTACAGATGACTCACCTGCAGACCCTGTGTTTACATGTAAATACTGGCATTCATATGTAAATAGCAGTGACATGCATATGTAAATAGCTGAGGCCAACTCCATTGATATGTAAATAAAGGCAGCATTCATAGGTATATCATGCCCCCCTGCAGTGAGGAGAAGATGTGCTGTAACCTATAGCAACCAGTGAGCAGTATTACTGTACAACAATCTCTAGCAGCCAATCAACAAGCACAAATGTGCTGTAACCTCTAGCAACTAATCAGTGAGCCTTAAGGAGTGCTGTAACCTCTAGCAACCAGTCAGTAAGCAGTTATGATACGCTGTAACCTTTGGCAACCAATCACAATCGCTGCCTGATATGATACAGTAAACTGATTTTAAGTCTAGCTGCTATTTATTGTATGTCTCAGAGAAGGTGGAGAGCGGAATTGCATGGGGGGAGGGGGGCCCTAAGAAAATTTTTGCCCAGGGTCCAATCAATATTAAAGACGGCCCTGAATATGCCGATATCTGAGTGCTCCCATATTTTCAAAGGGGGGTTCTAGATTTCAGTAAACCCCGGACTTGCAGACTTCCACAGCCCCGGTGCCAAGTTTGTGGGGTAAAGGCCCTTATCCTCATCAACATAGGAATAAGGTGCTTCACCAGGGTGATTCCTCCCCATGTTAAGGGCATGTGGCATGGTTCAGGAGTGAGGGGGCGCATGCATGTTTTTTTTGCATGGGATTCCACTTACATTCATTTGATTCATGGAAAGTGGCAAAATGTTTTTTTTTTTGTATCCTAATGCAGGGAATGCATTAAGGTAAAAAAAAAAACATTTTAGCTTTAGAACCACTTTAATGTGTTCCAAGAAAATTATTTTATAGTAAGGTAAAAATTATATTTTTCAGCAATTGGGGCAAATGAAAACTAAAAAAAACAGTTGTATAGCTGAAATAACAGTCCTTATAACAATTGGCACGTTTCCCGGCTTAGTGTATTGAACCTTATGTCTTCTAGCCAGAAGCATCTAAGGACCAACAGAAAGGGCAAAGCGGTATCCTATATGTGATTAAAGCGGAGGTACCCCCTCCCACTTCCACTAGAATCCGGTGATGAGCGCACCCAAGCCCTTTGTTCTGCCAGTCTTCAGTCCCTAGCAGTGATATCTTAACTGTGGGCACCTGATTGTGCCAGCTTATGGCTTCACAGCCAAGAGCCTACTGCGAATGTGTGAGCTGAGCATTGAGACCAGCCTATTGGTCCTGTAGTCTTCTGGGACCTCTGATGTGTCCCGAAAGACTGCAGGGAGTGAGGGAGAACTTCCTCTTGGATTGCCCATGCCAGTGATGGCGAACTTCGGCACCCCAGATGTTTTGGAACTACATTTCCCATGATGCTCCACTACACTGCAGAGTGCCAGAGCATCGTGGGAAATGTAGTTCCAAAACATCTGGAGTGCCAAGGTTCGCCATCACTGGCCTAGGCAATCCAAGAGGAAGTTCTCCCTCCCTCCCTGCAGTCTTTCAGGACACATTAGAGGTCCCAGAAGACTACAGGACCAATAGGCTGGTCTCAATTCTCAATGCTCAGCTCACGCATTCGCAGTAGGCTCTTGGCTGTGAAGCCATAAGCTGGCACAATTAGGTGCCCACAGTTAAGATATCGCTACTAGGGATTGAAGACTGGCAGAACAAAGGGCTTGGGTGGGCTCATCGCTGGATCCTGGGACAGGTAGGTACTGGTATATGTTTATTTAAAACACAAAAACTGTAGCTGCTGACTTTTAATATTTAAAAATTAGGCCGGAGCTTCCCTTTTCAGCTCCAAATGTTTCCAAGCCTTGCTTTACAAGTGATGTGACACTTGTGTTATGTCTTCCGGGCTCCGCTCCTATTTACTGCTTGTCTTCTGAGATTAGATGGCGATATTTGTCCTTTTGGCAAACCGCATGATTCCCCATCCCCCACACACACACACACACACACACACACACACACACACTGATGGAAACACTTTTTTTTTTTTTTCCTTAAATCACATTACAGCTTTAGACAAAAACAGCTGGTCTGTATCGGGCAAGAAAAATAAACAAACATAATTATTCCTTAAACTGTTTAGTTAAAAGGAAAACCACTCAAACCCCTCCCTCTAACATGTCCACCAAACGGCTTCGTTAGTTTGGACTCCGGGAGACTCGGAGGGATTAAGAGATGGAAATGCAACATATGGGGCTGCTTTAGTGAGGCATCATGTTTGACGTGTAAATAGCGTCCGGTCAGTGACAGATGAGGTTTGACAAAATGTCAGCTGATCATAGAATGGGGTTTAATAAAGATTATTACCCTTACCTGGTGGGAATTTGGGCTGATTGGATGATCAACCACATATTTAAACATCTGAAGGTGAAAGTAGAACCCCAGCCAAACCTTTATCTTTAGTTTTAGATACATTGGGGATAGTTTTCAACTTCTCTCTGTATCCCAAGCAAGGGCACAACAATAAAACCTGTTGGATAATTTTACCCCTCCCCCACTCAACTGCTGTCCGTGGCCTTAAGTTTGCTTAATTCCTGCCTGGTGACCACACAGGACTTCAGGCGATATCTCCCCAATGGAAACCAACGATGGGATACAAAGAGAAAGGCAATAGAGAGACCTCCCATTTTTATCGGTTAGAGGAAAGTCCAAGTGAGATAATATCGCAACCAGAATCTAAACGGCGACAAGAGGGGTAAGCGCCCATTCAAGGGGAACTCTTTATATACCATTTAGCGATACTCTATGGACTGTTTCGAACTCTGTTGTGACTTCCTAAACTCTCATGGGCATTCTCCTCCTTACTGCACTAATGAATAGAGCTACGCAGCAAAATATTGCCAATTGTTTGAGAGACCCTGAGTATTCCTCCATCAACATACATCTTTAATTTGCTGTTTATTAGTCTGCCAGTTTTTGAACTTTAATCCTAGGCCTTGGTCTAAGCAAGATAATGGAACTAATGATTTAAGCACCGCTTGCTGTTTGAGAGACTCTGCACAATATACAGCCTAAAAACGTGATGCTATTTGAATGTTCATTTTGCTGGATTAATTTATCTTTGGAAGTAAGCAAAATTGAGTCAAGTAAATTACTTGACTGTCCACAACCCATTCCTCAAATAAATATAAGCTATAGTTGTAGAGACTTAAAGCCTGCCTTAAGAGCCCTTTCACACCACACCGCCCATTGCGTGGGCGGTAAAACACCGCTATTTTTAGCGACGTTTTACTGCCAGATTTGCGGCGCATTTCGACCGCTAGCGGGGCGCTTTTACCGCCGCTAGCGGCAGAGAAAGGGTTAAACCCGCCGGCAATACGCCGCAATAGCGGCATTTTGCCAGCGGTATTATAGAGCTGCCCCATTGATTTCAATGGGGAGCAGCGGTGGAGGAGCGGTAAACACACCGCTCCTTCACCGCTCCAAAGAAGCTGCTGGCAGGACTTTTCCCTGACGTCCTGCCAGCGCACCGCTGTAGTGTGAAAGCCCTCGGGGCTTTCACACTACACACAATGGTGCAGCTTCTTTTGGGCGGATTGCAGACGCTATTTCTAATGCTATAGCGCCTGCAAAACGCCCTGGTGTGAAAGGGGTCTAAAGGAAATCAGGTATCAACAATCTGCTGGGTTTAAATATTGGAGGAGACTGTGGCTTCATGTGGGACTCTTTTAATATCTAATACCATTTTACCAATCCCAACCTGGGGGTGGGGTTCCAGATATGGAGTTCTTGAGGGGCTATTTGAGCATAGTGTCTTTTAATGACATTATTATCAATTTTCTACAGTGTTTAATTTTTATCCAATAAATTGGTACATTGAAGGAGTGTAGTCTACCAGAGGCAAGCTGTGAGCCATCTCTGGTGAACTTATCGGAAATCGGAGAATACAAACACATGTGTGCGGTGCAACATGCACCATATATAAGGAGAACAAATCTAACAAAGAAAATTGGTACATAATACAAACAGCGGGGAAGGGTGGGCATGGTCCCCCCAGGGGCCCGCCTGAAGAGTACCCCAGGGCGGTCCCTAAAGGGGACACTCAGCCAAAGATCGCAAAGTCGGGCATGGCAGCTGCAGGGTCAGGAGTATAGGCGGTTGAGGCTCAGCTCTGGAAAATAGCCGAATGCGGAGTAAACAGAGGCCAATACTGTACTGAAGGTCTAGACTTCGGCCATCCATCTATCCCATATTTTGTTGAATTTAGTTGGGCAACCTCTGTGCATATACAGCACCCTTTTATATGGGAGGGTGGCATTGACCCCCCCCCCCTCCACTGTTGTACGGTGGGGGAGGGACGCCCCGATCCATACCCGAGCAATCTGCATCCTGACAAGGATCAATGATTCTTGCAAAAAAACATTAAGGTACTTTTCTTCTTCAGGTAAAGAGAGGATGCCCAATAGACATTGACAGGGGGCACAGGGACAGCGGTGACCCCATACGGTTGTGCAGAAATTTCCCCACCTGGGATCAAAAGTCGTGAAGTCTAGGGCAAGACTAACTTATCGCTTGTTGATTGTGTTTCATCAATAAAGTCTTATATATATATTTTTGCAAAATTATACCGTAGTTGACCCTCCTCTTCTTTACCTTTCTGGTGACATCCCAAATCATTTGTCTATTAGATTAATGCCGTTTACCTCATGAGCACATTAATGACAAAGAGCTACATAAATCAGAAAAAATTTGGAACTAGAAAAACCTAAGCTAAAGTGGAACCCTGTGTCCAGCACAACGTATGGCAGCTTGGTATCCCAAAAAAAAAAATAAAGAATTGAGTGGTCAGAGCAAAATAAAAATACGAATACCTCTTTTGCATTGCCAGCAAAAAATGGGCAACAGAAATACAAGTGTCCTCCATCGGACACATCGAAAGAGGTTCTTTGCCATGTCCTGATATCAGAAAGAAGCTGGTTCAGGTCAATTTACCAGGACTTTGAATCTGCCCAGCCTTTTGTGTTTCTTTGATAGTGATCAAGATCACAAATTTGTAATGCTTTTGGGCTCTTGTAGTTCAACAACAGCTCTTTATTTATATCCAGAAGATTTACTGGAAGCCATGTGTTTATATCATCATTCAGTCCTACTGTCTCCTTTAAGGCATATCTCTTTCATGAATCACGTTTGTGGGTTTTCATGTTTGGAAAAAACGTAACCTTTGACGGGTGAGATCAGCCATTGTTTTAAGGTTGTGTTTCCCCCGAAGGGGGGGCGGTGAGAGCTTTTCTGTATTTTGCTTCTTGAAGGATCTAGTCCAACATCTCACAGTCGTGGCCAAACCACAAGGCTGTTGGGGTATATTCTGACTCTTAGCTAACCTCCAAAGAATGGCCTTGTCTGCTTTCAGGCGCTTGTCTTTCCACAGCGTAACGACTAATTGAGAACTTGCTTGCTTTGCTTGTAACTTTTGTTCCCTTCTTTTTTTTTTTTTTTGTTAAGAACCTTTTCTCCAAAATTATAGGAAAATCTGCATTTTTAAACAGATCAGCAGAATTGTTCCTACAGCTCTGGAAAGTGAACTTTTAAACCCAGTTTAGAATTGAAAATGGACAGCCCTCTGTCAAATGCATTTGGAGACGTTGCCAGTGTTTGAAGAGGTGAGGCTCGTGCCACGTGTCTGTTTTTAGAACGCCATACTTGTGTGTTTGTCACCTAGTACAAACCTTTTTTTTTCGATAGTTATTTAAATGGATTCACTGGTAACACAAAAAGTTGGTACAGGGAATCAGTTGGCTGAATTGGTGTTTTGAATTTCAGCCATATAAGTGGGCACAGCATATGTTTTTTGTGTGTAATACCGCGTACACGCGATCGAATTGTCCGGCGGAATTGGTCCGGCAAACAATCCAGCGGACTTTATAATGAACGGACTTGGCCACACACAGACGCTCCGAAAGTCCGGTGATTTCTAGCGTGATGACGTACAGCACGTACGACGGGACTAGAAAAAGGAAGTTCAGTAGCCAATAGCTTCCTTCTCGTACTTGCTTCTAAGCATGCGTCATTCTTAGTCCGCCGGACTAGCACACTGACGAACGGATTGTCCGCTGAAAGCCAAGTCCGGGCGGACAAATTTAGAGTCAAAACTACTTTCTAAGTCCGCCGGACTTTACGATGAAAAAGTCCGCTGGAGCCCACACACGATCGAATTGTCCGGCGTACTATGGTCCGTCAGACCTAGTCCGCCGGACAATTCGATCGTGTGTACGCGGCATAAGAGTTACTGTGTTCCGGCTCAGTAATGCATGGCGATAATTTTCCCTTTGCAGCACTGCATTTCTGGGTTCAGTTGCCAGAAAGTGCACTGGCTTCATAGGGGGCTGAAAGTAGTTAAAGGGAAAAATACAAAGAAAAAGCCATCAGCGTTCATTGGCTTGATGCTCTTCAAGTAACTGGTGACGATGAGAATTCCAGTATTTTTGCGTGGCGATCCTAAAGTGTATTTCAACTTTTGCGGTAAAATTTGAGAAAAACCCGCTGTATGTTTCCCTATTCACACAGCATACCGTAAAAAAAATATATATATATAGTATATGTGTCTTTGCTTTTAGATGTTTCTTTGGAGAAGGTATCGTAGCTGATTCAAAACATTTCTGGAGAGTCTCTCATACAATGTGGGAGGGGGTTTCTAAAGTTTTAATTCTTTGTTAGAATAAACCATGTTCAGTTCTAGTAATGTCTAATAATGACAGGCTGCAAACACAGTACAGACGGGGTTAATTATATTTAATACCCCCCCCCCCCCCTCTTAAACATCACAAAGCAGAGAGAGAACATGCAAGTAAAAATCACTTAAAAAAAAATTCTACATTTTCTAGTTACTTTTTTTATGGTGATGGAAACATGTAAGAAATAAAAAGTAGGTATTATCCAAATTTGGCTGCAAGAAGAGAAAATATGCTTTAATTTTGAATGAGGTTGACATGGTACACCCCATAAATGCCTCCGTTACCTAAAGGAAGACGAGTTGTATAAGCTTTAGCAGATCTGCACTTAACATAATTACATTAATTAGGTTCCAGTCTTTGTGCGGAGCCCCATAAATGTCAGAAATAGAGACATTACTGTTGACTCACAAGCCGATGAACTTGTTTTGACAAGAGTTTGGCTGTCATGAAAGTGAAGTTCATCACCCATAAGGAATGGTTCGGTGTTTAGGAGCCTTAAAGCGGAGCTCCACCCTAAAGTGGACCTTCCGCTCATTGGAATCCTCCGGCGCCACAATTGGCACCTTTCAGGGGGGAGGGGGGTGCAGGTACCTGTACAGTACAGGTATCTGCACCCACTTCCGGCATAGCTATCTGCGGAAAGGGGCGTAGATTACGCCCCTTTCCGAAAGTCCCCCGCTGCCTGCTGGGAAACACACAGATCCCAGAGACAGCGGGGACCATCCTTATTGCGCAGCGCAACTCGCGCATGCGCAGTAGGGAACCAGGAAATGAAGCCGAAAGGCTCCACTTCCTGATTCCCATACCCAAGATGGCGGCGGCAGCACCCGAGAGACGATCGAGAGATCGGCTTCGGGTGCCGACATCGCGGGCGCGCTGGGCGGGTAAGTGTCCTTATTTTAAAAGTCAGCAGCTGCAGTATTTGTAGCTGCTGGCTTTTAAAAAAAAAACGGCGGAACTCCTGGCGGACTCCCGCTTTAAGACTGGATTGGATTCCAAAGGGTTTGGATAAAAGATAGTTTGCAAGAGAGTCAAGGAATGGGAAGTTCAACCAACTTCTTAGGCCTCCTGTACACGGCTGCTGGTAAACGAGCGTTTAGGAGCAGTTGGGCATTTTTTTTCAACTTCTCCTGAACTCTCCTCTATGTTATCTTATCGGTACATGTACACGGGGTTGTTTATAGTCTTTTCTAGGCAGTTGCATTTAGAGGCTTTTTTTTGGAGCCCAAAAAAATGCGTTCCGAAGCTGTGTTTAGAGGCATTTCAAACACCAAATGCGGCTACCAACGTTTAGGTGCATTTTTGTCTAGTAGCGTCTTTAAAGGGAAACATTTTATTTATTATATTACTTTTGAGCCTGGGAAATGCTAAAAACACACCAAAAACTCAATTATCACTGTATGCAAGCCCGATATACCATGTGATATTCCCCTTATCAGCCAATTATGCTGTACAATACGTGACTTGCATAACTTGATAACTATATACTGTGTGTGTGTCTGTGTGTATATATATGAGAGAAAGATGGATATATATATATATATATATATATATATATATATATATATATATAAGCGAGAGAGGGAAAAAAGGATTATTTTATTATTATTATACAGGATTTATATTGCGCCGACAGTTTACGCACCGCTTTACAACATTAGGGTAGACATTACAATACAATACAATTCAAGACAGGGGGAATCAGAGGGCCCTGCTCGTTAGAGCTTACAATCTAGGAGGGAGGGTCAAGTTATACAAAAGGGTAATAGCTGTGGGGGATGAGCTAATGGAGAAAATAGTGCAGTTGTTAGATGGAGGCAGGATAGGCTTCTCTGAAGAGGAAAGTTTTCAGGGATCACCTAAAAGTGGATAACTTTGGAGACATTCTGACAGATTGGGGTAGTGAGTTCCAGAGGATGGGCGAGGCTCGGGAGAAGTCCTGGAGGCGGATATGGGAGGTGGTGATGAGGGAGCTAGAGAGCAGGAGGTCTTGGGAGGAACGAAGTGGGCGATTAGGTTGGTATTTGCAGACTAGGCTAGTGATGTAGCCAGGGGCAGAGTTGTGGACGGCTTTGTAACTTATTGTTAGTATTTTGAATTGAATTCGTTGGGCGAGTGGCAGCCAATGGAGGGATTGGCAGAGAGGGGTAGCAGACACTGTGCGGTTTGTAAGGTGGATGAGTCTGGCAGCAGCATTCATGATGGACTGAAGGGGGGAGGAGTCTATTTAACGGTGAGCCAATGAGGAGGGAGTTGCAGTAGTCAAGGGAGTGAATCAGGAGCTTTGTGGTTTCATTGGTTAGAAAGGGACGTAGTTTAGAGATGTTTCAGAGGTTGAGGCGGAAAGCTTTGGAAAGTGATTGGATGTGGGACTGATAGGAGAGTTCAGAGTCCAGGATAACACCTAGACCCTGACATGGGGGGATGGGTGGATGGTTGTGCCATTGCTCATGACAGAGAAGTCAGGGGAAGAGGCACGTGGGGGAGTAAATATTATAAGTTCGGTTTTCGAGAAGTTGAGTTGGAAGTGTTGTGACATCCATATAGTTATGTCGGTTAGTAAGTTGGTGGTGGGTGAGGAGACTGATGGAGTGAGTTGAGGGGTGGAGAGATAGATTCGTGTGTCGTCAGCGTAGAAATTATATTGAGCTGACCCAGGGAAGAGGTGTAGATTGAAAATAAAAGAGGTCCAAGAACAAAACTTTGGGGGACTCCAACAGAGAAGGGAAGAGGAGAGGAGGAAGTAGAGGTGCGTTGGGATAGGTAGGATGAGAGCCACTGAAGGGCACAGTCACGGAGACCAAGGGAGTTATGTTTTTTGAGGAGGAGGAGGTGGTCAACCGTGTCAAAGGCAGCTGAAAGGTCTAGAAGTCGGAGTACAGAATAGTACTAGAGAGAGGAGGAGAGAAATATACAGAGAGAGAAATGTAGGGAGAGATTGATAAATATATACACATACCTGAGACGGGGTCTAACCTTTTCCAAGAGAACGTCAAAGGTGGCAATTGACCTTGTGTGTAAAATTAAAAGATTTCTCTGGTTAATTACGCAGCTGAACATACATTTTAGAAAGTATCCCGGGGACATGCATTGAGCCATCAGTGGAGGTGTCCAGTAGCAACAAACTCTGGTCCTCTTCTACGTCTTTGGAGCCTCAGCAAAAGCAACATCAGGAGTATTTCCTCACATGTTCATCATGGGATCCATAGTAAAAAAAACAACCAAAAGATAACAGCTAGCTGCAAGCACACTGCTTTCTCAGCTGCTACTCACACTGTTCTCTAATAGAATGGCTGAAATAGTTAATAAACACGTGTTTTTAGTGCTTTCTGATCATTTGGGAGGGTCTCCTGAGGTTATCCTTAGTAAACGCTCCTGAACGCAAACGCAGCTAAACGCGGCTTGTAAACACTGCTAAACACACGTTTTTAAATGTGGATTACTAGCTGTGATGTTCCAGCGTTCCGGAGAGGTTGTCCCGCGTACATGAAGCCTAAGCGGAGGAGCTTCTTTCATACATTTTAGTAATGAAACCCCCTTCCCCAGAGGAGTAACAAGGTGCAAGCTTAAACCTGAAGTGTGAGCAAAAATTGTACTTGTGCCATTAGCGAGGTACCAATAAGGTAGTACTAATGATGTAGGCCTCACTGATTGCTGCTGCTTCTTTTTGAAGCTTGGCACACACCGTATATCCAACTTCTGATAGTGATATCTTTGCTGAGTTTTCACCTGTGAAACTGCCTAAGCTAAAGCATAGCGATCAGAGCAGGTCACTAACTGTACAGCTCTTCCATACAGAAGATGTTCCCCATTGACAACGTCAACTTATGACGAAACGTGTCTGGGAAGGCACGCAGTGACGCCATCACGTTGCAGAAGGGGAGGACAGGCTCCCGAATGCCGGCCGGCTTTTTTATGTTCTATCGTACATGCTGTACTGACTCGATATTCTTGTAAGTGTGCTACCTTTTTTTTTGCCTTTATTAAACTTCCAATCAGTATTACACTATGTTGGTTCCCTCTTCTTCCTTTGAGCCATTGATAGCAATTTGTGGGATCATGGATTAAGATGTGTGCATATGAATACTGCTCTTAATTACCGTGTACTGATCCATTAAGAGGAGGAGTATCCTGAGGCCATTAAGGACATATTTACAACGCTTCCATTAAGCCTTAATCTGGTAAGCGCACTCACTATAAGGTGACGGGCACGTGTGCGCATTTTCAAGTGTGTGTAACCACCGTGGTGTTCTTACATAGGATCGCAAGTGTTGATTATCTATGGACTTTTTTTCATGAACTCATTGAATATGGATTCATATTGACTGTTATTATTTTTCATAAGTTTTGAAATATATTAATTATTTATAATTTTATTATAAATTTTTTTTTATATTTTGGGTAGTGGGTGTATTTAACAATTTTTGTATGTTGGCGCAGCTTTCTGTACTTCCTTAGAAGCTGTTCTGTGATTGGACTTTCATTTGCCACTTGTCCACGCTTCAGCATTAAAGTATATCTTATGGCAAAAGTTTTTTAACCACTTCGGCTCCGGAAAGTTTTTCCCCCTTCCTGACCAGACCATTTTTTGCGCTACAGCACTGTGTTGTTTTAACTGACATTTCGTGCGACGCTGTACCCATATAAAATTGATGTCCTTTTTTTCCCCCACAAATAGGGGTTACCGTAAATTTGATCACTTCTGCGTTTTATTTTTTTATTTTTTTTTATTTTGTGCACCAAGGTCACTGCATCATAACATGCTTTTTTAGCACCTGCCTCTTGGGCTGGGCCTTTTGGCTGGGACCAGAGGAATTTTTTTATTCCTGGCCGGAGGGCCTGGTCATTGTTTCACACAATGGCCACCCTTTCACTCACCTCTTCACTATCCCTTCCCCACTTTTTATTTATTTTAGTGTGTGTGTTTCACGTCTTTGTTTTGTCACTTTGCACGTTTGCTGTGATGAGTAGGGTCACAGGTCCCAGGGCCTGTCCTGAAAGTCTGGGGAGGGGGTGGACATGGCCTTCTGGCTTAGTTTGCCCTCTTCCTTTAGGGTTGGGGTCTCCCTTCGGGGGAGCCTCACCTAGTATTTGGGTGGGTCTGTTTCGGCAGACCTTCCAAAGAACGGGGTCTGCCTGGTTTCGGCCAGAAAGACCAAGTTTTAAGTTTCAAGTTTAAACGGCCCGGGGGAATTCAGGACAAGGCCCTCTGATTTTAGAGGGCTTGTGTACCCGTCTGCACTTTTTTGTGTCACTCTTTATGTGTGTGCACATTTTTTATGCACCGGGTGAGTTTTTGAGTGTGTTTTGCATGCCACAGGCTTTCAATAAAAAATGTTTAAAAAAAAGAGATATAACAAAAAGAACTGAATTTTATATCCGAGACAGTTTAAATGAAACCATTCTGGCTGAAAAACTGAGATTGCCATTGCTTCTGAATTTGCTAGTTGCATAGCTACTCTGCTTATTCGTTGGTTTCAGGACTTTCTGAGTCCGTGTCCCAAAACAAGTATGCAGATCAGGAAAGTCACAGAAAAGTCATAACTTCTAATTTGCAAACTTGTTCTTGGACAGCAACTCAAAATATTGAAAAGAGTCAACGTAACTGGCAGGCATCAAGCATTGGCACAATTAGGAGTTGGCAGTGGCAGCCACCATATTTCTCTTAGGACGGGTTTTCTTTTAACTTGATGGTTTCTCTGTAAACAATTAACATAGATTTTTTTTTTTTTTTTTTTTATGATTCCTTCATATAAACATTTTTGCAAGTGATTTGTATACAGCCTTAGTAGGGATGGTGAAAGTCGGCGGCTTGGAGCGAATGGACAGATGGAAAATGATTTGAATGTGAAAACAGCTGTCCATGAGATCATCACTTGGACGACGTCCTGATGGCTTCAAATCTTGGGAGAAGGTTTTGTGCACAGTAGCACATTTTACTGGGCAAGTAAGGAAAATCAAACCCTTGCCGTGTTTTCTTTGGCTCCTCTGAGCCCATCATCCTTTGCTTGTGATGGTGCATCTGACAGTTGGTACCCCCCCCCCCCCAGAAATCGCCACGGCTTCCTACTGGAAAAAGCAGAGCTTGGTTACCTTGGCAGGGGATGGCCTTGCAGCAGCACATCAATCTGGGTTTTCCCGTTTTTTTTTGTTTTTTTTAAATGACTGTAAAAGCAAAGTCTTAAGTGAATCCTTCTCATAATCTGTCTGCCGTCTTGTGTAAAGTCGCTTACTGCGGATCCTGGCTGTAAATCTCGGGGCACTTGGGGTCTCCTTTCGAGGCCTGTCAGCAGTTTCCCGTCATGTACTGTGAAAATGCACTCAAACTGTTGGCAAAAGGGAATGCCGAAAATGAGCTCCTTTGTGTTAATTTGCTGAGATCTTGTTTTGAAGCACATTCCAGCCAGTCCCACGCAGAGAGCACCTCTGAGAAGAGGCAGCAGCGGCCTGCAAGCGTTTCCCCCGGCTTACTGTGCCTCCATAGTGCTTTAAAGGGAAAATATAGGTAAATGAGAACAGCCTAAAGATACGCAATCAGACGTCACAAACACATGTTAGGCTAGGTTCACATCTTATCTGTGTCTGCTGTTGTCTTGTTTCTTCATTTGTTTTTCAGCTGAACTCACACGATTTCAATCCCACATCAATGTGAACCAGGACTTGACACACATTAAAGTGGAGGTCCACCCTAAAATGGACCTTCCCCTCATTGGAACCCTCCCCCCCTCCGGCGCCACAATTGGCACCTTTCAGGGGGGAGAGGGGTGCAGGTACCTCTACAGTACAGGTATCTGCACCCACTTCCGGCGTAGATTCTGCAGAAGGTACGCCCCTTTCCGCAGAATCTACGCTCCTTTCCGCAGAATCTACGCCCCTTTCCGAAAGTCCCCCCGCTGCCTGCTGGGAAACACACGGATCCCAGAGACAGCGGGGACCATCCTTATTGCGCAGCCGAAAGGCTCCACTTCCTGATTCCCATACCCAAGTTGGCGGCGGCAGCACCCGAGAGACGATCGAGAGATCGGCTTCGGGTGACGACATCGCGGGCGCGCTGGACAGGCAAGTGTCATTATTTTAAAAGTCAGCAGCTGCAGTATTTGTAGCTGCTGGCTTTTAAAAAAAAAAAAAAAACGGCGGACTCCCGCTTTAGCGCTAGCCGCATTTAGCTCTAAATCGTTAATTTCAATGGCCAGAATAAATTACTATTCTGTCCAATTAAATTAATTTATACCCAAGCACTTGAAGGCATAAAGCATTACAAGTTTACAAGCGTCAAGCTTTTTTTCTGCCAAAATGCCACTGCCAGGAGGAAAGGCATCTAGGAGAGATGGCCAAAGTGTTTAGTATGCATGATGCCTAAAAAAAATTTAAGATAAATAAAATAAATATAAAATAGGAAGTTTAGGATTTGATTCAGTGTCAGTGTTAGAGTGGGGGTCAAGGTCAGGGTCGGTATATTTTAGGTAAGATTTAAAAAAAAAAAAAAATTTTACAAAGCAAGATAAAAAAAATGCAAAATGCACACAGTTGTTTGTAGCCCTACTACAGGGACAAACAACAAATAATATACACATATGTGGTATTGCTACAATTGTTAGGAGTAGGGGATTTTATTTTGGTTGTTATTTGGTGGTAAGTTATGGTAATAGCAAGAAATATGCATACCTCCATGATTATGCCCTATGGCCAGCTTGTACCTGCCGCCTTCTGGGTGTTGGGCACAAATGATTTCAGCTTTTCAGTTTTGGCTGAAACCTGCTGATCGGCTAGTCCAATCACACACAGAGTTCTGTATTTACAAGCACATACAACTCAGTGCATAGGACCAGTGATCTGGATGTTTTGTCTCCCTTAAAAGCAGGGACAAAAAATAGCCAGGTAAGAAAGTAAAATCAGCACACAGTTAACCCCCTTCATTATCTTAAGAAGTTAACCCCTTCCCCGTTAGTGCTATATAACTGCAATTGCCAATTAAAGTAGCACAGCGCTGAATAGCAAAAAGTGTCCCAGTTATGAAGGAGTTAAAATCTTCCAGAGGTCAAGTAGTTAATGAAGTCAGCACTTCTGCCTTTTCAGCAAGGTGAGAATTATGTAGTTCCATCTGCTTGGAGCCTCCTGGGATGCCAACATCACACATCCAAGGAGGCTTTGGGTCAGTTCAGGACCGATGAATATACTTGGGGTGCGTCATCTGGGGGCAGGGTGCAATAGCCCAGGGGAGACAGGCAGTCTGCTGATGACATACAAGAGGCTAACGGTGGCAAGGGACGGGACCTGTAGGAAGAGAATGGTGCTGGAGAAGAGGACCATACTAAATCTGCTGAGCTTGTAGGTATATTAATGCAACATAGAAAGAAGACAAGAGATAAATGGCACATTAAATGTATTTTTTGTGGGGTAGTGTGAAGTTCCTTTTTAACCTAACACTAACCCTAGCCTAGTAAAAACTGCATATTAGGTGCAAAATTCTTGATTTTAAAAGTTCCCTCTCTCTAAAAAAAAATTCATGCATCCAGGTCTCCATGCTGAAATGCAGTCATTCAGCAAAAAAAAACCTTCAACCATGGCAGCCTTCTTTTAAATGGTGAAATTATTCTAAGTTTCAAAAGTGGGCAGGGACTAATCAGCCCGCTCCACATTTGTGTACCCTGGCACCCAAAGCTCCAGCTCGGAGAACTGAAGTGGCTGTGTGCTCACAGGTCTTCCAAATTGCGGTTGACCTCTTATGCTCCTCCCTGACCCTCTCTAACTCCGCCTTAGCTCACAGACATAGGCCGGTAGACACCGGATGGGTACCGTCTTAGTTTATACTCTTCAAAACTCAAAAGGTACTTGGCACAGAATTCAAAGGCAACTAATATTCTTTTTTTCTTTCCCAATTTAGAACGGCAGGTATTCTTTAACCACTTCAATACCAGGCACTTAAACACCTTCCTGCCCAGACCAATTTTGAGCTTTCAGCGCTGTCGCACTTTGAATGACAATTGCGCAGTCATGCTACACTGTACCCAAATGAAATTTTTATCATTTTTTTCCCACAAATAGAGCTTTCTTTTGGTGGTATTTGATCACCTCTACGGTTTTTATTTTTTGCGCTACAAATAAAAAAATACCGAAAATTTTGAAAAAAAAAGTTTTTTTTGTTTCAGTTTCAAAACTTTGTAAATAAGTACGTTTTCTCCTTCACTGATGGGCACTGATGGGGCTACACTGATGGGCACTGATAAGGCGGCACTGATGGGCACCAATGATGTGGCACCAGTGAAGTGGCACTGATGAGGTGGCATTGATGGACACTGACAGGCGGCACTGATGGGCGACACGGATGGGCACTGATAGATGGCACAAATTGGCACTGACAGGCGGCACTGATGGGCGACACGGATGGGCACTGATAGGTGACACGGATGGGCACTGATAGCTGGCACGGATTGGCACTGATAGCTGGCACGGATTGGCATGGATAGGCGGCACAGATGGGCATGGATAGGCGGCACAGATGGGCACGGGTGGGCACTAATAGGCGGCACAGGTGGGCACTGATAGGCGCACAGGTGGGCACTCATAGGCAGCATTGGTGTTATACTGTACTAATGGATGCCAATCAGTGCCAAACAATAATGCATGCCAATCAGTGATGCCCATTGTGGGCACTGATTGGCATCCATTATGGGCACTGATTGGCATCCATTGTGCTGACTGGCATCCCTGGTGGTCTAGGGAGGATTACCTTTTGCTTAGCATCCCTGGTGGTCTGGTGGCGTCCCTGGTGATCCAGTGTGGGCATCCTCGGGGGGGCTGTGCTGATAATCGATCAGCACAGACCCCCCTGTCAGAGGAGCAGCCGATCGGCTCTCCTCTACTCGCGTCTAACAGACGCGAGTGAGGAAAAGCCGATTACCGGCTCTTCCTATTTACACTGTGATCAGCCGTGATTGGACACGGCTGATCACATGGTAAAGAGTCTCCGTCGGAGACTCTTTACCGAGATCGTAGTTGCCGGGTGTCAGACTGACACCCCGCAACAACGATCGCCGCGATGCGCGCCCCCAGGGGCGCGCAGCGGCTCATAATCCTGATCACGTCATATGACGTCCGATCAGGATTATGAAACCACTTTGCCACCGTCAATTTGTAATAGGGCGGGCGGCAAGTGGTTAAACTGGAAGTAAACCCATCGATTTAAACAGTTTAAAAAAAAAGGCATGCCGGGAATGCTCACTGCACATTGGTTGTGCTCTCAGCCAAACGATCAAACCACCCAATGGCTGGTGTCATAACGAATCACATGTGTAGCACCGTAGTAGTTGAAGATTAAACAGAGGCAAAGATGGCCGCTTCCTTGGCTGAAAACGATAGGGGTGTTTACTTCCACTTTAAAATCCCAAAGTGCTTGCACCGGGCTTATATACTGCCTCGTTTTTAGACCAAAAGCAAATGTCTTTTATTTTCCTTGAGATACAGAAATAAAAAAACGGCACGTAATTTATTCCCTTGACCAGTTTCTGAGAGTTCCCTTGGCTGTAAGGCAAATGGCTCAGTGTGACTCAATGACAACTGCAGCCGTCAACGTAGAAAGCCCAACATTTATTCAAACAAGACACTCAGTCCCTGAGTTTGTGCGGAACACAACCAGAACGGTTGCTAAACGGCTCCAGAACCAAAAGACAACATTGATGTTGCCTCCAATCCAGAGGCGCTGAATTAACCGTAGAATTTTCATAAGTTTAAAGTTATTCAGACAGTTTGGAAAACAGGCAATGAGTAATATTTTAGGTCATTGGGAAAATACAGAAGTATTTAGGAAGTTCAGCAAGTTATGAAACCACTTTGGGCATCTGCACCTGTTCTCTTGCCAAGGCACAATTCAACCCTTGGTTCACATGGCTGGTTACATTACTCACTGCTCATTTATTTGTTTATGGTTCAACTGGATGGACTTGTGTCTTTTTTTCAACCTAACTATGTGACTATGTTGACAGAAGAAAAACACGCACTGCAGCTGCTGATATGGGCCTGAATGAACCACTTGATATCTGTGAGGCAAAGGTGTCAAATTTTACAGGTGTGTACAGTAAGTCAGCTGCAACTGAACCACCTCCAATGTTTCTGCTGCATTTGAGTGGACCAACCGTCCAAGCAGAGCTGCGGTCACTTCTGACCGGTAAGCTTCGTGCACACAGGTGTGTTTACCCATACAGTGTAAACGTCTGGCATATTTCAGTGCTCGGGAGGCACAGCAGCCTATCAAACTTAATGACAGGCTGAAATACACTTCAACTGCATGTACATCTGAACAGCACTCGCATACAGTCATATATGTGCATGGAGGTATACCATGCACACATATGGGAGGATATGCACACATAGTTACGTAGTTAGTAAGGTTGACTAAAGACACCAGTCCATCCAGTTCAACCTGAGTGTCTATGATTATCCCTGTACATTGCACACTCACATCGGTCCCTACCCTCAAGGAGCCCACAATCCCACGGTCCCCATTGCATATACTAGGGCCAATTTTGGACAGAAGCCAATTAACCTACCTGCATGTCTTTGGAGTGTGGGAGGAAACCGGAGTACCCGGAGGAAACCCACGCAGACACAGGGAGAGCATGCAAACTCCAGGCAGGTAGTGTCGTGGTTGGGATTTGAACCAGTGACCCTTATTACTGCTAGGTGAGAGTGCTAACCACTACACCACTGTGCCGCCCATATGGGAGGATATATAGGAAACCTTTACACTACCATTCATAGCCCTTGTACACACGGTCAGACATTATGACAGAAAATGTCCAATCGGACCGTGTTGTCAGAAAATCCGACTGTGTGTGGGCTCCATTGGACTGTTTCCGTTGGAATATCCGACCGACAAAGTTTTAGAGCTGGGCTTTAAAATTTTCTGACAACATGATCCGATGGGACTTTGTCAGATCGCTTGTAGAGAATTCCGATCGGACAAAGTGCCACGCATGCCCAGATCAAATTACGAGACCAAAGCTATTGGCTACTAGCCTGAACGTAGTCCCGTCGTAACGAAATTACGTCATCACGTTCCGAACGATTGGCTTTTCTGACAACTTTGTCCGACCGTGTGTATGCAACACAAGTTTCGGACAAAATCCGACGGATTTGGTTGTCGGAATGTCCGACCCGTGTGTACAAGGGCATAGAGTTACGCTTGTTTATAAAGTGCATTTATGCATGGTTTTGATATACAATTTTTTTGTTGTAGATGCAGTTATGCCAAAAAATAACGCATAAATATGCTGGTGTGTCAACTGATCTGCCTGACATGCAAAACATTCTTTGAATCGTACTGTGTTGCAGTGCTGTAATGTGGACAGGCTCTATAGGCACTCCCACATACCAGGAAGTGCACTGCTATTATTTAGGAGGAATTCAAATCAAAAGTTATTTTTAGAGTACTGCTTGGGTACAATAAACAATTACTTCTAAGCCCTTGTACACACGGTCGGAGATTCCGACGGAATGTTTCCTATCGGACCATTTTGTCGGATATTCCGACTGTGTGTGGTCTCCATCGGACTGTTTCCGTCGGAATATCCGACGGACCAACTTTTCCAACTTGCCGGTAAACGTTTCCAACAAAATGCTCCGATCGGACATACTCCGATCATGTGTAGCCTACTCCGACGGAAAAGTGCCACGCATGCTCAGATCAAATTCTTAGACCAAAGCTATTGGCTACTAGCCTGAACATAGTCCCGTCGTAACGAAATAACGTCATCACGTTCTGAACGATCGGATTTTCCGACAACTGAGTCCGACTGTGTGTATGCAACATCACTTCCGGACCTCTTCCGGAATTAATCCGACGGATTTGGTTGCCGTAATCTCCGACCGTGTGTACGGGGGCTAAATGTTCCCTATAACATAGCAGATCTTCGCTTTTGGGTCTTGTTCACATAGGCTTGCTACAGCGTACACTCGTGCAAAGGTCGTGTTTGCCCATGAGCGTGGGTGCAGACGTTGTGCGTTTAGGGCTGTGCACCCACACGGCTGTCAGATTGGAAGCATTGGCTGTGTCCCAATTGACTTGAATGGGACTGCCTACACAGAACACCTGCGCATCCACATGTGGGCAAGCATGGTACTTGCATTGGTGCACACTGTAGTACATCCTTGTGAATGAGGCCTAAAGTCAGAGAAACCACCAAATAGAAGTATGACGTCGTGACGGAGTAGAGACTTTCCCTGCATTGCGCGCTGAGAGAGCAAGCACACAGTCGGTTAGAGTTGGGCACTAGTTTTTCCTCTACAGAAAAGGCAGTAAAAGGTATAACTGTCTTGTATTTGTGTGATCTGAGTGTTGCTTTTTATATATTTTTTTAATTGATGTTGAGCCTTTGGAAAAAAGTGAACTTTGAGGCAAGACTCGAAACGACACACAAGCCAAAATATGCAGTACTTTAGCACTTTGCCCTTTTTCTTGGTTAGTGCTTTGATTGTTTTATGCCAAAACCTGGAAAGGTATATGTGACTTTGTGATCCATCTGGGATTGGCATTCACTTGAAACCCAGATTGCAACTAGCATCTGCAAAGCCTTTATTGTCTTGTTCCTACCGCTGCTTTCTCTTATTTGATGCCTTTTGGACCTTGGCAATACGAGACTTGTTCTGGGTCCTGAGAGGCTGGCTCTGCAGGCAAATCATTTTATACGAGCAAAATTTTTCCAAGTCCGAATTTTCATTCGACTGTATTTTTTGTTGAAATCGCAAAGCTATTAAAGCTATAAAATGGTGACTTTGATTGAAAGAAAATAGAATAAAAATGTGATTTCTTTATGTGAGGTTGCCATAGGTTTCTCCTGTTTTAATAGCACTTTAAGTCAGTTGCAACTGCAGGAAAAAGCAAAGCATGAAAACTCCACTTTTGATCTAAATAAAAACCGATTGAGTTAAAATTTTGTGATACAAGTCTAGTTTTGACTTCACAAAGCCCAAATTCTGATGGTTGATCAAACTTGTAGATGGTATATTGCTTAGTTTCTGGTAAATACTTTTGATTGTATTTGGTTGAAATTGACTAAAAACTGCCCCATGCATGGCCAGCAATATTAACCTAGGGACAAGATCGTGGAAGGAGAGCTTGCTCTGTATTTCTCTTTCGTTGATTGACGGACACAGCACCTTTAATCTTGACCTTAGGGTTATATCGCTACCTTCAAGAGAGGACTAGGCAGAACATGTAAAAACAGCAAAACTGCACAATACCGCCCAGGGGTCGGTCCTACTGGCTATAACCCCTCACTCTGCTTCCAGTAGCTCAGTTTATTTCTGCCTAGTGTAGAAGGACCTGGCTGCCGGTGGATTTTTGGTGCATTTTTGATTCCTGTGATCTACAATCAACAGCCGGGCTGGGTGACAGGCTGGATAATATAGATCCTTGTAGTCTCCCCAGCCTGGCCATCGAGCGTTAGCAGACCTTAGCTACACGCTGGGTCAGCCACAACATGCCCCGTCTGATCCAGGGGCGGCCGGTGAGCTATATGCTTCGAGGCACACATATGACCGGGCTACTGCTGTCCGTGTCACAGTGTGCCGTGGCTGACAGCCACCCCGTACTGCTCGGGTGATGGGTCTGTCCGTGGAATGCGTCCAGCAGTCCCTGCAGGAGGGGTAAGTATGGTTCCACCTGTCTTGGCATTCCCTGGGAGGTCGACTAGGGGGCTCTCCCTTTCTTCTCTCCCTGTCCCTTTCCCTCCTCCCCATGCTATGGGCCGTTGTGTGACTGGGCATGGGCGGTGCAGTGCACGTACCTGGCAGGGGGCTGCGCTGTGCGTTTATGGTCCGCTCGTCCTGTTCCCTGTTTTTAGGTCATGGTGGAGTATCTGATGTGTATGCCATGTGGGGCCATTTTTCTGTAGCCACAGCCAGTTTTTTCTTATTCGCCCATTCTTCTTCCCCAGACATCCCTGTTATTGCAACTGGTTCCCCTGCACCTGCGGTGCCTATGGATGCTCTGTTGGTGGGCCTGGAGTCCTTTGTTGCCAGGGTGGGAGCGGCGTGCGGGCGCAAGGGGGGTAAAAAAACACCCCCACCGTCCTCTGAAAGAAAGCTCTGATTCAGACTTGGGTCCAGCTGTAGCAGACGACCCCTGTTCTGACATTTCAGAGGATGCGGACCAGGACCGTTTGGACAGTGAGGATGACTCAGTGTCTGGGTGGGCGCAAGAAAAAGGGGCACTTATCACTGCGGTGCGGAATACCCTAAAGATGGAGGATATGGCGGGGGCATCTACGGAGATGTCGATCCCTTTTGGGTCCGACAAGCCGGCCCGCACAGCCAAAGTGTTTCCCTGCCTAATTTATTTTGATAAGTTTATTTACAATGAGTGGGGAAGCCCGCAGTGGGCCTTTTTGGTCCCGAGACAGATGGTGGTGCGTTACCCCTTTCAGGAGAGTTTCCTGAAAAAATTTACATCTCCTCCGATTGTTGCCCACCGGTATCCAGGTTAAATAAGGCAGCCACGTTTCCAGTGGAAGGGACCCCTGCTTTCAAGGACCCTGCCGACAGAAGGGCCAAGGAGGTTGCCCGATCCATGTTTACCGTGGTGGGGTCAGCATTGCGACCACTGTAGCCAGGGCCCTGGTGTCACAGACACTTACTGAATGGGCTAAATTGTTGCACCGTGAGTTGGAGAAGCATCAGGTTTCCCCACTCTGTGTGGAACTGGCAGACCAGTTGGTGCAGGGCCTGAAGTATGGGATGCGGCCTTAGATACAGCCCCCTTGCTCTCTAGAGCCTCATTATCAGCTGTGGTGCTACATTGCCTGATTTGTCTAAAATGCTGGTCCGCGGACCAGGCATCTAAGAAAGCACTGGCGGATTTGCCCTTCCAGGGAGAGAGGCTATTTGGAGCCTCACTGGATGACATTATTAAGAATGTTACTGGAGGAAAGAGTACGTTGCTCCCACAGTCCAGGAAGGGTAAGGAGCCACGCCATAGGCAAGGGCCCTCCCTTTCCACTCAAAAGCAGATTTTTTGTCGGCCCGGGTCGGCAGATAAGTGTTCCCAGTCCGACAAGGTGCCCACTGAGGGACAAAAGCATCCCTGGTTTCTGAAGCCGAACAAGCCGGCAAGCAAATCTGTTGCCACATGAAGGTTTGCCCCCGCCCGACTCTCGGGTGGGGGGTCGCCCTCGGGAGTTTGCAGTATGGTGGACCTCCTTCTTTTCCGACCAGTGGGTTTGCAAACTGGTTTTGCTAGGTTACAAGATAGTTTCTTTCTTGTCCGCCAAACAGATTTTTTCCCTCCAACCTTCATCTTCTTCCAGCTCGTCGGGAGGCCCTGTTTGGGGCAGTACAGCACCTGCCGCTGCGCAGGGTGATAGTACCTGTGCCGACGCCAGAAAGGTTTCAGGGATTCTACTCCAGCCTGTTTGTAGTCCCAAAGAAGGAGGGGGTTCGTCCGGTGCTGGATCTCAAGGCTATCAACAGCTTTGTGAAAGTAAAAAGGTTTAGGATGGAATTGGTTCGCTCCGTGGTTGCTGCACTCCATCGTTGGGATTTCCTCTCGTCCTTAGACATCAAGGACACATACTTGCATGTCCCCATATGCGTCAGGCATCAGAGGTTTCTGCGATTTGCGGTTGGGGACGAGCACTACCAAATTGTAGCTCTCCCTTTTGACCTAGCGTCAGCACCAAGGGTCTTCACCAAGGTGCTAGCCCCAATTCTGGCATTGCTAAGGCAACAAGGGATCGCAATCGTGGGTTACCTGGATGACCTCCTGAGAGCAGTTTCTGCCTCAGAATTAAGGGAAGATGTAGCGATCATCATACAGACTCTTTGGGAGTTGGGTTGGGTACTGAACTTCCAGAAGTCGGTGTTGGTGCCGACTGAACCCCTGGATTACCTGGGATTGCTTCTGGACTCCTCAGAGGTGAGAGTCTTTCATCCTATGGACAAGCTGCAGACTCTTCAAGCTGCAGTGAAGTTGTTGGTGTCCCGCAGGTGGTCGCCGCTGCGTTTTTGCATGCGAGTCCTGGGTCTCATGGTAGCCACTTTTGTGGTGGTACCGTATGCTCAATTCCACACTCGAGTCTTGCAGAAAGAGATCCCGTCCAAATGGGACAAATCTGTTATCCCTGGATTGTCAAATTCAGGTGAGCCAGCTAGTCAGGGAGTCTCTTCTCTGGTGGCTGAGGTCTCCGGCCCTTCGTCCGGGAAGTTGTTCCTTCCTCTTCATTGGACGGTGATCACAACGGGCGCCAGCCTGACCGGTTGGGGGGGGGGGGTTTGAGGCATACAGTGACCAAGGGTCGCTGGACGCAAGAAGAATCCTGCCTGCCGATCAATGTGCTGGAGCTTCAGGCGATCAGGCGGTGTCTCTCCACATGGTCACAGAGGCTGCAGGGGCGTCCGGTCAGGATCCAGTCGGACAACGCCACAGCGGTGGCGTATGTCAACCATCAAGGAGGAACAAGGAGCTGGGCTGCAGCAGCACCACATCCTGCGGTGGGCAGAGCAGCTCTGTCAGACATATACATTCCGGGCGTAGAAAACTGGCAGGCGGACTACCTAAGTCGTCAGCTACTTGACCAGGGGGAATGGTCGCTGCATCCGAATGTATTTTGGCTCCTTCGCCTAAGGTGGGGCACACCAGATGTGGATCTTCTGGCTTCTCGACTCAATCGGAAGGTACAGAGGTTTGTGGCCAGGTCAAAAGATCCCTGGGCGGACACGTTGGTGGCTCCATGGGGGCATTATCGGCCGATTTATGCCTCCCCCCCCCCCCCAGTCAAACTTCTACCACATCTGCTACGCAGAGTGGGGGCCGAGGGGATTCTGGTAATTCTGATTGCCCCAGATTGGCCTTGGCGTCCTTGGTACGCCGACATAGTATGAATGGTAGCGGATGTTTCTTGGCAGCTGCCGATGCGAGAGGACCTTCTGTCACAAGGTCCAATACTTCATCCTGCTTTTCTGTCGCTGGTTTTAACGGCATGGCTTTTGAAAGCCAGGTGCTAAGGGACCGAGGTCTGTCGGATTCGGTAATACCCACTATGCTGAGGGCACAAAAGTCATCTTCTCTGAAGATTTATTATTGTACGTGGAAGGCCTACATCTCCATGTGTGAGGAGAGGGGGTGGCGTCCGCGCACATACTCAGTTTCCAGGATCCTGCTGTTTTTGCAGCAAGGAGTGGATCAGAAACTTGCCTTAAGCACCATTAAGGGACAGATATCGGCTTTGGCTGTCTTTTTTCAGCGACCTTTGGCGACTCATTTATTGGTGAGTACGTTTTTACAGTGGCCCCTCTGGTTCTACCACCGTTGCCTCCGTGGGATTTGAATCTGGTGCTCTCGGTGCTTCAGAAACCGCTGTTTGAAAACATTAGGGAGATTCCCTTATTGACTCTCTCTCAGAAAGTAGACTTTCTAGTGACTATTACATCTGCCAGGAGGGTTTCTGAGTTGGCGGCCTTGTCATGCAAGTCTCCCTACTTGATCCTCCACAAGCATAAGGTGGTGCTGCGTCCGCAGCCTCCATTTCTTCCAAAGTTTGTTTCTGCCTTTCATCTAAATGAGGACATTGTGCTTCCTTTCTGGAGGTCGGACTGTTTTTATCAGTGGCTGGTCCGAAGAAGGGCCTGGCGGTCTCGTCGGCCACCATTTCTCTGTGGATCAGACAGATCGTGGTTCGGGCTTATGCTTTAAGGGGGGCGGGCGCCCCCCTTTCCTGTCATGGCACATTCGACCAGGGCAATTGGTGCCTCCTTGGCTTTCCGACATCAAGCCTTAATTTCCCAGGTGTGTAAGGCCTGGTCGTCTGTTCACACTTTCACAAAATTTTACAAGGTTGATGTGAGCGCATAGTAGCCCATCAGGGTTTACTTCCTCTTTAACAAGGGCTTATTTTGCAGCCATCCTAGAAAATCACAATAGGTCTTATTTTTGGGGAAAAATTATACTGTTGGTGGGATTTTACCCTTCCTGGCCTGGTAGCTACAATGTAAGTGAGGTAATTTCCATTACAGGAGTTGAAATGTGACAGTGTTTTAAACATTCCCTACTTTATCCAAAAAAAGAAATAAGGTTTTGGCTGGAGTTCCATTTTAAGCTCGGTATAGAAGTGTAACCTCCTTTCCCCTGATGTAAGGGGATTAAATTCATTTTTTTTTTTTTTAAACATCTGTATGAAGCATAATTTAATTCTTGAAAAGTTACAAACTTTAAAGAGTTTCACTCTAAATGACATTTCCACAAGTCAGTTCCCGTCTCCCTTCTTCCATGACATCATCGAGGATCCGCGTACATTCATTAGGGGAGGCAGGGCGGACCAGCAGCGTGTTTCCTTTTCTCACCCCGTCACTGCTTCACATATCTATTTGTGCTCATCAAGTGGGTTCGTTGTGTCCTGAATCTTCCTCAGTTCTCTCATGAATATTCATCTACACTAGCAACAAAAACCTCCTTTGGTGGCAGCAGAGAATACTTACAATTCTGGAAAGAGTGACACATAAAGAAAGGCCATGGTGGCCGCACAAGTATAGGCCTATTAACTCTTGAATGGAGAAATAATGGCAGTGAGATCCTGCTGATGGAATATTAAAGACATTTAAGAAGCTTGAGGATGTCTACCAGACTCCACCTAAAACAGAAGCATTATATTTGGGTGAACTGACCGAAATATAATAGGAAAATGACACTTTGCCTTTGGCACCTGGCCTTATCCTTGGCATGCTGGGGGGTACGCTGCGTGGTACATTCCTCATGCCGTGTGTACAAAAGAGAAAAAAATGACTCGGCCAGAGGAGACTTTTGTAACAAAAGATATACTTAGGGGCTTAATTACTAAAGAAGTAGAGCATGTTTATTTTCAAAGTTAATGTTCATTTTTGCTAGGGAATTTTAACTTTGCTTAGTGAATGGGGTAAAAATTCACTTTGCAAAGAATACATCAAATTACATGCAAGGAAAATTTAGATGATAGCAGTTTACTCTCACTTGATTGGATGATTGAAATTGGCAGCTTCTCTCATTCTCTAAGCTAAGTGAAAAAGTATTTTGCTTGGAGAAAATTCACTTTGAAAAGAGAAAATTTATTTAGCACAGTGAATGCGGTAAAATGTTGGTGACTTCAATCATCCAGTCGTGTGCACGCAAAAATATATATGTTTTTAACCACTTAATCCCCGGACCAATTTGCAGCCAAAGGACCAGGCCCCTCTTGGGAATTCGGCACTGGGTCGCTTTAACTGATAATTGCGCGGTCGTGCGACGTGGCTCCCAAACAAAATTGGAGTCCTTTTTTTTCCCACAGACTAAGGCCGCGTACACACGGGCAGATTGTCTGCCCAACTTAGTCCGCTGAACCGTGTTTCAGCGGACAATCCGCTCGTGTGTGGGCTTCAGCGGACTTTTTCAGCGGACTGTCTGACAGACTTTGTCTTTCGGAATTTCCATAATTTTGTCCGCTGAAACTTGGTTTTGTCCGTCCAAACTTGGTTTCAGCGGACAATCCGCTCGTCAGTAGGCAAGTTGGACGGACTAAGTATGGCGCATGCTCAGAAAGGATTTACACGGCCGAAGTGTGTGGTCAAGTCCGTTCATTCAAAAGTTGAACGGACTGTCTGTCGGATTGTCTGATGAACTTAGTTGGGCAGACAATCCGCCCGTGTGTACGCGGCCTAAGGGTCCTTTCGCATGGGGCGGATCAGTGCTGATCCTCCCCGTGGATATCCACTTGCTCAGTGGGGATCGCCGGAGTGATCTCCGCTGAGTATAAAGATGACAGGTCCGTCTCTGCACACTGCGCAGGGACGGACCTGTCACAGCGCCGCTCTCCCCTATGGGAGATTGGGTGACGATGGACCGCAGTGTCCCTCGTCACCCGATCCGATCCGATGATGGATGGAAAAATTGCTTTTTCCTCCGTCACACTTTTTCGGATCGGGTCGGATGTCAGCGGACATGTCACCGCTGACATCCGACGCTCCATAGACCTCTATGGAGCATCCGTTCAGGTCCGCCTGAAAAACTGACAGGCGGACCTGAACGGATCGTCCGTGTGAAAGGGACCTTAATTTCTCCACAGCGATGTGAAAGACTCATTACCAGTTATTGCAAACACTTGATTGCAGTTCTTGCTGCCAAGGGGGGCACAACCAGTTGTTTAGGGGGAAATTACTTTTTCACATAGGGCCAGGCAGGTTTGGACAGCTTTTTTCCCCTTCATCATTTAAAAACTGCATTTTGGATTTACTTGGATTATCTTTGTCTAATATTAACATGTGTTTGATGATCTGAATCATGTGTGACAAATATGCAAAAAATAAATAAAAAATAAATCAAGAAGGGGCAAATACTTTTTTACAGCACTCTTATATATAATGTATAGGACAGAGGTATATGTACATAAAAGCAGCCACTAAATAAAACAGAAAAATATACGTAAGAAAAAAAAAGTCCTTAGTCTATATAGACAAATTCCAAAGCTCAAAGGAGCCCTCCAATCAAATAAACAAAGTATGACCAGCATTCACATGTAAAAACCTATGAGAAATTGGTTGTATGTTGATAGCTAATGAGACAGTTCAATTGATAGGTGAAGGATTCTACTTAATGATTGATATGCATATACCATCCACACCATGTGAAACGCACTCCCCTAGGCGTTTACACTCACCGAAGGGATGTAATTCAAAGCCCTTGAACATACCAGGTGTCTCACGTTTGGGCTGGTTATCTAAAACAGCTCATCGCCCAGGTTGGTTTAGTCATGTAAAAAAAGGCTCCCCATTGCGTGATAACATTTTAAAAAGTTTATTTAAGATGACCACCCCCTTAAAACCACACTTCTACAACATAAATTGTAACGGGCATTTGGTTGAATAATCAAACTGTGTGTTATCACCAATCGGTATGGAATGCCGCTTGCCATCCACTGTGGGGCAAGTATCTGGCTAGTGACACAGACACGTCATGTTTGGTCGCCGTAGGGTCATGCTTTAACCTTACAGCGTCCGGAAGTGGATGAGTTTTCAGCGATTGCCTGAAGGCAGCTAGAGTAGGAGATAGCCAGGCAGGTTGAGGTAGAGCGTTCCAGAGGATGGGAGAGGCTGTGGGAAAATCCTGGAGACGAGTATGGGAGGAGGAGACGAGGGAGCTTGAGAGTAGGTCTTGAGAGGAGATGGATGGCTTGGGTGATATTTAGAGACAAGATTGGTGATAGCTCGGGGTAGAGTTATGAATGGCTTTGTATGTTGTGGTTAGTATCTTGATTCTAATTTGCTAGGCTATTGGGAGCCAGTGTAGGAATTGGCGGAGAGGAATGGTAGACACTGAGCGGTTGGTAAGGTGGATAAGTCTGGCAGCTGCATTCATGATAGACTGAAGAGGGGAGGAGCCTATGGAGAGGTAGGCCAATGAGAAGGGAGTAGCAATAGTCAAGGCGAGAGATGTCATGTGTGACTGTTGATATGATGTTCTGTTTATAAAATGCTGTATTCGTTTTATGCCAGATGTAACGGGATGTTCACCTTCCAAAAAACTTTTGTCTGTCCACAGAATATTTACCCAAATGTCTTTGGGATAATCAAGATTTTTTTTGGGCAAATGTGAGAGGAGCCTGTGTGTTCTTTTTAGTCAGCAGTGGAACTCTCCCATGGACGTCATTTTTGCCCAGTCTCTTATTGTTTTATAAACACTGACCTTATCTGAGGGGAAGTGGGACCTGCAGTTCTTTAGATGCTGTACTGGATTCTTTTTATGACCTCCTGGATGAGTCATTGTTGCGCTCTTGGAGTCATTTTGGTTGGCCGGCCACTCCTGGGAAGGTTCACCACTCTTCCAAGTTTTCTCCATTTGTGGATAATGGCTCTCACCGTGGTTGGCTGGAGTCCCAAAGCCTTTGAAAATGGCTTTGTAACCCTTTCCGGACCGATACATATCAACTACTTTGTTGTTGAATTTCTTTATATTGCGCCATGATCTGTTAGCATGTTTCACTTTGTCAGACAGCTTCTATTTAAGTGATTCTTGATTCTAAAGGTCTGGCAGTAATTAGGCCTGGGTGTTGCAAGTTAAATTTAGCTCGGCTTTCCAAAAAATGTAATTAATTACAGTTCATTCATGATTTAGCAAGGGGGGGCAATTACTTTTTCACATAGAGCCAAGCAAGTTTGGACAGATTTTTTCCCTTAATAAATTAAATTATCATTTAAAAACTGCATTTTGTATTTATTTGGGTTCACTATGTGTAGTATTAAAAAGGAAGTAAACCCTGATGGGTGTTACTTCCTCTTTGATTCCCTGCAAAGGTAAAGCATAATGGACTACTATGCATCGCATCGCATCGCATAGTAGTCCATTATGTGTCACTTACCTGACACAGGAGCCAGCAAAGTCACTGCTGTCCCCTGTAGTTCCGAGCGTCCATCTTCTTGGTGGGTCTCACTGCTCCAGCGCTGTGATTCGCAGGAGCAGCGATGACGTCACTCCCGCGCATGCACACGGGAGCCAACACTCGCGGCATATCGCCGCGATCTGCGGCTTAACCAGTGTGCCTGCGCGCCGTAGACAGCAGTGGCTGTCTTCAGGTAAATATCTCCTAAACCGTGTAGATTTAGGAGATATTTCTTGGACCTACAGGTAATCCTTAATCTAGGCTCACCTGTAGGTCAAAGTGATTTGTAAGGGTTTACAACCACTTTAACATTTGTTAGATGAGCTGAATCGTTTAAGTGTGGCAAATATGCAAAAAAATAAAACAATTAGGAAGGGGCAAATACTTTTTCACAAAACTGTGTGTGTGTGTGTATATATATATATATATATATATATATATATATATATGTGTGTGTCTGTACTATATATATTTTTTTGGGGAACTAAGTTTTTCCTGAACGTGAGTGGTGCAATTAGGCCTTTGAGACACTGAGGGGTTGATTTACTATGACTGTAAGGTGCAAAATCTGGTGCAGCCGTGCATTGTAGGTAATCGGCTTCTAACTTCAGCTTGTTCAATTAAGCTTTGACAATAAAACCCGGAAGCCGATTGGTTTCTATGCAACGCTACGCCAGATTTTGCATGCTCCAGTTTTAGTAAATTAATCCCTGAGATTATTCCCTGAAAACTCATCTCTTCAGGGATGCCTATCACGCCTCCAACTAATCTTTTACCACTTCCACCAGCTCATTCCCCACAGTTACAACCTTTTGTACCACCTGCCCCACCCTATTAGCAGAGCCCTCTTAATCCTCTTGTATTGTTTTGTAACTGTATTGTCTCCCTTTTATATTGCAAAGCGCTGCGTGAAAACTATTGTCACTATATAAATCCTGTATAGTAATAATAACAATATTGAAGCCAGAAAATGAGCAAGACCGGTAGACAGAAGAGGGCAAGCAATTACAGGTTACATAATTCTCTCACGACTGGTTTCCACTTAAGATGCCCAGTAGAGATGAGCTATTTATGAAGGAAGCACATGTCATACTGGGTATATCTGGGTATTAAAGGTGAGCTTGGGCATTCCCCAAACTCATCTCTAACCCAAACTCTACATTGTACTCCAATGAGCTGCGTGACGGCTCATTCCTCTCAGGAATGACCAAGCCCACAACTCATCGAATTACAAAAAAGCAAGAGTTTGGATCAGAGATGAGTTTGGGGAATGCCCAAGCTAACTTTTTAAATGCCCAGATATACCTAGTATGACATGTGCTTCCTTCATTAAACGAGAGCGATTGAGTGGAGCTGGAGTCTAGCACAAAGAAGGAAACCACACCTTTCCATTTTCGTTGGATCCCAAGAGAAATAAAAGAGCAAAGGAAAGCTTGGCATTTAATTTATGCAGAGAAAAACTAGGTTTAAAAGAAGAGACATTAGAAATGGCATTAACAGTATATGAACATGTTGGGCCACTTTAGTTCTAAAGGGATTTCTTTGACAAGAAGATGGAGATTTGGTGTGTGATCTTCAAAAATTGTATTGTGGCTTCACCTTGCGGAGGGTTTAAATGCTAAGCATCGTTTGCAGTGTTGTTCTTTACGCTGACCTAACACCTAAGTTCTGTGATCTGCCAAAATCTAAAATACAAAAACAGCGGAGTGTGTTTTTGGCTTTGGAGAGGTTAAAGGAAGGGAAAATTAGGCATTGTTCGGGCAATGTTTAAGCCTCTCCCTTCCTCGTTATCTACTTTACAGACTAAAGCAATCACATAAAGAGGGGGCAAGCTAGAGTTATTGGTGGGAAACTGAATATTCTCCAATATTTCCCTGGGAAGAGATTGGAATGGGTGAGGCAGTTTGGGAAGAGTAATCAAAAAAACACCTTGGAACGCTGAAAAAAGCCTCCTCCTCACCAGAAATGTAAACGTGTTTTCAATTTATGACAGTAAGGCAAAGAGTGAGGAGGACTACAAGTTTTTTGGTGGTGAAATTGCCTTGCTATGTTATTTAGGGAGTCATGCCAACATGGATATCAACTGCTGGATTGCTTAACCACCTCAGTACAGTGCAGTTACACCCCCTTCCTGACCAGACCAATTTTCAGCTTTCAGCGCTCTCACACTTTGAATGACAATTACTCAGTCATCCAACACAGTATCCATATGAAACTTGCGTCCTTTTTTCCACACAAATAGAGCTTTCTTTTAGTGGTATTTAATCACTAGTGGGTTTTTTATTTTTTGTGCTATAAATAAAATAAAACGTAAATTTTGTGAAAAAAATGCCTTTTTCTTCGTTTCTGTCATAAATTTTTGCTAATTAGTAATTTTTCTTCATAAATTTTGGCCAAAATTTATACTGCTACATATCTTTGGTAAAAATAACCCACATTAGTATATATTATTTGGTCTTTGTGAAAGTTATAGAGTCTACAATCTATGGTGCCAATCACTGAAAATTCATCACTTCTGATCAGGCCTTCAGTACATCAGGTGTATCTCATTTCTTGAGACTCTAACTAGTCAGGAAAGTACAAATACCCCCCAAATGACCCCTTTTTACAAAGTAGACATCCCAAGGTATTAAGTAAGTAGCATGGTGAGTTTTTTTAAGTTGTCATTTTTTCCCACAATTCTTTGCAAAATGAAGATTTTTTATTTTTTTTTATTTTTTTTTACTAAATTGTCATATTATCAGGTTATTTCTCTCACACAGCATATGTATACAACAAATTACCCCCCAAAATACATTCTGCTACTCTTCCCGAGTACGGCGATACCACATGTGTGAGACTTTTACACAACCTGGCCACATACAGAGCACCAACATTGATGTAGTACCTTCAGACGTTCTACGAGCAAAAATGACGCATCTCATTTCTCAACCACCTATTACACTTTTGAAGGCCCTGGAGTACCAGGACAATGGAATTTCCCATAAAATCACCCCATTTTGGAAAGCTAACACCCCAACGTATAATCTGTGAGGCATAATGAGTCTTTTGAACGGTTCATTTTTTTCCAGAAGTTTTTGGAATATGTGGAAAAAAATTAAAACACATTTTTTTTTACACAAAATTGTCAATTTATAAGATATTTCTAGCACATAGCATGTATATAGCAAAAATTACACCCCAAAATACATTCTGCGACTCCTCCCGAGTATGGCAATACCACATGTGTAGGACTTTTACACAGCCTGGCCACATAGATGGGCCAAACATTGAAGTAGTACGTTCAGGCGTTCTAGGAGCATAAATGACACATCTCATTTCATTCCTACCCATCACACTTTTGAAGGTCCTGGACCACCAGGACAGTGAAATTACCCACAAAATGACCCCATTTTGGAAAGTAAACACCCCAACGTATATTCTATGAGACATGGGCTGCAAATAGGTACTCGGGTACTCTGATGGGCTGGAGATAGGTACTCGGGTACTCAGGTGGACTGTGACAGGTACTCGGGTACTCAGGTGGACTGGAACAGGTACTCGGGTACTCTGATTGCCTGGTGACAGGTACTCGGGTACTCTGATGGCCTGGTGACAGGTACTCGAGTACTCTGATGGCCTGGTGACAGGTACTCGGGTACTCTGATGGCCTGGTGACAGGTACTCGGGTACTCTGATGGCCTGGTGACAGGTACTCGGGTACTCTGATGGCCTGGTGACAGGTACTCGGGTACTCTGATGGCCTGGTGACAAGTACTCAGGTACTCTGATGGCCTGGTGACAGGTACTCTGATGGTTTGGTGACTGGTATTTGGGTACTCTGAAGGGCGGTGACAGGTACTCAGATGAACTGTGACAGGTACTCGGGTACTCAGATGGGCTGTGACAGGTACTCGGTACTCTAATGGACTGTGACAGGTACTCGGTACTCTAATGGACTGTGACAGGTACTCGGTACTCTAATGGACTGTGACAGGTACTCGGTACTCTGATGGACTGTGACAGGTACTCGGGTACCCTGATGGGCCGTGACAGGTACTCGGGTACCCTGATGGGCCGTGACAGGTACTCGGGTACCCTGATGGGCCGTGACAGGTACTCGGGTACTCTGATGGGCCGTGACAGGTACTCGGGTACTCTGATGGGCCGTGACAGGTACTCGGGTACTCTGATGGGCCGTGACAGGTACTCGGGTACTCTGATGGGCCGTGACAGGTACTCGGGTACTCTGATGGGCCGTGACAGGTACTCGGGTACTCTGATGGGCCGTGACAGGTACTCGGGTACTCTGATGGGCCGGGACAGGTACTCGGGTACTCAGATGGGCCGGGACAGGTACTCGGGTACTCTGATGGGCCGGGACAGGTACTCGGGTACTCTGATGGGCCGGGACAGGTACTCGGGTACTCTGATGGGCTGGGACAGGTACTCTGATGGGCTGGGACAGGTACTCGGGTACTCAGATGTGCCGGGACAGGTACTCGGGTACTCTGATGGGCTGGGACAGGTACTCGGGTACTCTGATGGGCTGGGACAGGTACTCGGGTACTCTGATGGGCTGGGACAGGTACTCGGGTACTCTGATGGGCTGGGACAGGTACTCGGGTACTCTGATGGGCTGGGACAGGTACTCAAATACTCTGATGGGCTGTGACAGGTACTCTGATGGACTGTGATTGACAGGTACTATGAGGGGTGGTGACAGGTCCTCTTTATTGGGGGGGGGGGGGCAATCAGTATGTTTGGTGTACACTGTATGCGGTAACGAGATGTTACCGCAATCTCCTCCTCACACACGATCGGTGTGTGAGGAGGAGAACCCGGTAACATCCCGTTACCGCGGTTTGTTTACATTTTAGTGATCGGCTGTGAAAGGATCACAGCCGATCACGTGGGTAAACAGCCAGCCAATGGCTGTTTACCAGTGTCGGTGACGAGCAGTGTTCCCGGGGAACACGCCGCCACCGACGTGCACGCGCAGCGCGCTCGCGATCGCGCGCATGCGCCGTGCACGTAGGGGGTGTGACCATCTGTGATCGGCCGTGACTTCATCACGGCCGATCACGTGGTAAACAGCCATAACGAATGGCTGTTCACCCCCTTCGGTGGCGAGCGGTGTCTCCGTGACACGCCGCCACCGAAGAAACAGGGATGCGCGCGCACGATCGCGCGCATCCCTGTTTAAACGGGAGGCCGTCATATGACGGCCTCCCGCCGCAATAGCTGCGCCGCCTGGCCGTCATTTGACGGCCGGCGGTCAGGAACTGGTTAAAGTACATTGAAAACATTTATTTTTTTTATAGATTATTGAAACGACTATCATGTATTCCTGAGAATACCACTAAATAGATTTTGTGTTTGGCACAAAATATGATTTTGTCAGCGGGCAAGCTGGGGGGCACAGCAACACCGACTCCCAGGTTTTTGTTAAAGTAGGATGATTACTAAACACCTATCAGTCTACAGTACAAGCACATGAATTTTGCATATTTATCTATCTTTCCCCATTCACAGGAGAAGCCGCCAACACCATATACCAGATTAGATACGCCTCTAGAATATGAAGAAAAGATTGAATGATATGCCTTATTTACACCACGGCGTTCCAAGACCCGAACTGTTTCTTTGGCGGTGTGCATCTCCTGTTAACAGATCCGATTTTAAAATTTCTAAAGTATCAAAAATAGACTGGCACTTCAGGGAACTATTCATTAGAAACTGCAGAGTTTGTTTTTTCCAATTAGATTCTGAATGGTAGACTTGGGTTGGTAACAACAGTCCTCCGAGAGCAACTTCTCCTAATCATCCAAGAACAGTTTGGTGACTAACAATGCCCTTTCCAGCATGATGGAGCACTTTGCCATAAGGCAAAAGTAATAACTAAGTGGCTTGTGGAACAAAACATCACAAATTTGGGTCCATGGTCGGGAAATTCCCCAGACCTCAAGAACTTTTTCTCAATCCTCAAGAGGCAGGTCAACAAAAAAAATAACCCCACATACTCCAAGCATTGATCATGCAAGAATGGGCTACCAACAGTCAGGATGTGGCCCAGACGTTGATTGACAGCATCCCAGTGCGAATTTCAGAGGTCTTGAAAAAGAAGGGACAACACTGCAAATATTGACTCTCTGCATAAACTTAATGTAGTTCCCTAATCCTATTAATTGAATATAGGGGGTTCTTTATAACCAGCACTATATTTGGTTACAGTTTATATCAACAAGTGGTTGATTTAAGAGCGCTGCTTGCTTCTTTGTTACATTTATGGTCGAAGCCCTATGGCCGATACGGATATGAACAAATAGACTTAGCATAAGACTTACAACATGAAATAGACCTGAAGTGTGCCCTGGTCTGATGGTCGGTATACCAAAATAAAGGGGCATACCCTAGATTAGAAATGAATATTTGTGAAGAGAAATGAATTTGAGAAATGCCCTGAAAAGGGGATGGGAGGGTGGGTACGGCACACAGGAACTGACAAAGACCACAGGCGAGCGGGCTGGTTAAATGCCCCCCGTGCTCCTCCCATAAATTCAGGCCACCATACTGGCCTTCCTACTTATCTTTGTTTGGATCTTATCTTGAGGATTCCTTCAGCAGCTGATTTCATGTATTGGTCATGTTCTGATTTATTTCCTGCTATTTTGCTTACCGAAGAGCTTGGCTGTGTAGGCCCCCCATTTTAGCACATATTTATTCTCACAGCTATATATGTTTGAACCTGGTCACACACAAGTAAATATAGTCTGTAGAACTAAACAACAGATGAATGATGGTTGGGGAGACATCTACCTGTAATCTGTGGCACTAGTGACCAGCAGAAATATTGGTGTGCGATTAACGCCAAAGATAGCTTTAAATTCCAATTGTTAGACTAGTGTCAGATTCTACCATTTATGGCAGCCCTAAGCCTGAAATTAATTATTGCAAAAGTGTTACTATTTGGCCTCGTTTAGACTTGCAGTTGGGAGGGGCAGCAAAAAAGCGCAGTTGAGCCATGTTATGCCGCCAACTGTCCCCCTTAAGCTGCAATAGGCAAGGAAGGAAGATGTTTACAATGAAGCAAAGCTAAGTTGACCCAACATGTAGGGGACAGAAAGCCCACTGAATGCTACATATTCAAATCAATGGGGAGGCGCGCCAAACGCCCTGCAACCGCGTGCAATACACTTGGTTGAGGTGCGATTGTCAGCAAAAATGAGGCCAAAACAGGTGGTGAGGAGGTGTTGTGCGCTTCCTTCCCGCCTTTCAGTAGTCTCTGGAGCGCAATCCGGAAGTGCATTGGGCTTCAGGACAAGGGAGATTTAGATGCACATCTAAATTTACCTTTAATACAAACAAATCACGCTTAACCGTTGGCGAATTTTGGTTTCCATTTTTCCGCTTCCCAGCAAGCGAAGCTTTGCCTTCGTATGTATCGTGCTAATAACTCCAGTGTGCCAGAAAACCGCACGCCCTAGTTAAACACATCCTTGTCCTTTAATGTGACAGGTATATTTCACCCAGCCTGCGTGCGCCAAGATGTGTTCCATTAGTGTGATGGCCGTTCTCCAGCTATAATTTTCTGCCACACATGTGCTGGGGAATTGCCTTGTCGTGTCGTCAGGCAATTGTTTGCAGATGGAGCTGTGAATTACTTTGGTAGTGGGAGTCGGAGGATTTTTTTATTTTTTTTTGAAGCTGAAATTCTTTCTGCTTATTACCCCGAATATTATGGATTACCTTCTTTTAGCTGTTATGTAGAATTACATTTTATTTCCATCAGAAAGAAGAGAGTGAAATGGTCCACAGTCACGCTTGTGCTTTCCCATAGCTTACACTTGTGAGTGCTGTACAGTGTATATTTCTTGCTTATTGGTCCTTCGTTCAGGCCAGATGTGCCACAGACCTTATCTACTTATTTGTTCTTGGTCAGAGAAGGGCCCATTCACACATGAGCTTGTGTTTTTTATGTTGTTTAGTGAGGCCAAAAAGGTACCTACCTTAATTTTTTTTCTAGTGCAGCACATACTGTACACACATATGTACTGTATTATATGTGCATGAGGTACCATTGAAAATGAATGGCAAAGTCCATGTGCTGTTATCTCACGTATTAAGGTCAGCATGCCAGCCAGGCCACTGATATTTTCTGGTGCAATTATTATTTTTTTTTTTTAAATGCACAGGTGCATATCAACAGTTTACCCACATAGGGGGATCAAGTGAGAGACATCAAAGAATGAACCCAAAACAGGTCCAGTATATAGAGCAAGAGCCCATAGTATGACCCCATGGTACAGGCCGTAGGTCTGCGACAATGACCAAGGTCTAAAGGCACTGGCACATATTAGAAAAGGGTGAGAGAATGGGCAGAAGCCCCAAAGGGAAGGGAGAAAAAAAAGGGAAAAGGCACAAAGGGGGAAGAAGGGCACAAAGGGGAGGGAAGGGGAGTGGGAGTGTAAAATACCCACAGGCTAGGATCTAGGCAACACCATTAGTTAGGAAGCATCCAGACTGATCGGGAGTGTTGTGGTGAGGGTATAAGACCACGAAGGGGGACCAAATTTCCAAAAATATGGTGTCGGAGTCATGCAGAATACTCAACATTTTCTCATTTAATCATAAGGTTGCTCATTATGCTCCTCGCCACAGCGATTTGAAACAGAGTGTTTCTTCCAGGCTCTGGCAATGGCTCTCTTTACAGTGATAAACAGGTAGGGTCACCAGTTTTTGTTGGTAAGAGACTAGACCCTGAATCGGACAATGCAGCAAAGGCAACTTGGCGTCCTTATACACGGATATATCGGATAAGGTTTGAAGGAGTCAGAGGATGCTGCACCAGAACCCTGTCAACCGATAACAGGACCATCAGGTGTGGATAATGTTTTCCTGATGTCCACAGCCCCTGAAGCATCTGTTGCTATAGGATGGGTTTGCACTGGCTATACAGGCCGGAACCCAATACCATCTCAAGAGAACCTTGTAGGCACCCTCCAATGTAGTAATGTTAAAAGAGCACTTTGTGACGTGAGACCAGGCCTTATTCCACTTCTCAGGTTCAATAGATGCCGCCAAATTATGTTTCCTGACGGAAACTTACAGGAGGCGGCAGCAGAGCAATCAAGTGTGTTGAGGGAGGAATAGACCCGTGAGATGGTGCCGAAGGAGTAAAGGCAGATGAGTTTGAATGCTGTTTTTTGAAAGGTGTAATCGGAATTACGTCACAGAGAGGACACCCAGTGTTGAAGTTGAGCATATTGAAAAAATTCAGAGTTTGAGGCTTTGCAGGTTTCCTGGAGTGAAGGCCATGAGGTAAAGCACGGTGCAGAGAGGAAATGACGGACCTCTGTGAATACATGGGACGCCCACCAGGAGAATTAAAGACCCAGAGGGAAAAGAGGGTTGTTGAACAGGGAGGGAAGAACGGAAGCTTATGTGGGACAGAGGAATCGGGAAGTTCAAGGAGAAGCCACAGAGGCACATCCGTGGTGGCATGGAGCAGGGTCAGTTGAGAGATCTGGGCCGCCTGATAACTTATTATATTGGGACCCCCCCCCCTCCTCTATGACTGAAGAGGGTGGAACAAGGGACCCTTGGACATTTAAAAGCCCAGATAAAAGCATGGCGGTCTCGTTGGCCACCATTTCCAGGTGGATCAGACAGATTGTAGTGCAAGCCTGCGCCTTGAAGGGGCAGGTGCCCCCCTTTCCGGTCACGGCCCACTCCACAAGGGCAATCGGAGCGTCTTGGGTCTTCCGTCACCAAGCGTCTGTCGCTCAGGTGTGTAAAGCGGTGACCTGGTCGTCTGTCCACATGTTTACCATGTTCTACAAGGTAAACGCCAGTGCATCGGCTGATGCCTTTTTTGGCCGCAAAGTTTTGCAGGCGGCTGTATAGTTGCAATTGAATATGCATTCATCCTATCATTATCCTGGTTTTTCAGTAAAAACGCAGTACCGCTAAGTACGCAGTACCGTTAAGTTAATGCGCTGTTGCATTACATTCTGCAGTTTTTGGTGCGGTTGTGGGTAGTCACTCCTGTTGACGGTACCCTGGTTTTGTGGTGAATTTCTCCACGCACTGTTTTTTTGTTTGTGAAGTTTCTCTACTTCCCACTTGTCATGGTGGATGAAGTTTCTATGCTGTTTCCCACCCCTCGTTTGGCACTGCTTGGGAATGTCCCAAGAGGAGCTGTGTCGGTCAGGGAATATAAGAGAAAATAGGATTTTTTGTACTCACCATAAAATCCTTTTCTCTGTAATTCACCAACCGACACAGCACCCTCCCCTACTTTTTCTCTTTACGTTATACTGCTTGTTGACATACTGATGACTGCATGGCAGGCTGGAGGGTTGTTGCCCAAGGGACCACCCCCTGGGCGGTACTAAAGAGTTCTGAGTGTTGTATTACAACTAATGCCTAGTATCTCCTAGTAATAGTGCATAACAACCCAATGGCTAAGAGAGGAGCTGTGTCGGTCGGTGAATTACAGAGAAAAGGATTTTACGGTGAGTACAAGAAAATCCTATTTTTTGGGCGGACTGTCATCTTTATAGCATGTATGCAGCAGATCCACGATGAGGAAGAAGACCACCAAAATTGCATGAGGGCAGTAATGGATCTCTGCAGGGGATAATAATTGGTCGCAATAAAGGTTGAATAAAAAGGGGTCCGTTTAATGCCTATGTAGTCCAAAGAAGAGGTGCTCCAGCGGTAAGGGAAGATTGCCTGGAGATGAGTCACCGTTAAGGGTGGTGATTTTTTTTGGGGGTTAATTCAGAGGGCCGAGATAGTTGAGAAGCGAGATGAGGGATTATGAAGGATGGGCGGTGTGGTCAGGTGGTTTGTCAATGTCAAGAGGATGTCATCCTCAAGCTTCCCTTGTAGTGTAGGCCCGCATACTCAATGGCCAAGATATTAGTCACTTATAAGGGTATCTCCAAGGTTTCAAGCTACTATAAATACTATCGGGGAGAGAGGGCACCCCTGCCTAGTTCCACAAGGAATAGGGAAGGATGCGGAGAGGTGACCGGCGTATCTTACGGTAGCAGAAGGGAAGGAGTAAAGAGCCGCAATCCAGCAGAGGATTGCATCACCAAAACCCCAGAGCTTCAGTACATAGTATAAAAAGTAGTATAAAAAATCTCAGGGGCAATGTTATTTTCTTTTAAAAGAGCTCATGAATGACTGTCAATGGCTGCTCCCTTTCTGACATTACAGTTTCAATTAAGGCACCAGCTGAGCATATAATTGCAATCAGCTTATCTCTGGAAAGATCAGGTTCCACATCCCAGGCACCGTTCTGATTTTACATCCTGTTAGGACCTCATCCACTTATTCAGCACTGATGAGTCTCTCTCCACCAAATAGTTTTTTTTTTTTTTTTTTTTGTTTAAAGACAATAGCCATATCGCCCTTCCCCCGATACTCCTGATGCAGCCATGAAACGGTAGGAAGGTAATTTAATTTTTCATCGGAGCCGATATTTTGCCTGCCAGTTCACCGGGAGCTGGAGTGCTTTGAAGTATTGGTCACAATGGCTACCTGTCATACAGCTATTAAAGCAATTACATACTTTTTGCAGGTCAGCAACTCCTGAAATATATATTCTTACTTGCACATATTTTAAAGGCCAAGTTCACTTATTTTTTTACTTTTACCTCAGCCCTTGTGTGTTCCATAGAAAAGTTCATGTTTTCCTGGTATGTAGATTTAGGACAAAAAAATCCGAAATCGTGCACAGTCCCAAGATGTTAAGAGGCATGTCAGGGTGGTACACCTTAAATATGCCATGTTGTTTACAGCCAGACTGAGAGGGGAGGAGGATGGCAAAGTCCTATTTTTTTGAAGACCCGAGGGCGGCAGCACAGTGGTTGGCTCAACGGGGACGTCCGGATGGATGATCGGGCACATGGCCAGTTACTGTGAGTACTGTTGACATTGGCAGAGGATCCCCACCATTTCTCTAACTGTAACTCCCGCTGTGGGGAGGTAGTCTCATCTCACCATTTATTTTTTCACATAAAGGCCTTACCCCCTCCCCCTGTTTTTTTCTATTATTTTCCCTCCCCCCCCCCCCCCCTTCCTCATCCATACAACCCACGCATTACTAAATATGAGACCGGAGTCTCCCCCTTTTGAGGTCAGGGACCCATTCCCTAGGTTGTACCTCTTGGGAGGGAGGAGGTTCTCAGTCTGATGATACCCCTGGTTACACGGCTTTGGGCCTGAGGCTGCTTGGCCCGCAGAGATTACAACCCTGAGTAATATACTACCCCCACAGCTCACTCGCTGAAGCCCCATAACACTAATATACCAGGATGACTGTGTATCCTTGCAGCGTGAGTCTCACTCAGACAGAGAAAGAGACACATCAGATTCCGTACCTCCAGCTAACGTTGATAGATGGTAGCTGATTCATATACAGGTTGCAAGTGAATGTATGCTTCCACCAAGTTGTGGGGGTGAGAAGCTGGGAGGGAAGGAAAATGCTGGATTCCTTGACCCGAGCATTGGGAATGTTGGCACAGTTGTGCAATTGTTACTAATGTCGCTTACACACGAGCGAATTGTCCGGCGTACTTAGTCCGGCAAACAATCCGGCGGATAGTCCGGCGGACTTTCTACCGAACGGACTTGGCCACACACCAACACACAGAAAGTCCGGCGTTTGCTAGCGCGATGACGTACAGCACTTACGACAGGACTAGAAAAAGGAAGTTCAATAGCCAGTAGCCAATAACTTCCTTTTCGTACTTGCTTCTGAGCATGCGTCATACTAGCATACTGGCGAACGTATTGTCCGCTGAAACCCAAGTCCGGCGGAAAGATTGGACTGCAAAAATACTTTCGAAGTCCGCCGAACTTTACGCTGAAAAAGTCCACTGAAGCCCACACACGATCGAATTGTCCGGTGAAATGCGTTTCGGCAGGCTAAGTACGCTGGACAATTTGATCGTGTGTACGCGGCATCACTTGGAATGTTTTTGAACAAACACTTATTACATATGCAATATATCTTTTGAGTTGCGGGATGGCTGTATTGTCGCAGGTGTTGGGGGGTGCTGCCCTGCCGATACGCTTGCAATCTATATGCAGATGAGCACCATGGCGGACATTATATATGTTAGGTGGAATGTGAGGGGCATGCGAGATGAGATTGAAAGTACAGCCGTACTACAGTATCTGAAAGGTCAGAAGGTAGATATTATCGTGGTGGTGGAAACTCATGTCACAGGAAAAAGAAACACGCCACTCAAAATTAGTTCTGGAGCTTCTTTGAGGTGTTTGTCATGCGTAAGGCAGTCCATGCCAGTAAATTGGCTGCCCTGTGTGCGATGGGTAGAAAAGCTCCAAAAATGTAACCAAAAGAACATGTACAGAGATGTGAATGGGGCCTGACAGCGAAGTGTCTTTGTCCACTCCCTCCTATGTACATAGATTGCAAGCTCTAATGAGCAGGGCCCTCTGATTCCTCCTGTATTGAATTGTATTTTAACTATACTGTCTGCCCTCATGTTGTTGTAAAGCGCTGCGCAAACTGTCGGAGCTATATAAATCGTGTGTAATAATAATGTAAAAAGGTGGCCGTACACTAAACAACCTGTACAATCTCCTTTTAGATTTACCAAAACTATGGATTAGGAGGACCTACCTATCTATCTAGTCACTCTGTATCCAATCAGACGGGCACTTGCACTACATCAGTGGTGTCCGGGCCAGTCTGGAGGACGCTAGAGAAGCCGTGCAATTATAGCAGCTGTTGCGGCTTACATTGACAAGCCAGGCAAAGGCACACCTGGAGGGAGGCAGAAAAAACATAGTTGATGGGTGCAGGGTGTGTGTGCTGATGAGGTCCACTGGTGATCTGCTTCCTGGGTCTTAATGGTTTTTATGTCCTAAGTCTACATACCAGGAAGTCATGAACTTTTCTATGGAACACACCAGGGATAAGGCAAGGACTTGTTCTAAAAAATGTTGATTTTTCTACAACAGAGGTATGTTAATGGTGTTTTGGTACATAGTGGAGCTAGAATTTAGACAAAAAGGTAAGCTTATGCCGCGTACACACGGACGGACTGTATGGCGTACTTAGTCCGTTGAAACACATTTCAGCGGACAGTCCGCTCGTGTGTGGGCTTCAGCTGACTTTTTCAGCGTGCAGTCCGGAGTACTAAGTATTTCGGTTTTTTCGAAATTCTGTCCGTCGTACTTTGATTTCAGCGGACAATACGGTCGTCAGTATGCTAGTTCGACGGACTAAAAATGGCGCATGCCCAGAAAGGATTTACACGGCGGAAGGGTGCTTTGCTGTGTATTGGACTTCCTATTTCTAGTCCCGTCGTACGTGCTGTACACGTCATCGCGCAAGCTTTCGCCGGACTGTTTGTGCATCCGTGTGTGGTCAAGTCCGTTCAGTGGAAAGTACGCCGGACTGTCCGTTGGATTGTATGACGAACTAAGTATGCCATACAGTCCGCTCGTGTGTACGTGGCATTAGCCTTTAAAATTGCCATTAGTAACATGAAAGAAAATGCTTGCAGAACAATAAGTCTCTGTAATCATCCTAACCATTTCAAAGTCATGCACCCTGATCACAATAAATAAATACGGTTTCACAAAACAGTGCCCACCAATGCCAGCATACAGTGCCCACCACTGCACACAAGTTCCACAAATCAGTGCCCATTAGGGATGCCAGTCAGTGCTGGCAATCAGTGCTGCCCATCAGTGGTGTCGATCAATACTCATCAGTGTCGCCCATCCGTGCCACCTATCAGTGCCGCCTATTAGTGCCCATCAGTGCTGCCTATCAGTGCCCATAAGTGCGACACATTAGTGCCTCCTCATCAGTGCCCATAAGTGCCGCCTCATCAATGCCCACCAGTTAGCTTATCAGTGCCGCCTCATTAGCGCACATCAATGAAGGCAAAAAATGACTTGGTTACAAAATTTACTGAGAGAAAAAAAAAGTAAAAAACATTTTTTTTTAAGGTAATGTTTCATAGTGTTTAAAAACTAAAATGTTTGCCGAATTTGTGCATTGTGTGTCATGCCAGGGAAGTGGAGACTTTTTTCCACATTGGCCTTCGTTGGACAGCGATCCCTCCAGTTGTGTCTGATGATAAAACCAAAATGAGTCATGATTAGCCAATAAAGCTCCAATCGGCTGCAGCTGTTGTTCTATAGTTGTGTGTAGTGAAGCAGATGTTACTGACATGTACCCACACGGAATGCTCAGGGGTCCGACATCGTCTGAAAAGTGTTTCTCAGCTCTGAACGTAGTTCACGTGACCCGAGCTAATGCCACGAATGTGAATCACCAACCTTCTGTTCAAGAGTTTCTACAGCAACCACGGAGATGAACAGGGCCTCGGTTATCAAAGTTTTTTTTTTTTTTGAATTAATGAAACTTAAACTTATTACTGTAACACGGCACAGAAAACACTGAACTATTAAGATCGCTTTCTGCCCCGAGAAGCTTACACTCCAATGTCCCCCACATGCTATTATTATGTATAACGTGTAGCTGCAGTGCTGACACATTCCACAGTTCTGCATAGAGAACGCTGACTTATTTACAGGAGTCTTTGTATCAGAGATGTTTACACTCCAATGTCCCCTCTAAAGTCATACACTAGTATTATGATGCATTTATGTAGGTCTGACATATTGCACAGCTCTATATAGAGGACACTAAACCATACACATACGTCTGCATCAGAAACACTTAAACTCTAATGTCCCCAACACGGTCACACACAGTTATATTATCAAGCATTTGCTGTATACAGGATATCTGTTATATTCCACAATCATGTTCACACTGAACAATTTACTTCAGTCTCTGTATCACATGAGCTTACACTCTGTTACTTTCACTATTATCATACATTTATATAGCTCTTGCATATTCCACAGTGTCATTAAGCGAACACTGAACCATTCACATCAGTCTCTGCACCAGAGGAGCTTCTCCACCAGGTGGTGCTGTTTTGCAAGGTGCTGTTGGCTCACCCTGCTTTGGTCTGAGTTGGAGGAAACATCATGCCTGGGCCTGTCCTGCAGGTTTCTCCCCCAACTACCATGCAGTGGGTGGGGGGAGACGAAGGTGGAGTCTCTCCAGAGGCACTGAGGCCTACTCCATGTGCTCAAGCTGCAATTGATCATGAGCCTGTCCCTATGCAAGAGGAGTCCTTACCAGTCTTCCAGGATAAAGTGGTGAACATACTTTACCACATTGCTAAGGAGGAACAGAAACTTGCTGTCATGAAAGAGGATCTCAGGGAAAACAAATCCCTGCACAGTATGTCTGGAAACAGTAAGAGGGAAGTCTCCAAGCTGAAATCTCTGGAAGAGGCATTGAAAAAGCAGGAGAAGTTGGTCGCCTCTCTGAAGAAGAGCAGCGTTGTGTTTAGAGAAAAGTGTGAGAATGAGGATAAGGCACCAAGGGAGTTTAATTACCACCTTAATCCGCCACAGAACCTGTATAATTATGTGTTTGAGTTTAAAGGGATGAGGTGGCAGCCCTAGTAAAGAAGTGGCTTCACATGGTGGCCCGTGTACTACCCCTGTCTCAGGATCTGTCATGTCTGAATCAGTATCTGCCCCCCTCCCCCCCCAGCAGCCTGGGTCATCTCAGGAGGAGGTTGAGGGAAATGGCAGATTGCTGCAGGCCATTACAGAATTGGAATCTCCCTTGAGCGGCACAGACTCATCAAATGAGGATCTTGGCGAAGCAGCGCTTGCTGAAAATCTCTGTGTGTGGAGGACTTTCCTGAGATTGCACCTGCCAACAGATCCTTACAATCGGCAGAGAATGCAGGATTAGCTGGCTGTGAGGAGTCCACATGCAGAACAGAAATGTCGCATGAACATTAAAACTGCAGAGCAGGAGGGCCGTATGAAAGCTAAAACAGCTGGTGTTTTGTCTAAACTGAAGACTTTACTTCATGATGGGACTGCTGGTATCTGTGGTACTTCTGGGACTATGGTGAGCGGGACTGTTGTGCTGGAGGGGAGAAGGGAGGATAAAGTGGTGGGCAATTTACCAAACCAGATTTCAGAGGTTCCTATGCAGCCAGTTAATATTCCTTTGCAACCAGTTAATGTGTCATCTGTCCCAGTTAGGAATTATGCTAAGGCTGTTTCAGGACAAAGTCATTCTGCTGGTGGTGGAAGGGAGACAGTTGTGCGACTTTCACCTAACGCACCTTCTTCCATTAAACGCAGCAATGTGGTACAGCTCAGGTGGGAAGGAGGAGGTATTCCACCTATCTGGAGGGTGGTTGTGGATAAGATCCCAGCCAAAAGATTTAAGGCAGAAGATATGTATGCTCTTATCAGTCTGGCTGGTTCCTTTGAATATGAGTCTATACCCCCCCCCCCCCCCGATCTGGCTGATAGAGGAATCTGGACGAGTGGGTGGTCAGTGTCAATGAGGTTGAGTGTGTGTGGGAATGTGGTCCAGCATTTGCCCTCCTCTGCCTTTATTGGTATAGAAAGGATTACTGTCTTCTACCCTGGTCAACTTAAGGTGTGCCATAAATGTTGAGCCAAGGGACATTTCTCCTCTAACTGTCTAGAACAGGAGTGCTCTTTGTGTCAGGAACGGGGGCATCTGACAAGGGACTGTAACATCATTAAATATAACCTATGTGATAAGGTTGGTCACCCTTATAGCCGGTGCCCTGAGGATTTGCACAATATGCCAGAGTTGATGGAGGAATTTTTCCAACTGGATAGAGGAGAGTCTGGGTTTGCGGAGGTTGTACCAGGGAATCCGAGTGTCTCTTCCCGTCAGAATCTGTGTCTGTGAGGCCGGCTGTGGTGTCAGTGTCCCCCCAGTCTGTGGTTCCCCAGTCAGTGTCAGAAAGTGTGGTTGTCAAGTCTGTATCTGCACCTATTGTTTCTCCTCGTGTAGTGAAGGCAGTGGAGGGTGATGGACCAGCATGTATGGTGTTGCCAACCCCTCCTCCTCCTCGATGTGGCAGAAGTGTGGCTGGAGGTCGGCAGACACCAAGGGGCGGAGTGAGGGATGGCTTGGATGATGGTGGGAAGGGAATGAGAGTGGCTGGTGCAAAATGCAAGGTGAATGATGTGGAAGTCGGGGTGAATGATGTGGGGAGGAGGGGTTAATGGGGGTGGGGGGGATTTGGAATCAAATCCTAATGGTGATTAAATCTCAAAATGTTTCTTAGCCTGGATTGTGTATAAGTTGAGGTTTGGGGTTTGTAGTCTTTTTTTTTTTTGTTGTCATTAAAATGTTTCTTTCTATGTTATCTGGTCAGGAAACTATTTTCTTTACTTGTTGATGTAAGCACACTTGTATTTGTTTAGTTGTTTATTTTTATGCAAATATGTTTTTATTAATAAGCTGTATGTTTGTATGATTTTTTTTTTTAATAAACAAAAATGTACACTCTACTGCCCTTTCCACAGTCATACGCTGTTTTAATTGTGCATTTATATAGCTCTGACATATTGCGCAATGCTGTACAGAGAACACTGAACTATTCCAATCTTTACGATCTTTACTTACCTTAACGTTTTCTTCAACTGCCTAAACAAAATAGATTTTACTTCCAGGTTATCTCTGGAAACAGGTTCAAGTTCTTCATTGACAGTTCTTTCCATGATGGATTTTCAACACAAAGGTTGACATGTTGTCATTTTTACAAATTGCACAGCAATCCCAGTGGCCGTGACCTGACCGCATTTCCACGTCTTTTTTTTATTTTTTTTATTTTTTATTTTTTTTGACGGTGTCAGTGATCCGATTGACATCTAATTCCCAGCGACTTCTCTTTTCAACACAAAATCCACGTATGTCTGGTGTGAGTTTGGCGTTGTTGAAATAAAATCAACATTTTCAGAGCTGGCGGAGGCCTGTGAGGTCCCCGGCGGTTTGCGTGCGTTATAATCTACGCTCAAGGGAGACTGTGTGGGTTTAAGAGACGTCTTGTTTCACTGGAACAAATTCTGTGTAATTGACGAAATGACACAAAGGCAGGAAGTCGGCGTGCAGCAATTTATCAATGTCCACTGGCAGCTGACATCTTGGGGTAATGCCAGGATTGAACAGATCTACAATTACTGATAGTTTGACCACTCCGAATTTACAAACTGAACTCCGCACCCTGCAAACTCCTTACATATTTGTGTTGTAAGTGCATTAAATGATATTGTTGGATCTTCTTTGGGAACTGATTTAGGGCCTGGAATCCCCCAAAATGCTGAGTTTTCGCACCCTCTCCTCGTTACATCATACTCATTGCTAGCACATTGTACAAAATATGTACTAATCCCAGTTGCTCATGCTGGCAATGCACAAGCCATGCACTGTGACCAGTTAAGTTATTGAATGCAGAGAGTGAGCAAAATGGTCAGACTCTTAGCATTTTCAGGAGGTTAGCGATGGCATCTGCTTAATTCTTTTCAAAAGAGTTTAATTATCAACTCTACCTCAAAGGTGTAACTAAAGTGCAGTATCTTAATCCATGTGCTGGATATTTGTCGGCATAGGCTCCCCTGAATTCATATAACTTGTAAAACTGCAGCAGGAGAAAATTGCATAGGGTGAAAATAAGAGATCTCTGCTAAAAATCTAATTTTCAGTGCCCAGCATGCTGCAATTATAAATCACAGGTCAGGCATCCCACTTAACTGGCTGCCTACTTGTTCCAGGTCTGCTACTCTGTGAACTGAGCAGACTTGTATGCAATTTATATAATCTTTTTCAGCCATATTCAGCAGGCTTTTCACAAGGCCTCTTTAGCCAACTGTCATATAAATCTGTAACATGTAGCCAGGGCTGGACTTACCATTGGGCTTGACTGGGCTCAAGCCCATGGGGCCCCGCCCAATAGGGGGCCCCGCAGGCCCCACCGGGATACATAGCCAAGTGTGCTCGGCTCCGCTCACAGTCACGCCCAGTCCCGCCCTATGATGGACATAACACAGGGACTGGGCGTGACGCCGAGCCGAGTACACACGGCTACTCTCGGCTCCGCTTGGGACTGCGAGAGGATCCGAGAGACACCGAGAGGACCGTAGAGCCGCCGGGATACACATGACTCTGTATCTCGGCGGGTCCATTTTTAAACTTCAAGATTGCAATGACAAGGCTGCAAATAACAAGGCTACACTAACAAGGCTGCAATGACACTGGACAAGGCTGCAGATGGATGGGCAAGGCTGCAGATGGATGGGCAAGGCTGCAGATGGACATTGATAAGGCTGCATTGATGGGCATTTAAATGTAAGTTTTTTTTTTTCCTTAAAGCGGTTCTGCACCTAAAAAAAAAAATATTAAAGGCCAGCAGCTACTAATACTGCAGCTGCTGACTTTTAATAAAATTGACACTTACCTGTCCCAGGGTCCAGCGATGTCAGCGGCAGATGACGAGCGATCGATCGTCTCTCTGCTGCCCCCGCCGCCATCCTCTGTCAGGGAATCGGGAAGTGAAGCGTTGCGGCTTCACTGCCCGGTTCCCTACTGCGCATGCGCGAGTCGCGTTGCGCGTCTCTTCTGGTCCCTGCTGTGTCCTGGGAACTGTGTGTTTCCCAGAACACAACGGGGGGGGTGGAGCATCTGCGGGGGTCTGCGGCGGATTGTCCCGAAAGTGGGTGCAGATACCTGGATTATCCAGGTAACTGCACCCCCCTCCCCCCTGAAAGGTGCCGATTGTGGCACCGGAGGGGGGGGAGGGATCAGATTAGCGGAACTTCCCCTTTAGGGTGGAGAACCGCTTTAAACTTCCCTCCTAAAAGTTATACGGTGGCGCCTGTTATACGCCGATAAATACAATAATATATAGAAGGTAGGGGCTAAAAGTGACTCAAGCCCAGGGGCCCCCACCACCCTAAGTCCTGCATGTAGCTTCCCTCTCTTGGAGCTATGCGGTCATTGCTGGAACCGCAGAACACCTGGCTTGAATATTGGCAGGTTTATAGGTTCAAGTCATATAAGGAGTTAGGAGGCCGGCAGATGCTGGGTTTGCAGCGAAGAATAAATGATGGGACTAAACAGGCTTGGGAGATGATTTGTGTACATGAAATAAATTATATTGGAAAACCGAGGCTGTTTTTAAATTGAAAGGGGTGTCCAGATTTTGACTCCAGCTGTTTCACATTGTCCGTTTTTATGCAGGATCGGTAATTCTACCACCGTTTTATACTTTTCAAGTGTATGGGGGGGGGGGGGGGGGGGGGAATACATACATGGAAACACAACCAGGCTGTGCCTGACATGGACGTGATATTTCAGCTTTTATCAGCAGGAAAATGTGGCAGGTCAGAACGCTTTGTTTAAATATAGTGTGTGCTGATCTGGTAAACACTCCCACATCTTCATTCGATAAGCACAAGTAGATCATAGACCCCCTCATAGACCCCCTCATAGACCCCCTCATCAGGCGCTATGTCATTTGGGTGTTTATTAAGGCAGAATGTTAAAGTGGTTGTAAACCCTTACAACACACTTTGACCTACAGGTAAGCCTAGATTAAGGCTTACCTGTAGGTCTGAGAAATATCTCCCAAACCTACACAGTTTAGGAGATATTTGCCAAAAGACAGGCACCGCTGTCTACAACGCATGCGCCGTAGACAGCGGCGCGCAGGCGCACTGAGCGTGCCGCAGTTAACGGCGATATGCCGCGAGTGGCGGCTCCCGTGCGCATGCGTGGGAGTGACGTCATCGCGGCTCCGACGAATGACAGCGGCGGAGCAGCGAGACCCACCAAGAAGATGGAGGCTCCGTACACAAGGGGACAGCGGTGACATCGCTCATCGTCAGGTAAGTGACACATAATGGACTACTATGTGATGCGATGCGATGCATAGTAGTCCATTATGCTTTACCTTTGCAGGGAATCAAAGAGGAAGTTACACCCATCAGGGTTTACTTCCTCTTTAAAAGCTACCTACTCTCTTTAACCACCTCAATACTGCGCAATTTCACCCCCCTCCTGCCCAGGCCATTTTGTAGCTTTCAGCGCTGTCACACCTTGAATGACGATTGTGCGGTCATGCTACACTGTAACCATGTGAAATTCTTATCGTTTTCTTCACACAAATAGAGATTTCTTTTGGTAATATTTAATAACCGCTGTTTTTTTTTTATTTTTACAAAAAACAAAATAACAGAACATTTTGAAAAGAAAAAGTTTTTTAGTTTTCTCCTAGTAAATTTTGTAAATAAGTATTTTTTTCCTCCTTCACTGATGTGCACTAATATGCTGCACTTTATGGGCAGTGATAGGTGGCACTAATATATGGCACCGATGAGCACTAATAGGCAACACTGATGGGCATGGGCACTGATTGCTGGCACTGGTGGGCACTGATGATCAGTGCCCTGATTACCTGCCTTGCTGTACCCTGCGAGGAGATGCTGCCGATCGGCTCTCCTCGCCACACACACTGTCAGTGTGAAGCGATGAGAGACAATCACCAGCACTTCCGCATTTACATGTGACCGGCTGTGATGGATCGCTCGTTCGGGTATGTGCCATCATGTGCGACGTCCACCCAGAACGAGAGCTGCACCATACCTCATTTGATGGTGTGTGGGCGGCAAGTGGTTAAAGTGTCATTAAAGCAGAGCTCCACCCATGAGGGGAAGCTCTGCTTTGAGGACTTGTTCCCCACTCCTCTTGCACTTGGCACTTTTGAAGAGTGGGGGGGGGGGGGTGCCCGATTTTGACTTCTGTTTTGAGCACTGCGGCACTCGGAATGGAAGTTCCCCCCCCCCCCCCCCCCCGCCACCGATCACAGATGCACAGCTCGACACGCACATGCACGGCGGGAACCCGGGTGTAAAGCCGCAAGCTATTACAGCCAAGTGCCCATAATGAACTGGGGTGAGCACACCGCCGGATTGTGGGACAGGTGAGTGGCTGTTTTATTTTAAAAGTCAGCAGCTACAGTTTTTGTAGCTGTTGACTCTTATTTTTTGCACAGGTCGCTGTGGTTAAACCCACATCATTAAAAACTAACAGTAAATGCTGTATTTACATGCTGTTCATACTCAGTCACCATTGGATTCATTTTCTGTATTCTTTCAAAAAAAAAAAAACCTTGTTGATCCTGCTGTTCTCTATCTTCACCTTCTGTCCATGTCCCCATTTCAGCTAGGGATTTTACAAAGCATTGTTGTCAGCTAGTGCACATGCTCAGTTTTCAGTGTATTTTCTTTGCTGAACGTTTCCTCCCTATCGCATCAGAGCAGCCCATGTGACTATAGGGCAGTGATGGCGAACTTTGACACCCCAGATGTTTTGGAACTACATTTCCCATGATGCTCAACTACACTGCACAGTGCATAAGCATCATGGGAAATGTAGTTCCAAAACATCTGGGGTGCCGAGGTTCGCCATCACTGGTCTAGAGTCACACACGTGGGCGTATACAGAGTGGTATATGACAGCCCACTCCCTCCCTCTTCCTCCATGCCCACTAAAACGCTAAACACAATGCGGATGGCATATTACATCTTGAATGATGGAGGCTTCACCTCTCTGTTATTCTAAGACACAGGCTGGGGGGGGGGGGGGGCAAGAAACAACCTGTGAAGGTAAAAATTTGCCTACACCATGTTGCCAAAAAATTCATAAAGATTTGATTCAAATATGCTGTGTATATTTGTATGACTATTGAAAACCGTTTATTGATATTAATTATTTATTTTTCATCTATATTCTAAAGACTTTTTTTTTTTAATACCGTGTTTCCCCGAAAGTAAAACATGCTCCGAAAGTAAGACCTCCCACCAGGTTTCCATCTCGCAGAAATATAAGGCATCCTACGATAATAAGGCATCCCCCGATAATAAGGCACCCCCCAATAATAAGGCACCCACCGAACATACGGCCCCCCCGATAATAAAGCCACCTGAAGCTACTGTGCCGTAAGGAGTCTGACTCCTCTGGACCGTAGCGATGGCGAGTGACGTCACCGTCATCCGAGAGCCCGCGCCGCGGCCATGACATGCTGATGCCTTCTGCCACCTGACGGAGTCTGCTTCACAAGACAGTGAGTCGTGTGGGGCAGGAGTCGGGCACATTGAAGGAGAGAGGGTAAATAATCCACACAGGGGTGGGGGGCTCACAGTGGATTTGAGGGGGTTTAAATGGCACAGGTGTATTAAAAGTGGGGGATCAAGATGGCACAGGTGGTTTAGAAGGGGGGCATCAAAATGGCACAGGAGGATCAGAAGGGGGGAATCAAAATGGCACAGGTGGATTAGAAGGGGGGATGAAGATGGCACAGGTGGATTAGACATCCCCTGAAAATAAGACCTAGCCCATCTTTGGGAGCAAAAATTAATATAAGACACTGTCTTATTTTCGGGGAAACAGGGTATATACTTTGACCAGCAAAAGAAGACTAGAAGCTTCTCCTTCCACTGTTTTCTTACAGACAGGCTGAGAAAGAGCTGGGTCATGTGACATTTGTATGTTGCTTTAGAAAATAATGTAGTTAGATTTTTTTTTTTTTATTATTATTAAAATAATTACAGTGCCATCATCCACATACAGGAAGAGAAGGGGTAATGAAATATAAGCAGTGTGGGTATAGTATTACTTTATAGGTGTGGGCTTCTTTTTAAGATATAGCATAATGCGATTTGCATATAATCAACAGTTTTTTGGGGTTTTTTTTGTGTGTTTTGTTATGGATTTTAAACGTTTGATTGTAACTATAGTTTTGTAATTGTATATTTACATAGCCAGAGAGGGTTGCTACAGTGCCTGCCCACATTTTTACAAAGAATGCCAGTAAGTATATGTATGCAGCAGTAGTTTGTAACAGAGATGCTTAAGATGGCAAAGTTTGCACTTACTGTTTTCATTTACCATCATTTACATTCTAGGCATGCCTTTAAAGCGGTTGTAAACCAGCTGAATTTTTTTATTTTTTTACTCACCTGCAAAGAAAAAGGCATAATGAGCTAGTATGCACTGCATACTAGCTCATTATGAAATACCTTAGAATGAGGCCCCGACATCTGGCCCGATCCACGCCGAGGGAGCTGACATGTTCCCTCTGCGTTTCGTCCGGGTATCACGGCTCTGGCGCTGCTAGTGGCATGCACGCGGGAGATTTCTTCGTGGCAGGGTCTGGCGTCTGCCGGACTTTCAACCGAGAATCCCCTGTGCGCATGCGCCACTGCAGTCAGCAACGCATTGCGAGGGGAATATCTCTTAAACCGTACAGGCTTAGGAGATATTTTTTTTCCCTACAGGTAAGACATATTATAGGCTTTCCTGTAGGTAAAAGTCCCAAAATTTACTATACAACCACTTTAATGATAACTGTTACAACTGCTAGGGTACTTATATTAGCTCTCAACTGAACTGTCAAGCTTTCAAATGGCTGGGGTCATAGCTAATCACATGTACAGCACCATGGCAATTGCAGATCAAACAGAGGCTAATATGGCAGCTTCCTTGGCTAGGGTTTAGTTCCACTTTGTACTTAGGTTTTATTCTCCCACCCCACTTGTATATGACTGTTGGGGATATTTGAATCACAGTTTGGTCCGTGAATCCAAGATGTCTTTAGAATATGGGCCCAAGTTAGATGGAAGCCGTGCAGAGTTCTAATATTAAAGTGGTTGTAAAGGCAATAAAAGAAAAAAAAGAATAACAAACATGTCATACTTACCTGCTCTGTGCAATGCCCAAACCCTCCCCTTCTCGTGTCCCCCGCCAGTGCCCAGTACCTCCATAAGAAGCCGCTTCCATGGGGGCACTTGTGCATGCTCACTTCCAAGCCCCATTGCTGTGTCCATTAATACAGATCTGCCCAGCCCCCCCCCCCCACTCCCTCGTCACTTGCTTTGATTGACAGCAGTGGGAGCCAATAGTTTCCCGGTGCCCCAGCAAAGCCAGTGAGACTTGGAAGTGAGGGAAGAGAAGAGCTGCAAACATGCACATCGCTGGATTGAATTGAAGGGCTCGGGTAAGTAAAAAGGGGGGAGGGGTTAAGGGGGGGGAATACTGATACCTAATATTTTTTTCCCTAAGGCTGCTTTCACACTGGGGCGGGAGCGGCGTCGGCGGTAAAGCGCCGCTATTTTTAGCAGCGCTTTACCGTCGTTTTAGCGGCGGTCTGCGGGCGGTAGCGGGGTGGTTTTAACCCCTGCTAGCGGCCGAAAAAGGGTTAAACCCGCCCGCAAAGCACCGCTGCAGTGGCGCTTTGCCGGCGGTATTGCTGCGGTGTCCCATTGATTTCAATGGGTAGGAGCGGTATAGGAGCGGTGAATACAAACGCTCCTTCACCGCTCCAAAGATGCGGCTAGCAGGACTTTTTTCACCGTCCTGCCAGCGCATCGCTCCAGTGTGAAAGCCCTCCGGCTTTCACACTGGAGGGAAAGGGGCCGGTTTTTTTCAGGCGCTACACAGGCGCTATTTTTAGCGCTGTAACGCCTGAATACCACCCCAGTGTGAAAGGGGCCTTAATGCAAGGAAATGCATTAAAGTAAAAATGTTTAGGCCCCTTTCACACTGACGATCCGTTCAGGCCCGCCTGTCAGTTTTTCATGGAGCGTCGGATGTCAGCGGTGAGATGTCCGCTGACATCCGACCCGCTCCGATCCGAAAAAGTGTGACGGAGGAAAAAGCTATTTTTCCATCCATCTGCGGATCGGATCGGGTGACGACGGGCACTGCGGTCCATCGTCATCCGATCTCCCATAGGGGAGAGCGGCGCTGTGACAGGTCCGTCCCTGCGCAGTGTGCAGAGACAGACCTGTCATCTCCCTGCTCAGCGGGGATCGGCGGAGTGATCCCCGCTGAGCAAACGGATATCCACGGGGCGGATCACCACTGAACCGCCCCTTGTGAAAGGACCCTAAGGCTTTATATTTCACTTTCAACATCTATAATCTCCATTTACTTTATCATCCAAAATTGCAATTTATTTTCTGTAGTTTACGAACGAAGTGGATTTTTTTTTTTTTCAAAACATTCTTTTTTAAATTTTTATTCATTTATTTAGCTTTTCTTCAAGCGAAGGCTGTATTGGTTCTGACACAAAAGGAAGAACACTTTTTTTTTTTGTTTTTTTGTTATGCATCCTCGAAACGGAAAGCATAAATTCTTACAACAGAAGTAGAAAACCTTTCAAACCGCTTCTTAGAAAACGTTACCAAGGTTTAAAATATCATTCTCTTCAGAAATGTAAATGTCGTGAAATCATTCCTTCCACAACGGCAAAAAAAAAAAAAAAAAAGCGAAATGTTTATTTTCATGGAAATATCACATAACGCAGTCGCTTTTATTAACCAAAGAGAAGAAAATGAAACAGCAGGAAAGCCTTTCCAACGTGAGCAGGAAAGCTTTAGCCGAGCGCTGTTTCTGGAAGCCATTAATGTATGGATCGAATGGCATTGATTATCTTCAAAGAGGATTTCATCTTTCACGATCCTGGGAAACTCAACCTGTCAGCTGTCTATGAATGTAATAGAATGACGCCATGATTTACAGAGATTCCAGTGTCTGCTCACTGTAGTGAAACGTAAAAACTTCAGCATAACACGCTGTCCTGAGACTTGTAGTTCCATCAGAGCGGGAGTCTAAAGGCCCTGTACACATGCTCAGACTTTTTGACAACAAACATGCAAATTAGCGGTTTTGGAGCAACATCCGACTGTGTGTACGCTCCATCGGACAAACTTTTTCGGTTTTCATCGGACTTTTGTTGGCTGTGCGAACGGACAAACTTTCTGGCAACAAAAGTCCGATGGAGCAAAGTCTGATCGTGTGTGCAGAAAACCATCGGACTTTTGTACAAAGTACAAACACGCCATGCTCAGAACCAATGCAAAAGATCAGACAACAATACAGAAGTTGACCAAATGTGGCGGTAAAGAGTTGAAAAACCACGTGATTTGGTGAAAGTTGTCTGAAAAAGTCCTGCTGTGTGTATGCAATACGAGTTCACAGCCGACGCCCTTTGTACAAAAATCCACGGGAAAGTTTGTACAAAGTCCTATCGTGTGTATGAGGCTTTAGGCTGGCCATACATTTATACAATTTTCTTCTATAGATTTCCTTTAGATTTACCAAAACCATATATGAGGTCAAATTTAAAGCGGGAGTCCGCCGGGACTCTGCGTTTTTTTTTTTTTAAAAGCCAGCAGCTACAAATACTGCAGCTGCTGACTTTTAAAATAGTGACACTTACCTGTCCAGCGCGCCCGCGATGTCGGCACCCGAAGCCGATCTCCCGATCGTCTCTCGGGTGCTGCCGCCGCCATCTTGGGTATTGGAATCAGGAAGTGGAGCCTTTCGGCTTCATTTCCCGGTTCCCTACTGCGCATGCGCGAGTCGCACTGCGCAATAAGGACGGTCCCCGCTGCCTCTGGGATCCGTGTGTTTCCCAGCAGGCAGCGGGGGGGACTTTCGGAAAGGGGCGTAGATTCTGCGGAAAGGGGCGTACCTTCTGCAGAATCTACGCCAGAAGTGGGTGCAGATACCTGTACTGTACAGGTACCTGCACCCCCCTCCCCCCTGAAAGGTGCCAATTGTGGCGCCGGAGGGGGGGAGGGTTCCGATGAGCTGAAGGTCCACTTTAGGGTGGACCTCCGCTTTAAACACTTTCAGTTTGTGTGCAGTCAGGCAGGCCTTTGTACTACACAGTTGAAGGTAAATCTAAAGGAAATTGAATAAGAAAATTGTATGGTGTATGGCCAGCTTTAGAGACAAAAATAAAACTTTTTAGTTTGGATGTCCCAGCTGTAGAGGATCACCCTGCCGGTTTGACCCGCTCACCATTGTCACTGGCACAGAAAGTAAGGAGAAATTCTAAGTTTTTCAGTTGTCACTTGAACTGGAGGTGAGGGAAATCTACTAATGGGAACACCTGTATCGGTGACAACTGTTTAAAGGGGTAATTTCAGTTCACTTTAGGGAGATTTTCTCTTAATTCCTTATGTGGCTTTTGGACACGAAACAAGGAAAAATCTCCCCAATGGGACACACTGTTAAAAAAAGAAAAAGAAAAGGGTTTTAAAGTGGAGCTCCACCCAAAAATTGAACTTCCACTTTTTGGAATCCTCCCCTCCCCCCTCTGGTGTCACATTTGGCACCTTTCAGGGGGGAGGAGGGAGCAGATTTGTTCCCACTTCTTGGCATAGATCACCGCCGCGTTCGCGTTGACCTACGTCACTTCCGGCAACTACTCTGTCCTCGCCCCCCCCCCCCCCCCCCGCTGTATTCTGGGAGACACACAGGTCCCAGAACACAGCAGGGACCACTGAGGACACGCAGCGCAACTCGCGCATGCGCAGTAGGGAACCAGGAAGTGAAGCCGCACAGATTCGCTTGCTGATTCCCTTACCAAGGATGGCGCGGTAGCAGCCGAGAGCCGATGGACAGATCGGCTTTGGCTGCCGACATTGTGGGCTCCCTGGACAGGTGAGTGTCCATATATTAAAAGTCAGAAGCTGCAGTATTTGTAGCTGCTAGCTTTTGATATATATTTTTTTTTCCGGTGGACCTCCGCTTTAAGCCTTCCATATCCTATCAACAACTAAAAGCAAAGTTTGGGCTTTGGATATACAATATTTGTATTATTACTTGCAATTTATTTATAATAATACCCCCCTTTCTTTATTTTTTCTTATTATGAGGGCAACTCTGGAGCTGAGAGTCAAAAATATATCGTCTCCTGTAGGTTTAGGCTCCATCCACACAATGGGGTTATTTACTAAGAATAGAGAGTGCAAAATCTGATGCAGCTGTGCAGAGAATCCAATCAGCTTCCAGTTTTGTGTTGTCAACGCTTAATTGAACAAGATGAAATTAGAAGCTGATTGGCTACCAGGCACAGCTGCATCAGATTTGGCACTCTCCAGCTTTAGGCCGGCCATAGACGGTTTGAATCTCAGCCGGTTCAGCACGAATTTTTTTTTATTTCCTTTGCTTATTGCTATGCCCATCTTATGTGTTTCCGCCTTCAGTATTGCTGTTTGTTGTCATTAAATTTCGTTGATTTCTTCAGCTATTTAAAGTTCAATCAATCAACTTGGGTACAACCAGCCTGCCAGATTCACTTGCGATTATCTGTACCAGCTGCTATAGCTGCTGGCAGTAATCACTGTCTTCTCCTGGCGGGGAAGGATTCCCCCCACCACCACCACCAGGAGCGGACAATACCTAGGCAGAAGGCATTCCCCTGTCAGCACTCTGTGTGTTGATGTGGTTGTAGGAAAGAAATTTGCATCGTCTTTGGCCTGCCCTAGTAAATCAATCCCAATATGTTGGGCAAATTCATAGACAATGCATTTTTCCTTATTCCCTATTGTTTCAGTTGTCAGGGTTTTTTTTACATACTACATCACAGCATGCTACTGTGCATAGAGTTGAATGTAATGTTCTCTTGTGCCATTTCAAGTTAAAAAGATGTAAACCATGCAACAATACATCATACCGCCATGACTGACCTTTACCACCAGAGTTCATTAGTAAAACCTACAAAAAAATATTTTTGGTATGGGGTCAGTTAACCAGCAGTTATTGATGGCTGTGCTTCCTGCCTAGCAATGCTGTGGAGCGATTGTGCCTTGATGACACTCTGCAAGCCTTCCAGTAGGGATGAGCTCAGGCATGTTGGCATGGAACACGTGCAGAGCCCGCCAGGAAGTCGGCGCTGCGCTAAACACAGGCAGTGAGACATTGCCTGATCTCTGAAGCTGCACATCGGGGCAATGTCTCACTGCCTGCGATGAGCGTAGCGCTGCGCCGACTTCCTGGCGGGCTCTGCACTTGGACCGTGCGAACACGCCGGAGCTCATCCTTAATCACAGGCAGTGAGACATTGCCCGATCTCTGAAGCCGCACATCGGGGCAATGCCTTACTGCCTGCGATGAGCGCAGCGCTGCGCCGACTTCCTGGCGGACTCTGCACTTGGACCGTGCGAACACGCCGGAGCTCATCCTTAATCACAGGCAGTGAGACATTGCACGATCTCTGAAGCCGCACATCGGGGCAATGTATCACTGCCTGTGATTAGCGCAGCGCTGCGCCGACTTCCTGGCGGGCTCTGCACTTGGACCGTGCGAACACGCCGGAGCTCATCCTTAATCACAGGCAGTGAGACATTGCCCGATCTCTGAAGCCGCACATCGGGGCAATGTCTCACTGCCTGTGATTAGCGCAGCGCCGACTTCCTGGCGGGCTCTGCACTTGGACCATGCCAACACGCCGGAGCTCATCCCTACCTTCCAGGTAGGGTCCATTCATGTCTGAAAGCAACACCCCTTTCAGGTTCTAATGATGTGAAACATGCGCAATGCTACCGGATGCCAGAAACCATGTGACTTTGTCTAGTCGTTGGCTCCACTGGGAAAGTTCAATCGCTGTTTTTTTTTTGTTTTTTTAATCACAGCAAGAACAGGGCACTCTTCTAATGATTTATTCGGTTTTGTAAATTGAATCATGTGAACTGTGGGCTATTCTAAGCCAAAATGAACAGAAAAGTTTACCATACGGGACGAATCTATCGCAAAGATTTATTGCAATTCCTAATGCTGAAATGGAAAACCAGAAGCTAAAATATCCTGGAACATCTTCCAAACCTTGGACTGTCCTTGTAAGGAACGTTTTCTAGTCACGTGAAACCCAAATCTCTTCCATCGCTTGTGAAAATCTTACATCGTAATCTCAGGATAAGCCTCATTTGTGACCTAATATGTCCTTAGAGGGAGAAATATATGGATTCTTCGTGTGTCTTCTATGGAAATAAGGCAATTTCCTTTCGTTAATTTAGTTATAGACCAAACAATTTCTCTTCACGTCAGACAAAGAACTATATGCAACTATATGCAGGCTTAAACTTAAAGCTGACAGCATATCACATCTAATATATAAACTTTATATTGTGCTATAAATACGGGTGTATATACAGGTCACCTGAGGAAAGGGGGGCGCGCTTCCTGTCTGATTCCATACATCACCTCTTGCCATCGGGGTAAATGCACCACAGATGTTCACCATCTAGACAAATTGAAAACAGAAATTTGCAGTTCTTTGTCTGGCCAGACCTGCTGCCCTTGGCTGCCTTTTTTCAGCTCTTTGTTCTGTATATACCTAGTGATGGGTTGTATGTGGAACCTACACATTTTTTTGAATCTTGCTTCTTTTTGTTATATATATATATATGCAGCCTTGTGTTTTCCTTTTGATACCTAGTAGAGATAGGATCACGGTTGTCTGTTACATGCAGAGCAAGCGCCCAAAAAAAATGTTGCAACTTAAATTCTTCTTCAAATTTCATAGATTTGTAGAATACTCGTATCAGGAAAAAATTGCAGATGTATAAGCTGCAGAGCTTAGCAATAAAAGAAATAAAGTGCAGCGCTTGGCCGCTAAATGTGAATGTGGCCTAATAAATATAAATGTAAAACAAAAAAACGTAAAATCAAATACGCAAATATTGTGAAAAACCTTAAAGCGGAGGTCCACCCTAAAATGGACCTTCCGCTCATCGGAATCCTCCCCCCCTCCGGCGCCACAATTGGCACCTTTCAGGGGGGAGGGGGGTGCAGTTACCTGGATAATCCAGGTAACTGCACCCACTTCTGGGATAGCTCTCTGCGGAAAGGGGCGTAGATTACGCCCCTTTCCGCAAGTGCCCGTCCCCTTCCGCAAGTGCCCCGCTGCCTGCTGGGAAACACACAGATCCCAGAGGCAGCAGGGACCGTCCTTATTGCGCAGCGCTACTCGCGCATGCGCAGTAGGGAACCGGGAAATTAAGCCGAAAGGCTCCATTTCCTGATTCCCATACCCAAGATGGCGGCGGCAGCACCTGAGTACCAATCTAGAGATCGGCTTCGGGTGCCGACATCGCGGGCGCGCTGGACAGGTAAGTGTCACTATATTAAAAGTCAGCAACTGCAGTATTTGTAGCTGCTGGCTTTAAAAAAAAAAAAAAAACGCGGAGTCCCGGCGGACTCCCGCTTTAATATAAGATGCTTCTGAAACTCAAGTGTCCAATAGAATCAAAAGCAAACTGTGAATCCAAATAACCATAAATAAATTGATGCAGCAAAATTAATATAAATAATGTCCCATGTGAATATAAAGCAGAAGTGGCTAATCTTGTTTGTTCAAAAATAATACTTGACCACATGGACCCTTCACCTCTATACACCACTAATAGATGGAGGCTTACCAGATCCTCAGTGACCCCCTGTTAGGGGAGGTCAAACTGCGCAGATTCGATCATGAATCACATTGACTTCTCGATACAGGATGCCGGAGAACGTCCCAATCGTTCGGATGTCACGTGATCTTCAAATCCGCTCGGATACTCTCAGCAGGCCTCCAAACGTCGTATCACCATAAAAAAACAAAATGCGCCAAATCGTGTAATATGGTTTCAACAAGATTTATTTAAACCGAATAATCGAGCGCTTAAAATGACTCCACCGAGTCATAAGAGGATACAGAAACGTTTAAAAACAAACGAAATGCTAGCAAGGTGTAAAACTCATCAACATGAGTTAAAAATGCCAACGCAGATGCACAATGGGTGTGAGCGTGGCTACCCGACGATCGTTTCGTCAAAGGTCTGACGTCATCAAGGGTACTAGCAATAGTTGCAGAGCTACACTTTTTTTTTTTTTCTTTCAATCTTTATTTTCTGTCTTACAAATTGAGTTCAGTAACTCCAGATCTTGCAGTCAAATGAGTAGCTGCATGGACTGCCCTTTCCCTGACATCACTGAGCCAGGTCAGGGCTACACATGTGCATACTCTGTTGGATTGATTTCCAACCAACAAAATGGCAGCTGTTGTTACTGGCATTGAGGTGCAATGGGGGGTGTTACATTCAACTGAAAGTTGCTTATGTGAGAAATATGTAATCTGATGTGAAATGCGTTTCTTTCTGAAAAAAAATAGGTGCTGGGCTGTCGTTCTAATGAAATGGCTTTAAAGAGGAAGTAAACTCTCCCACTCTGATGCTTCTTTTCATTTAGTCCATTATAATAAGTCATTATCAGACTATAGCCACTGTAATCAGCCCAAATCTCATATTACTTACTGTTTAAAGAAACTTTAAAAAAAACTTGTTTCCAGGGGGTTAGGCAGCGCCATCTTAAGTATTGTTTTCTGAGTCCACAGTGGAGTGTATTTCCGCCCTTACATTGAGCACTTCCTGTACTGTTAACCAAGCCTCCTTCTCAATCCAATGTTTCTATGGCAACCCTGCTTCCCTGTTCATAGGTTACTTGTTTATTTCATAGTATTTACTTGTGCCGATTATCTAGTGTTTGTGTCAGGTCACCTAGAGCCCAGGTGACAGATGCACACCGTAGAGTTTAGGGGTGCACCGCAAGGTTGTGGACACTACGGCTGACTGCTGCAGATCCCACTGGGGTTAGAGCGTAAGATTCCTTGGGGCGCGGAGTCTAAGAGCCAGCAGGTGTTCACCAGCGCCTCTGGTGGTGAGGATGGACTTGGCTGCAACTGGCTCCAGGTCGCGACCCCCAGGGTCCCCCAGCTCACACCCACAGTAGGCAACAGGAGGATAGGGATGGTGAGGGACAAAGCCAAGGCCGGGGCCATAAGCAGAAAAGAATAGTCGGGTACACGCCAAAAGGTCAGGATCACAGGTAAACAAGGATTGTCAAGACACGCCAAAGTCGGTAACGGAAAACAGTAGCAGAGCACACGGCAGGAAACAGGAAGCTAACACACAAAGGTTGATCAGCAGGATAGGCTAGCAGTGCACAGGTTAATATAGAGTAGTCTGATAGGAGCTAGGGTGGAGCCATGCCAGAGGATGGATTATAAAAGCAGTCAGGTGAGGCTCAGCTGGTCTCTAGAAATGAACACATGCAGACAGGTAAGCAGACGAACTCTATTGCATAACCATGACAGTTTGCCTGTGTGAGTCCTATCAGCTTCAGCTGATAAGACTGCAGTACTGCTGTCCGATTCCCTGGTTTACACTGTATGTGAGGTCACATGGTGTGTAGGAGGAAGCTCTGAATGATTCTGCAGCCTCCTGGGAGTTCAGTGTTGTGCCATAGGAAGTCCTGATAACAGATAGATAAGACATAGAGAGTGTGCCGTAAATCAGGGGAGAGCTGGGCATGCTCAGTGATGTTTTTCTAAAGAACAAAAAGGATTACAGCAATACTAAGCAAGTAAGGAGATATCTACAAGCCGTGTTCATTAGGGGGTTTTTTATGCTCATTTACATGGGACAAACTTGTGGGGGAGGGTTTACAACCACTTTCAATGCTTTGTAAGACACAGACTTGGAATGAGTAAAGGTATATTGCTGACCTTTTATCGTCATGCTCTAAATATCTGACTAGGAAGTATTAAAGAAAGACACAGCCAGGCAGCCAGCATTTTCAGAAGATGGTCAGCAATGACAGCTCCCATGTTTGTGTCCTAGCAGGTGTACTTTAACCAGTTGCCGACCGCCGCACGACGATGTACGTCGACAGCATGGCACGGGCAGGCATATTGGCGTACATGTACGTCCCTTGCCTCCCGCGGGTCGGGGGCCCGATCGGGCCCCCGCCCGGTGCCTGCGGCGGTCGGTTTTCGTCCGGGAGCGATCCGGGACGAGGGGGCAGCCATTCATTCATGGCCACCCCCTCGCGATCGCTCCCGACGAATAGGAATCCCCCGTGACATCACTTCCTCTCCTGTAATGTAAACACAGGAGAGGAAGTGATGTATTCTCTCCTCCGTGTCGGTATTTTTCGTTCCGACACGGAGGAGAGCGGATCGGTGAGTTGCACCAACACTCTACACACACAGTAGAACATGCCAGGCACACTCACACCCCCCCGATCACCCCCCCCAATTACCCCTGCCCCCCAGTCACAGTGACACCAATGTCATTTTTTTTTTTTTTTTTTTGCATTGGTGTCATTTGTGACTGTAATAACTGTTAGGGCAGTTAGGGTTAGCCCCCTTTAGTTCTAATGTACCCCCCTAACCCCCCCAATAAAGGTTTAACCCCGTGATCACCCCCCGTCGCCAGTGTCACTAAGGCTGGGTTCACATTGCAGCGGTTTATGAGAACGAATGTGATTCGCACCGCACTGCAGTGCAAATCACATCCGATCTCTGTGCGATTCGAGTTCAGCCATTCGCCGCACCCGCCGCACCCGCCGCAAATTCGCACGGGACCCTTTTTTTGGTCCGCAGCAGAATCGGATCGCATGGGTGTTCACACCATGCGATCCAAGTTTGCAGATCGCACTGCGATATGCGAACTGATCTGGGGGTGTCATTAACATTTCACTGACACTCCCAGCAGTTCGCATAGGGCAGTGTGAACTGCCGCCGGGAGGCATGTGATGCGGGAACCCGCCGCGCATTCGTGGCGTTCCCACATCGCTCCAGTGTGAACCCAGCCTAATAAGCGATCGTTTTTCTGATCGCTGTATTAGTGTCACAGGTGACGCTAGTTAGGCAGGTAGGTATTTAGGTTCGCCGCAGCTTTTTATAGCGCCAGGGACCCCCATATACTACCGCATAAAGCCCCCTGATTGCCCCCTAGTTAACCCTTTCACCAGTGATCACCATATAACTGTTACAGGTGACGCTGGTTGGTTAGTTATTTTTTTATAGTTTCAGGGCACCCGCCATTTATTACCTAATAAAGGTTTAACCCCCTGATCACCCGGCGGGTGTCATTTGTGACTAATAACTGTTAGGGCAGTTAGGGTTAGCCCCCTTTAGTTCTAAGGTACCCCCCTAACCCCCCCAATAAAGGTTTAACCCCGTGATCACCCCCCGTCGCCAGTGTCACTAAGGCTGGGTTCACATTGCAGCGGTTTATGAGAACGGATGTGATTTGCACCGCACTGCAGTGCAAATCACATCCGATCTCTGTGCGATTCGAGTTCAGCTATACAGATAGTATGGCTGAATTCGTGTCGCACCCGCCGCAAACTCGCACGGGACCCTTTTTTTGGTCCGCAGCAGAATCGGATCGCATGGGTGTTCACACCATGCGATCCGAGTTTGCAGATCGCACTGCGATATGCGAACTGATCTGGGGGTGTCATTAACATTTCACTGACACTCCCAGCAGTTCGCATAGGGCAGTGTGAACTGCCGCCGGGAGGCATGCGATGCGGGAACCCGCCGCGCATTCGTGGCGTTCCCGCATCGCTCCAGTGTGAACCCAGCCTAATAAGCGATCGTTTTTCTGATCGCTGTATTAGTGTCACAGGTGACGCTAGTTAGGCAGGTAGGTATTTAGGTTCGCCGCAGCTTTTTATAGCGCCAGGGACCCCCAAATACTACCGCATAAAGCCCCCTGATTGCCCCCTAGTTAACCCTTTCACCAGTGATCACCATATAACTGTTACAGGTGACGCTGGTTGGTTAGTTATTTTTTTATAGTTTCAGGGCACCCGCCATTTATTACCTAGTCTCACTAGTGTACCCCTAAATTTAGGGGTGTCTACTTTCCAAAATGGGGTCATTTGGGGGGGGTTTGTGCCATCTTGGCATTTTATGGCCTTCAAAACTGTAACGCCCTTAGAAAGCCTGAAGGCGGTGCTTGGTTTTCAGGGCCCCGTACGCGGCTAGGCTCCCAAAAAGTCCCACATATGTGGTATCCCCGTACTCAGGAGAAGCAGCAGAATTTATTTTGGGGTGTCATTTCACATATGCCCATAGCATGTGTGAGCAATATATCATTTAGTGACAACTTTGTGTAAAAAAAAAAAAAAAATTTTTTTTTTGTCATTATTCAATCGCTTGAGGCAAAAAAATAAAATATTCAATGGGCTCAACATGCCTCTTATCAATTTCCTTAGGGGGTCTACTTTCCAAAATGGGGTCATTTGGGGGGGTTTTGTACTGCCCTGCCAATTTAGCACCTCAAGAAATGAGATAGGCAGTCGTAAACTAAAAGCTGTGTAAATTCCAGAAAACGTACCTTAGTTTGTAGATGTGACAACTTTTGCGCAAACCAATAAATATACAATTATTGACTTTTTTTTTACCAAAGACATGTGGCTGAATACATTTTGGCCTAAATGTATGACTAAAATTGAGTTTATTGGATTTTTCTAATAACAAAAAGTAGAAAATATCATTTTTTTTCAAAATTTGCGGTCTTTTTACGTTTATATCGCAAAAAATAAAAATCGCAGAGGCAATCAAATACCATCAAAAGAAAGCTCTATTTGTGGGAAGAAAAGGACGCAAATTTTGTTTGGGTACAACATTGCATGACCGCGCAATTACCAGTTAAAGCAGCGCAGTGCCAAAGTGTAAAAAGACCTCTGGTCATTTACCAGCAAAATGGTCCGGTCTGAAGGTGGTTAAACAGCGCACTAACAGCAGTATCTGCCAACTTGGTTGTTTTCTGTTATGAGTACACTAAAATATATTGTGATTGGTTGCACAAGACACCGCCCGATGACAGATTGCAAATATCCTTGCCATGATTGTTTTGGATTTCAGAGTTTCTCAAATTCACTTGATTAAAACCCAGAAGCAGTGGCGGCTGGCGCTCCGTTTTTTGGGTGCCCCTAATGGACGGGCTACCGCTGCCCAGAAGTTTTCTGCCTATTCTTTTCAAATTTTACTTGAAAAACAGTTTTTTTTTTCTCCCATTGTTCTTATCCAAAAATGCGTTGGTGGACCAGATCCTTCTTTCTACAATGTCCCATTACGTGTATGCGTACTTGGATAACGCCAAAGGGACATTACAAGTGGGAACTCTTCTGCGGCGCGGATCGATATGAACAGTCCTCTGTCCTCTGTACATCGCTGCATAATATGTTTCCGATATAGAAATGTACTGAAGTCATTTCGTTTGCTTTGGAATCAGGAATTTGGTGCCCCTTTTAGAAGCCCTTTTTTTCCATCTATAAATAGACTTGCAGTTGGATGTATCTACAAGGGGGCATTACAAATCCTCAAGGCTATTTTGAACCAACTAACATAAGATGAAGGCTGACGGCTTCCTTGGGAGATGGTAATCGCTCCTTGTGCCTACATAGGTAACCACAAAAATCTCGTGTTTTTAGCCCAGAAGGACAAATCTGTCTGGATTTTAACAAAAATATTCCCTAGCAGCTCCTAAAAGTCTCTGAGCTAACATACCTTGACCACAAAGTTCACCTTGAGGTTCCTGTGTGGAAAGTCGGAGTCCATCGTGGATGTGAAGTGGGGACAGAATGAAAGATGTGATTGATGGAAGGATCCGTGAAAGAAATCATGTACAATTCTAAGTCTGCAAGGAGATCAAGTTTTCATATAGTTTAGTTCATGAGCACCTGTCCCTTACACATGTATTCTGTATTGTCTACTACTGGACCTGGCTTGGCCTTCATGCTTTTTACCATAAGAACCGAGTTGTCTGGTAGCTGGCTGCATTGAGGTGCGTCCCAAGACCAAATGTCTTTTTTATTTTTTTATTTTCTTTTATTTTACATTTTGAATAATTTCGATCATTGTTATATTAATTAGTAATAGAGTATGATGTAGAGCAGAGTCAGGATATTTGGTTTTATGGAAAGTAGATTCTCAAAAAATATACCATTTTGATCTATTACATACATTGCAAATTGCATTGCACCCAATCCAGACTGTCAGAATCCTGCATAGGTGCAACAAGCCTAACCAGGCGTGTTTAAAAGATCTGTTTAAAGGGATTGTAAAGTGAATTTTTTTTTTTTTTTTTTAAATAACAAACATGTTATACTTACCTCCACTGTGCAGCTCGTTTTGCACAGAGTGGCCCGAACCTGCTCTTCTGGGGTCCCTCGGCGGCTGTCTCGGCTTCCTCCCACAGGTACTTCTCACATTCATGCGAGCTGCCTCGCATGGTGAGAAGCATCTGTGGGCGCGCTCCCGTGATACAGCCGGGGTCTATAGCCGCTCGCTGTATCACACGGCCCCGCCCCCGGTGCGCCAATGGCTGCGCTGCTTTCCATCCACTCCAGCCAATCAGCGGCCAGGCTGAACGGTGGAAAGGACGTCGGGGGACTAGCGCCTGACTTTCGAGGGGTGAGGTAAGTAAAACGGGGGGGCTGGGGGCGCAGGCACTGTCAGATGTTTTTTCACCTTAATGCATAGTGGAGAAGGATCTGGGGGGATCCATAGTGGAGAAGAATCTGGGGGGATCCATAGTGGAGAAGGATCTGGGGGTTTTGGTAGATCATAAGCTCAATAATAACATGCAATGCCAAGCTGCAATTTCCTTTCTTGTATTAAGAGAGGTATGGACTCCAGAGAGAGAGATCATTTTACCCCGTACAAATTAGAGCTGCCACGACGAGTCGACGTAATCGATTACGTCGACTACAAAAATACGTAGACGTGCGTGCAGGGCGTCGATGCGTCACAGTGGTGACAGTGCTTAGTATCTACCGCTGCCCTCCGTGCCGTCGTCCCCCTCTCTTCTCCCCCTCCGTGCCGTCGTCCCCCTCTCTTCTCCCCCTCCGTGCCGTCGTCACCCTCTCTTCTCCCCCTCCGTGCCGTCGTCACCCTCTCTTCTCCCCATCCGTGCTGCCGTCCCTAGGGGTGCAACGGATCGTCACCGATCCGTGATGCAAGCGCACATGCCGCGATCCGCGGAGCGCTCTGCGGTCTCGGCCTTAGGAAAGGCCGCAGCTTCGGCCTATCTCTGAAGCGGCGGCCATCTTTCTACACGCAGGCGTTTACAATGTGATCGCTCCTTTGGAGCGATCACTTGTAAACAAAACGGCGTCATGACATGACGCCATTTTCTCTCTCCCCTCTCTGTACTGATCTGTGCAGTGGAGGGGAGAGGTCGGATGGAAACAGCCATCCCTCCATACCCAGCCAATACTCTGCCAGCCCGATACTCTGCCACCCAATACAATACTCTGCCAGCCTCTGCAAAACAATACTCTGCAAGCCAATACTCTGCAAGCCAATACAATACTCTGCAAGCCAATACAATACTCTGCAAGCCAATACTCTGCAAGGCAATACAATATTCTGCAATACAATACTCTGCAAAACAATACTCTGCAAAACAATACTCTGCAAAACAATACTCTGCAATACAATACTCTGCAAAACAATACTCTGCAATACAATACTCTGCCAGCCAATACAGTACAATACTCTGCCCGCCAATACTCTGCCAGCCAATACAATACTCTCAATGTTATTCAAAGGATTAATTAGCTAATCAAAAAAACCCACTAGATTCATTAAAAAATAAAAATAAAAAAATAATCGGATAGTCGTTGACTAATCGAAAAAATAATCGATAGATTAGTCGACAGACAAATTAATTGTTAGTTGCAGCTCTAGTACAAATCATTAGTAAGACCTCATCTGGAATATGCAGTTCAGTTTTGGGCACCAGTTCTCAAAAAGGATATCGGGGAACTGGAAAAAGTGCAGAGAAGGGCAACCAAACTGATAAGAGACATGGCTATTGATAGGTAAAGTTTATCCAGAGAAAATCTGATTGCTTCTCTGCTGTAGCAAATTGAATCATGCTTTGCTGGGATTTTTCGCCTTCCTCTGGATCAGCTTGGGTATATGGGATTGTACGAGATTATTTTTTATTTATTTTTATGGTTGAACTAGATGGACTTGTCTTTTTTTTTTCAACCTAACTATGTAACTCATAATCCGAAACAATAAACAACAAAAAAAAAGCCTTTGGAGTATGAGAATTGTCAGACATTATTTCCATCCTATGGTTTAAACTTGCTGTGAAACATCAAGGGAAACCAGTTGCTCGTTCACCAAATTTTAGTGTGTACCTACCTTTAGAAACCCACCAAAACCTGACCTCTTTAGAAGGCCTCATGTACATGGATTCTCAGCTCCTTCTTATGCAGTGTTGCTTTATTACACAGTTAATTTTTTTTGTTCTTATTAGGTTCTCGATCGTGCCTTAAAAATAATTTTTCTTCGTTTTCTCATAGTGTGTAACCTAAAAGCATTTAAAGCGGGAGTCCACCGGGACTCCGCGTTTTTTTTTTTTTTTTTAAAAGCCAGCAGCTACAAATACTGCAGCTGCTGACTTTTAAATAGTGACACTTACCTGTCCAGCGCGCCCGCGATGTCGGCACCCGAAGCCGATCGCTCGCTCGGCTGCCGGGTCCCGCCGCCATCTTGGGTATGGGAATCAGGAAATGGAGCCTTTCGGCTTCATTTCCCGGTTCCCTACTGCGCATGCGCGAGCCGCGCGGCGCAATCCGGACGGTCCCCGCTGCCTCTGGGAGCTGTGTGTTTCCCAGCAGGCAGCGGGGCACTTGCTGAAGGGGGCGGGCGCTTGCGGAACGGGGGCGTAACCTACGCTCGTTCCGCAGACAGCTAGCCCGGAAGTGGGTGCAGTTACCTGGATTATCCAGGTAACTGCACCCCCCTCCCCCCTGAAAGGTGCCGATTGTGGCGCCGGAGGGGGGGGGGATCAGATGAGCGGAGGTCCATTTTAGGGTGGACCTCCGCTTTAAAGTGATTGTAAAGTCTTGTTTTATTTTTTTTTTTCTAGTAAAATAACAAACATCTTATACTTACCTGCTCTGTGTAGTGGTTTTGCACAGAGGAGCCCAGATCCTCCACTTCTCGGATCCCTGGGCTGGAGCTCCTGCCCCCCCCCCCCTCCTGTCCAGTGCCCCCACAGCAAGCAGTTTGCTATGGGGCAGCCATGTATCCATTCAGACTCGGAGCTGCGGTTTGGCCCCGCCCCCTCTCTCTCCTGATTGACTGAGTTTGACAGCAGCAGGAGCCAATGGCGCCGCTGCTGTGTTTCAGCCAATCTGGACGGCTGATTCACTCGTGAACATTGATTGGTAGAGATGGGGCTCAGGTAAGTATTTGGGGGGGGGGGGGGGGGTCTGCTGTGCACAGAAGGCTTTTAATCTTAAAATTAAACCTTGCGTTCCGGTGCGTTTTATGATGTTTTACCCCGTTCCAAGACAGTTCATGTTCTACTTTTTACTCTGGAACTGGAACTCACCGCACTGGTGTTTTACACAAAAACCGCACTGCATTTCGCACGAACTGGTCTTAAGAATTATCATGGTTGCTCTTCAAAATCCTAATGTCTTGGTAAAGAGCAACAGCAAACAAACTGAACGCTGGTGTATAAATCCCCTCTTATCTAGTCTGTGATGGCAATAAAGGTCGGTTCCTGTTTGCTGGTATTTCAGAATGGTACTTTAAGCCCCTACAGCTATTGGTCGATTACTTACCAGTAATGAAATATCTTCGCCACGGCGCAGTCAGCTGGATCCTGGAGAAATATTTACTGCGGGGATGCCCCATCCTCTTTCTGGCTCCGAAATTTTGGCATGCAGGGGGTTAATGGATTCAGGCTAAATTTCATAGAAAAAAAAAGCTCCCAACAAAGTCCAGCTACCCCCCCCCCCCCCCCACCACCACCACCACCACCACCACCACCAGCTTTCCTCCATTGAGTAAAGTTTCATGTTTTTATTGCATGTAGGGCTGCAACTAACTATTATTTTCATAATCGATTAGTTGGCCGATTATTGTTTCGATTAATCGGTTAATAACCTTTAAAAAAAAAAAAAGTGGGTCAAATTGACGTTCATTTTCAACCACAGTGACGGGAAAATTTGGAAATAATAGAAAACTTCTTAGTCTAAGGAATTTTCAGACAGTGGATGTGGTTTTCGTTCAGAAATTACATTAATTTTAAAAACAGAATGTTAAAAACAAGTGAAAATTTCAAAAAAAATTATTTCATTCAGCGAATGTACAACGATTTTTTCGTCTGAATATTCTCGTCTGAAAATTGATCGGTGTGTGGTCAGCATAAGGCTCGGTACACACCTACGCAGTTTTTGCTTTTGATCTGTTTCTGCTGTGCTTTTTGCTGTGCGTTTTTGATTTTTGGGCACGTGATTTTACTGCAATTTGCATTTTTGCTTTTTTTTTTTTTTGGGCCGAATTGGCACAAATTGCTGCAGAAACGCATTGCACGCTTTTCTGCAGCTTCTCCATTGAAGTATATTGAACCAATAAAACACCATTTTGCGTTAAAAGTCCCCGACCCTTTCAGATGTGAACGTGTCCCACATAGGAAACCATGGAAATGAACTGTAGTGCGTTTCTGCAAAAAGCACCAAAAAACACACAGATGTGAACCAGATCTAATGCGTTTAGTAACATAATGGGGGTTAAAAAAAAACTAAAATTAGCCCTTTATAGTAGAAAAAAGCAGATAATCGCTACTGGAAGGGGTTCATTTTGTGTTACTGTAGAACAGTGAAAGTAATATTTACAGTAGCGATTATTTGCTCTTTTTGTACTATAAAGGGCTCATTTTAGTTTTTTAACCCCATTATGTTACTGGCCGATTAATCGATTGTGAAAATAGTAATCGATTCATTTCATAATTGATTAGTTGTCGATTAATCGATTAGTTGTTTCAGGCCTAATTGCATGTAACACAATCTATGAATGGGGGAGAAAACCATGTGACTCGTCATTGATGGATCCAATGAAAGAACTTCACTCAGGGGAGGAGAAGGGAGAAAGGGGCGGGTCCTCATCGGAAACTCCCCCCCCCCCCCCCCCCCGCAGAAGTTCATCCCAGATCTATTAACCCCCTGTGTGCCGAAAGTTCAGTCGCAGGAAGAAAACTGACATCTCTGCAATGAAGATTTCTACATGATCCAGCTCCCTGCACGATGAGAGGCATAATTTAACCAAAAAAATTGTAACTGTGTAACAACGTTTTTGTTTTTTTTTCTTTTTGGTTAATCAGTAGCTTTCACGTGTCTTTATACCATTACATTATATGGTTGATACTGTAACTTTTTTTGCATTGATCCTTTGTTATAATTTTAATCTTGCTCTCTGCTCTGAGATCCATGAGCAGTGGAGCACAGAGAGAGAAAGTACAGGAAGCCAATGTAACCAGAGATACGTACTGCCTGAGTTTTATCACTAGGATTTAATAGGATGTTGTGGCCATTATAACTGTAATATATTATTTGTATGAAATCGCTATACTTTATATTTCGTTTTTTTGCTGGAATGTTTTACCTTGTGGATTATAATTATTTGATCGCATATTACATGCTACTCACATTCTTTGCTGTTTTGTGTTTTGCTCACAGGAATCTACCTGTTGGATCTCATCTACGTCGACTCTGCATACCCGGCATCTGGAAGCATCATGGAGAATGAGCAGCGTTCCAACCAGATGAACAATATACTTCGAATAATCGCCGACTTGCAGGTCTCCTGTGGTTATGGTTGGTACTGCTCATTTCTTTTTCATTGCTTATTCATTTGTTCAGTGCAATGTGCAAAGTAAAACTAATTGCCAACCACTTTCCAGTGTTCTGGCTGAAGAGGACGATGCACGTTACAAATCTGATTGTAAAATCATATTTGCATCTACTAACCAGGGCCGTTTTTAAGCCAGGGCAAAAGGGGCAGCTGCCCTGGGCCCTGTCATTGTTGTGGGGCCCAAAGCAGCTGCCTCATACTTCATACTTGCCAACTATCCTGGTTTAAATTCCCTTGTCCCTTGAGGTTTTAGTCCTGTGCTGTGTCCTGATATCTCAGTGTGAAGTGCTGCTACTAATGCTGCCCAGCTCTGCCCTATTGTCCCTATTGACTCACCTGCAGACCCTGTGTTTATATGTAAATACCCTGCATATGTAAATAGCGGTGGCATTCATATGTAAATATCAGCGGCTGGCAGCATTGATATGTATATCATGCCCCCCCCTGAGGTCATATCCACAGTAATCTCTAGCAACCAGTCAACAAACAGAAATCAGGTGCTGTAACCTCTAGCAACGAATTAGTGAGCTGTGCTGTAACCTCTAGCAACCAGTCAGTGAGCGATAATGATACACTGTAACCTCTGACAACCAATCACAATAGCTGCCTGATATGATTCAGTAAACTGATGTTGAGTCTAGCTGCTATTTATTGTATGTCTCAGAGCAGGTGGAGAGTGAAATTGCATGGGGAGGGGGGGCCCCCAAGAAAAGTTTTGCCCAGGGTCCAATCAATATTAATGACGGCCCTGCAACTAACAACTATATTGTGTAATAGCCGGCCTAATTGGAAACTATTCAAGTGAACTAGGAGAGAGTAGCTAGCGGGACTTTTCCATGAAGCACACGGGAGCAATGGAATAAATTAAATCAAAATTCGTTTTTAATTCATTAGAATTGTTTATAAAGTATTCATACCAATAATGACTGTACAAATATCACACAAAGGGCCACAAAAATAGAATTAAAATAACATTATTATTATTTTAATTCTATTTTTGTGGCCCTTTTGTGATATTTGTACAGTCATTAACTCCATCATACTAAATCATGTTTCAATTATTGCCTGTATCTCATAATATATGTACCAACTTTTTGTTGGAATGTGTAATCAATGTGCTATATTTTCTATGAATTGTATATGTGGAACAATACGTAAATATTTATATATAGTAAAATGTATGGAATCAATTGGTATGAATACTTTATAAACAATTCTAATGAATTAAAAACTAATTTTGATTTAATTTATTCCATTGCTCCCGTGTGCTTCATGCAAAAGTCCCGCTAGCTACTCTCTCCTATTTTTATATATTGAACCGGGATGGAGGAGGGGACTGCAACGGCCCCTGTTTTTCCTCATTTAAAGTCCCAACTAATTTTCTTTTTTCTTTTTTTTCTTTTTTATAATCAAGTGAACTGTTTAGGTATGCCCTTCCATCACATAGATTTGGTAAACCTAATAGAAATTGTATACAGATTGTAGCATGTATAGTCCGCTTTAAACTGATCATAAACGTTACAGTCTGCTTAATCACTTTCAGCTTTACCAACAACAAAGTCATTTAGGCAGCCATACATGTATAGAAATTTGGTGGGTTCAGCGAGGACTGCCTGAATTGTAATCCATAAATGGGCGCTCTTATTGTACAGAAGTAAATCTATCGATCAACTTCTGTGCAACCACCCTGTTGGGTTTTCCCCAAACGATCAGTGCCGCCGGCAACACCGATCATAGTCTTCTTACAGAGGGGAAGTCTCCCTGCTACGAGCGCACAATAGCACAGTGGTAGTGATTTCCTCATCCACCTCGAATGTGAAGATGGGGGAATTGGTACTTTTTTTTTATTCTGTCAACCCAACGGTTGAACGGAAAAAAAAAAACGTATACTGTATGGCTATATATACAGTGCCTTGCGAAAGTATTCGGCCCCCTTGAACTTTTCAACCTTTTGCCACATTTCAGGCTTCAAACATAAAGATATAAAATGTTTATTTTTTGTGAAGAATCACCAACAAGTGGGACACAATTGTGAAGTGGAACAAAATCTATTGGATATTTTAAATTTTTTTAGCAAATAAAAAACTGAAAAGTGGTGCGTGCAAAATTATTCGGCCCCTTTACTTTCAGTGCAGCAAACTCCCTCCAGAAGTTCAGCGAGGATCTCTGAATGATCCAATGTTGTCCTAAATGACTGATGGTGATAAATAGAATCCACCTGTGTGTAATCAAGTCTCTGTATAAATGCACCTGCTCTGTGATAGTCTCAGGGTTCTGTTGAAAGCGCAGAGAGCATCATGAAGACCAAGGAACACACCAGGCAGGTCCGTAATACTGTTGTGGAGAAGTTTAAAGCCGGATTTGGATACAAAAAAATTTCCCGAGCTTTAAACATCCCAAGGAGCACTGTGCAAGCAATCATTTTGAAATGGAAGGAGTATCAGACCACTGCAAATCTACCAAGACCTGGCCGTCCCTCTAAACTTTCAGCTCAGACAAGGAGAAGACTGATCAGAGATGCAGCCAAGAGGCCCATGATCACTCTGGATGAACTGCAGAGAACTACAGCTGAGGTGGGAGAGTCTGTCCATAGGACAACAATCAGTCGTACACTGCACAAATCTGCCCTTTATGGAAGAGTGGCAAGAAGAAAGACATTTCTCAAAGCTATCCATAAAAAGTCTTGTCTAAAGTTTGCCACAAGCCACCTGGGAGACACACCAAACATGTGGAAGAAGGTGCTCTGGTCACATGAAACCAAAATCCAACTTCTTGCCCACAATGCAAAACGATATGTTTGGCGTAAAAGCAACACAGCTCATCACCATCAACACACCATCCCCACTGTCACACATGGTGGTGGCAGCATCATGGTTTGGGCCTGCTTTTCTTCAGCAGGGACAGGGAAGATGGTTAAAATTGAGGGGAAGATGGATGTAGCCAAATACAGGACCATTCTGGATGAAAACCTGTTGGAGTCTGCAAAAGACCTGAAACTGGGATGGAGATTTATCTTCCAACAAGACAATGATCCCAAACATACAGCAAAATCTACAAAGGAATGGTTCACAAATAAACGTATCCAGGTGTTAGAATGGCCAAGTCAAAGTCCAGACCTGAATCCAATCGAGAATCTGTGGAAAGAGCTGAAAACTGCTGTTCACAAACGCTCTCCATCCAACCTCACTGAGCTCCAGCTGTTTTGCAAGGAAGAACGGGCAAGAATTTCAGTCTCTCGATGTGCAAAACTGATAGAGACACCCCAAGCAACTTGCAGCTGTAATCGCAGCAAAAGGTGGCTCTACAAAGTATTAACGCAAGGGGGCCCAAATCATTTTGCACGCCCCACTTTTCATTTTTTTATTCGTTAAAAAAGTTTCAAAAATCCAATCGATTTCGTTCCACTTCACAATTGTGTCCCACTTGTTGGTGATTCTTCACAAAAAATAAAAATTTTATATCTTCATGTTTGAAGCCTGAAATGTGGCAAAAGGTTGAAAAGTTCAAGGGGGCCGAATACTTTCGCAAGGCACTGTATGCCTTATATATGTGTTACTGTTTAGAAACAGAATGGACTGTTGGCCCTTCCATATTTTTGTAAATCTAAAGGAGATTGTACAGTGATTGCGCAACCAGATTGTAACATGTATGATCAGCCTGAAGAGGAGAAAAATATTTTCTGATTGCCGTCTTCTGTAAAGGAGCTTTTAATTCCATTACTTTTTAATAGCAAATGATTTTACAGTCTTCTTTTTGATGCAGGTATGTATTGTGTGGAGGGGATTTGCTTTTTTTCTCTTCTGTGTAGTAAAGAAGTCAGACGGCAGATGAAATATCTCGCCCCTATTTATCATCCTTTAATGTAAATAGAAAGTGCGGAACACAGGTGTAAAAGGAACGGCCTTAAAGAAAAATGAATGCTGGGAATGTGCGGAGATGGGGTCACAGCCGGTGTTTACATATTCGTCTGGCAAGCCTGACTTGTAAACTCTGGAGACGGAGTTCTTCCTGTCGCTTCCACCATGTTGTGCTGTTTGGTCAGGTGGAATAGCGGGGGAAGGAGGTTTGACAAATGAACATTAGCAGAGATAGGATGACAGAGGATGGTGTGTTTGAGTTCTGACCCGTCCTGCATGCACACTGGTGTCAGGCAAGTGGGTTAAAACATTATTCAAATTCTTGTGGCAGAAATGCGCTAAACGGAACGTTCTCCTCGCTGCTTTGCATTTTGTCTATTAACCACTTTCAGCCCCCCGGACCATTTTGCTGGCTTAAGACCAGACCACTTTTTGCGATTCGGCACTGCGTCGCTTTAACTGACAATTGCGCGGTCGTGCGACGTGGCTCCCAAACAAAATTGGCGTCCTTTTTTTCCCACAAATAGAGCTTTCTTTTGGTGGTATTTGATCACCCCTGCGGTTTTTATTTTTTGCGCTATAAACAAAAATAGAGCGACAATTTTGAAAAAAAAAGCATAATTTTTTACTTTTTGTTATAATAAATATCCCCCAAAAATATATAAAAAAAAAAATGTTTCCCTCAGTTTAGGCCGATACGTATTCTTCTACATATTTTTGGTTAAAAAAAAAATCGCATTAAGCGATTATTGATTGGTTTGCACAAAAGTTTACAAAATAGGGGATAGTTTTATGGCATTTTTATTCATTTTTTTTACTATTAATGGTGGCAATCAGCGATTTTTATTGTGACTGCGACATTATGGCGGACACATCGGACATTTTTAACAAATTTTTGGGACCATTGTCATTTATACAGCAATCACTGCTATACAAATGCAGTGATTCCTGTGTAAATGACGCTGGCAGTGAAGGGATTAACCAGGATTGGTAGTGTAGGGGTTAAGTGTTCCTAGGGGTGTGTTACTAACAGAGAGGGGGGCTGGGCTTTGTGTTAGTGAACACTGATCTCTGCTCCAATCACATGGAGCAGAGATCAGCGTCACTTGTTGCTAGGCAGAACGGGGAGATGCTGTTTACAATGGCATCTCCCCGTTCAGCCGCCCCGTGAGATGATCACGGTTATCGAGGCCGGCGGCGCGCACGCGATGGCAGAGCACCATATAAAAATGGACGTACCTGTACGCCAATATGCCTGCCCGTGCCATTCTGCCGACGTACATCGGCGTGCGCCGTTTGGGAACTGGTTAATGGACGTTTACTGTGTTCATTAAAGGCATTGTCTGTCCACTTTAAATGAAAAAATGTCTTTGCTAATGCAGATATTTCCTTTACATTTAAGTAGAGGTCAGGGGCGTGCAGTGAGGTCAGTGGCTGGTGAGGCATTGGCTAGTATCAGAGCCAGATACACACAGGTTACATATGCCATGAACGTTAGAGCGAGAGCAATAATTCTAGCACTAGACCTCCTCTTTAACTCTAAAGAGGTAACCTCTAAAAAAAATTTAAAGCGTTGTCTATGGAGATTCTTAAAGTGGATGTAAACCCCAAATTTTTTTTTATTTTTTATTTTTTATTTTTTTGATGTCATAATGTAGAGTATAAGATTTCCTATCATTAGAGCCCAGTCTTGCCACAAAGAGTTAATCCAGCTCTGAGCAATCCTCTTTTATTGTTTAATTAGATAAATCTTGACAAACAGAGAAGAACTTTGTCAAACCCTCCCCCTTGCTGTGAGTGACAGGTGATTTACATATCTCGTACACTAGCCTAAGATAGTTACATAGTTAGTAAGGTTGAATAAAGACACCAGTCCATCCAGTTCAACCTGAGTGTCTACAATTGTCCCTATCTCTGTACATTGCACACTCACATTGGTGAATTGGCCCCCATTTATATACTAGGGCCAATTTTGGACAGAAGCCAATTAACCTACCTGCGACACGTCTTTGGAGTGTGGGAGGAAACCGGAGTACCCGGAGGAAACCCATGCAGATACAGGGAAAACCTGCAAACTCCAGGCAGGTAGTGTCGTGGTTGGGATTCGAACCAGTGACTCTTCTTACTGCTAGGTGAGAGTGCTAACCACTACACCACTGTGCCGCCCTCAGCAGTATACAAGCATTATTTTTTAATTCCCTCCCACTCCTTTCTTCTGCTGCTCTGCCAGGATTGGATGTTCCACACCTCAGCATGATTGGGCATGCTGAAGTCATGTGGGGACTTTTCTGGGTTTTGACTGGATGTTAGTGATCACAGCAGAAGTTCAGTGTAAGAAATACACAGGAGAAAATGCATGTTCATAAGGGGAGTGTAGAGGTGGGCGGGGAGTCTACTGACATCACGACTCCACCCACCGAGCTCTGGACAACAGACCCGCCCACAAAATCTGCAGTTTTTTAGGTCTCATAGCAGACAGAGGGGAGACATTTGACAGATAAGGATACATGCAGGAGGCGTGTATATCCTCCTAGATAAACAATATTGCAGTAGTTTAGAAAGGATGAGAGTGGCTTTACATCCATCTTAGCGCCATTTCACAAGTGTGCGCAATTTTTAAAGCATGACATGTTGGGTATCTATTTACTTGGTGTAACATCATCCTTCACATTATACAAAAAAACGTGCTAACTTTAGTATTTTGTTTCTATTATTCATGACAGTTTCTTTCCAAGAAAAACGCGCTTGAAAAATTGCTGCGCAAATACTGTGTAGCATAAAATGTTGCATCAACCACCATTTTATTCCCTAGGGTGTTTGCTAAAACAATATATATATATATATATATAAGGTTTGAGGGTTCTGAGTAATTTTTCTAGCAAAAAAATATGATTTTTACATGTAGGAGAAGTGTCAGAATTGGCCTGGGTGGCAAGGAGTTAATTACCATAAGTAATATACAAATAATTATTATATTATTTTTAAGGTACACAAACAAAAAAGGGGGACAATGGGGTCCATAAACCCCGGGACTTTAAAGGTGCAGGAGTAAATTGTATTGTATTAAATTTAAAGGAGTAAATTGTAGTGGATTAAATCGAATCAGCAGGAGCATAAGACATGTAAAATATAAATTTTTATTTATAAACAATAAAACAATGTTTAACAATTTAGATTAAAAATTGGTTTGTGTTAACTACTACATCCAGTATATTACACCATACAGTAATACACAAATAATTTGCCATTGCAAGATATACCACTCGACATGTTTCGCTCGGCTGAGCTTCCTCAGGAGTATTACGGTATATATGAATGAACTAAAAATACAAGCGCACAAAAACAAAATCAATCATGGAAAACTATACACAACAAACATAATTATGTATACATGTATCAGCCGAAGTAAATCGGCGTGAGGTGGTCGTCAAGCGGTTAATAAAAAACGATTGGAAAAGAAAAAATACATAACATTCTTTGAATGGCAGAGGTATCGGGGAAATGCTCCCCTGTGTACTCTATACAGACCGCAGATTACTTCGAACAGCCCTCAGAAGAGTCGAGCTACGACTGTTTGGCACAGGCTACTACAATGAATTTTTGCATCCCCAGCCACCCTGTGAATGTGAGATATCAGGAATTAGAATGTAACCACGCTGGACCAATGTAAGTTTAACCACTTGCCGACCGCCACACCAACATTTATTTTGACAGAATGGCCCGGACAGGCAATTGGGCGTACAGGTACGTCCCTTTAAATTTGCTGCCATGTGGTCGCGCGTGACCCTGCCGCGAACTCCGCGAGTGTGATCGTGGGTCCCCCGCGTTCGTCTCACGGTGAGGAAGAATGGGGGAATGCTGATGTAAACAAGCATTTCTTCCTAGTGACAGGACACTGATCTCCACTCCCTGTGATTAACCCCTAGTGGTTAACCCCTTCATTGCCAGTCACATTTACACAGTAATCGGTGCATTTTTAATCACACTGATTGCTGTATAAATTTGAATGGTCCCAAAATAGCACCAAAAGTATCCGATGTGTCCGCCGTAATGTCGCAGTCACGATAAAATTTGCTGATCGCCACCATTACTAATAAAAAAAAAATAATAAAAATGCCATAGAAATTCCTATTTTGTAGACGCTATAACTTTTGCGCAAACCAATCAATCGCTTATTGCGATTTTTTTATTTATTTTTTTACCAAAAATATGTAGAAGAATATGTATCGGCCTAAACTGTTGGACAAAAAAAAAAGTTTTTTTTATATATTTTTTGGGGATATTTATTATAGCAAAAAGTAAAAAAAAAGTGTTTTTTATTTTATTTTATTTTTTTCAAAATTTTGGCTTTTTTTGGGTTATAGCGCAAAAAATAAAAACCGCAGAGGTGATCAAATACCACCAAAAGAAAGCTCTATTTGTGGGGGAAAAAGGACGTGAATTTTGTTTGGGAGCCACGTCGCACGACCACGCAATTGTCAGTTAAAACTACGCAGTATCGAATAGCAAAAAAGTGATCTGGTCTTTGGCCAGCTTAATGGTCCGGGGCTTAAAGTGATTAAAAAAAAAAATGTCCTGGAGTTCAACTTTAAGCATACCAGAAAAAAAATGTCCATGAAATGACCCCCACATACCCATCTGGCCCCAGGTTGCCTAGATGCCTGTCCAACATTGCATTCAAGGTTTCCTTCCAACAAGCAGAAACATTTTCCACAAGAGAAAACTCGACTTTACTTCATCGTATTATGTTTTCGCTTTTCAGCTTCATCCAATTTTAAGCTTTTGTTTTTTCCAATTAACACATTTTTTTTATTTTTTTTTTGTTTAAGTATCACATCTTATGAATGGAAGCTACATTTTGTCACTCTAGCTGGCTGAAAAAACCCTTTTTCTTATATCAGGCGGTCCTCTGCCTCTTAGTTAAATGTTACATTTGGAAACGAAGACAGGAGATGGTGCCAATTCCTAGTAGGCATTAATGCTGTCCAAGAATAATAGGGAGACGATCCAAAGCAACCATAAAATTGATGATTTTCCCCTTCCAATTCCTGTCAATGAAGAACAGTCAGAATAAGTGGAGTATGTCGGGTAGACCTGGTTAGAGAGTGAAATATATGCTTATAATATGCCTATAAATCTGTGTTCCCTGATCACACGCTCTGTACTAATAAACGGGTAATAGCAGCATACACCGCTACATACTCAGCGGAGGGTCAGTCTGGCAATCTTCAAAGGGAAACTATAACATTTGGGGTGCACTTTTATCCCCACATTTTACATTTTGTAAGGTTTTATGTTGCATGTACTGTAGAGGTCGACCGATATGGGTTTTTCTCTGGCCGATGCCGATATTTAGAAATCATGGTGGCCGATGGCCGATTTTTTTTTTTTTTTTCCTTTTTTTTTTTTTTTGAAAAACAAAAAAGAAAAAGATATCCCCTAGAGTGGGGTTTTTTAGCAGCAATATATTATCTGTAAAAGCTTATATTTGTACACAGTAGAAATAACTACTGAAATGCAGCGAGTAGTTTGTTATGTAAATATTTATTAATATAAAAAGAGAATTGAATAGATGACACAGTAGTCAAGAATTGAACTCCACTTGGTGAATAAAAAACATTATACCGTATATACTCGAGTATAAGCCGAGATTTTCAGCCCCTTTTTTTAGGCTGAAAGTGCCCCCCTCAGCTTATACTCGAGTCATCGCCGTCTGCCTACCTGATCAGCGTGTCGAGCAGACAGACGGCGGCCATTCTACTATTCAAAAGCCGCGCCTCCCTGTCTGTGATAGGCGGAACACTCAATTTCCCAGCAGTCAGTGGTCCGCCTATCACGGACATCCTCTCATCCTCATACTACGGACGAGGATAAGAGGATGTCCGTGATAGGCGGAACACAGACTGCTGGGAAATTGAGTGTTCCGCCTATCACAGACGGAGGCGCGGCTTTTGAACAGTGGAATGGCCGCCCAAGCGCCGATGCCGTCTGTCAGACGAGAAGAGCGGCGATCCTGGCATGGCAGAAGCACACAGGCTCGGGACACAGGTAGGCTGCACACACAGGGATGGACGGACACACAGGGATGGACGGACACACAGGGATGGACAGGCATGTCTCACCCTCGGCTTATACACGAGTCAATAAGTTTCCCAGTTTTTTTGTGGTAAATTGGGGGCCTCGGCTTATATTCAGGTCGGCCTATACTCGAGTATATACGGTACATATGTACATATATGGACAAAAATTGATTATATCACGTGGACACTACACCTGTATATACAATGAAAAAATAGTAATGATAACCCTGACGTGTTTCGACCCTCTTTTTTTTTTTATCCCCCTTCATAAAATCTAACAGACACCTTTCCCACTGGGGGATTTTTCAGGCGCTTTTTTGGCTAAAAATAGCGCCTGTAAAGTGCCTGCAAAACGGCTCCCCTGCAGTCTGTGTGGAAGCCCCGAGTGCTGTCACACGGAGGCGATGCGCTGGCAGGATGTTAAAAAAAAAAAAGTCCTGCAAGCAGCACGTTTGGAGTGGTGTATATACCCCTCCCCCCACCACTCCTGCCCATTGATACTGCCAAAGCGCATGCAATGCGATTTTTGGCAGCGGTGCTTCACGGTGCGCATTTAACCTCTTCCTCGGCCGCTAGCTGGGTTATATGCGCCCCACTAGCAGCCGAATAGCACCGCTAAAATGACGGTAAAGAGCCGCTAAAACTAGCAGCATTTTACCATCAACACCTGCCCGCTCCAGTGTGAAAGCAGCCTTCATAAGTGATACAGAAAATTTCTTACATTTAAACATTTATTAAACAAAACAAACCTCCAATCAGTTTACTTGTATATATGATTTAGATAAAAAAATATATATATATATATTAAATAAAAACAGGTAGTCAAAACTTTTGGATGAAAAAAAATGGGCTAACTTTACTGTTTTATTTATTTATTTATTTTTTAAATCATTAGTGTATTTTTTTCCCCCAAAAAATTGCATTTGAAAGACCTCTGCGCAAATGCCGTGTGACATAAAATATTGCAACAACCGCCATTTTATTCCCTAGGATCTCTGCTAAAAAAATATATATAATTTTTGGGGGGTCTAAGTGATTTTCTGGCAGAAAATACAGGACTTTTACTTGTAAGCAACAAGTGTCAGAAAAGATTTGGTCTTTAAATGGTTAAACTGAGAACTCTACACACAGAGCTCAGTCCATTCATAAGTGTAAACATTTGTATCTCTTTACTCTTTTCCTGGCAGAGCCCAGAGAGGAGGAAAGTCGCTTTACTGAAGACTCCGGCAACTTGCATTGACTTCTATTACAGAAGTCATTTGCAAGACGCGCTGTAGTTGTAAATCGGCCTTTTTATCAGCACAATCGGCCGATGCCGATTCATTAAAAAAACGGCAAATATCGGCCGATATATTCGGTCGACCTCTAATGTACTGTGTGTGTATCTGCATGTGGATGCTCCCTGTACAGCCACATATGCTGTGCTGTATACAAACTACCATGTAATACAATTATAATTCCATCTATTGGTTCTTTTTATCTTGACAGATCATCTTGTGACGTTACCCCATGTGCAGAAGTATCTGAAGTCCGTCCGGTACATAGATGAGCTGCAAAAATTTGTGGAAGATGACAATTACAAGTAAGTTTGTTGATCATTATTATCTTTTTACTTTCATTTTTTATACTTGTCTCTTTCTGATATTTTAAGGGTACGTTCACACCTATGCATCTTTTAATGTACAAGTTAAATATAGAATACACAATGAATTACATATCATTCTCATCTTCATGGTTTAGTGTGGTTCTGTTTGGTGTCACCGGTGTTTTTAGTGTGCACTATAACACTCGTTACGTTGAAATGAATAAAGAACAGTGTAAAAGTGGCAGAAAATGACCCACATAACTTGCATTAAAACTTATTATAAGTATAGCCACATATACAGAATGCATGTAAAATTTGTATACAGTATAAAAAAAAAAGTGATAGCCCAGGGAAATTCAAGATGCGGTTTTTAATTATTATTTCCTTTATTAAGGGAAAAAAGCTGTTCAAATCTGCCTGACCCTGTGTGAAAAAGTAATTGCCCCCTCCCATGCTAAAATCATGAATTAGCTGTGATTTAAAGTGGGAGTCTGCCGGGACTCCGCATTTTTTTTTTTTTTAAAAGCCAGCAGCTACAAATACTGCAGCTACTGACTTTTAAAATAGTGACACTTACCTGTCCAGCACGCCCGCGATGTCGGCACCCGAAGCCGATCTGTAGATCGTATCTCGGGTGCTGCCGCCGCCATCTTGGGTATGGGAATCAGGAAGTGGAGCCTTTCGGCTTCATTTCCCGGTTCCCTACTGTGCATGCGCGAGCCGCGCTGCGCAATAAGGACGGTCCCCGCTGCCTCTGGGATCTGTGTGTTTTCCCAGCAGGCAGCGGGTCACTTGCGGGAAGGGGCGGGCACTTGCGGAAAGGGGCGTAAAATACGCCCCTTTCCGCAGAGAGCTATCCCGGAAGTGGGTACAGATACCTGTACTGTACAGGTATCTGCTCCCCCCTCCCCCCTGAAAGGTGCCAATTGTGGCGCCGGAGGGGGGGAGGGTTCCGATGAGCGGAGGTCCACTTTAGGGTGGACCTCCGCTTTAACTCCGCTTTCCAAAAATTTGTGGTTAAAGAGGAAGTAAAGGCTGTTAAAAAAAAAAAAAAAAAGCAACCTGCAAGGCAAAGGCATAATGAGCTAGTATGCATACCTGAGAACAAAGCCCCCGAAGCGGTCCTCCATCTTCATCTTCGCTGCCGCCATGTATCCCAGAGTGACTTCCGGGTCTTGCTGCTCCGGCGCTGTGATTCGCTGGAGCCGCGATGACGTCACTCCCGCGCATGCGCACGGGAGCCGACACGAGTGGCATATCACCGTGATCTGTGGCCGACTCAGTGTGACTACACGCCGCTGTCTACGGCGCTCTCCTAAACTGTATAGGTTTAGGAGATATTTCTTGGACCTACAGGTAAGCCTTAATCTAGGCTTACCTGTAGGTCAAAGTGGTTTGTAAGGGTTTACAACCACTTTAATTTCACTTGCCACACCCAGGCCTTATTACTGCCAGACCTGTTGAATCAAGAAATCACATAAATAGAAGCTATCTCACAAAGTGAAGCACGCTAACAGATCACAAAAAGCCACATATCATGCCACAATCTAAAAAAATTCAAGAACAGTTTAGAATCAAAGTAATGTACATGTATCGGTATAGGAACGGTCTCAAAGCCATTATCCACAAATGGAGATAACTTTGAACAGCATGACGACGCCTCATCCAGGAGGTCATAAAAGAACACAGAGCAACATCTATAGAACCGCAGGCCTCACTTGTCTCAGGTAAGATCGGTGTTCACGATTCAACAATAATAAAAAGACTGGGCAAAAATGGCATCCGTGGGAAAGTTCCAAAGCCAAAGCCACTGCTGACCAAAAAGAACACAAAGGTTCATCTCACATTTACCAAAAAACATCTTGATTATCCCCAAGACTTTTAGGCAAATATTCTGTGGACTGATGAGACAAAAATGTTACTTTTTGGAAGGCGTGCGTCCCATTTCATCTGGCATGAAATGAATACAACATTTCAAAACAAGAACATCATACAAACAGTCAGACATGGTGGTGGTAGCGTGATGGTCAGGGGTGACTTACCATAATTGATGGAACCATGAATTCTGAACTCTAACAGAAAATTCTAAAAGAGTTTGTGAGCTCAAGTGCACTTGGATTATGCAGCAGGACAATGATCCGAGAAATACAACAGCAAGTCCTCCTCCAAATGGTTTAAACAAAGCAAAAATGTAGGTTTGGAGTGGCCTAGTCAAAGCCCAGACTTAAATCTAATTGAGATGCTGTATCATGACCTTACACAGGACATTCATGCTGAAAAACCCTCCAATGTGGCTGAATTCTGTAAAGAAGAGCGTTCCAAAATTCCTCCACAGCAATATGAAAGACTCATTGCCCGTTATAGCAATCGTTTGATTGCAGTTATTCCCGCTAAGGGTGGCACGACCAGTTATTAAGTTTAGGGGACAATTACTTTTTCCCTTAAAGCCAGGCAGGTTTGGTCAGATTTTTTGCTTTAATAAATGAAACCATTATTTCAAAACTACATTTTGTATTTACTTGGGTTATCTTTGTTTGATAATATTTGTTTTATGAGTTATTTAAGTGTGACAAATATGCAAAAAAAACACAGAAAGGGGCAAATATTTTTTTGCTTTTATAAATGTTCTCTTATGTGTGCATGTCATTTCCACCCTTCTTTCTCTTTCCTGTGTTAATCTTGTGCATGCGCGGTTGTGTGTAAACCAAGCCTCTATCCAGGAAGGTGAGGAAGAGGGCACAGTATTGCGAGACTTCCTTTCCTGTGCCGTTCAGAGTGAAAGGAAATAAGCTGGCATGCTGTGGATAGTGAAACGGTACATATAGCATGCCATTAAAGATGCTACGGACTGGGCGGGCTCCGATAACATCATTAGTTGCAGGACGGATTGTGAGGAAACTATTAGAGGAAGTGACATTTCACGGGCAGCGATCAGCTGCCTGTTCTATGCAGATTATAATGAGCTGAAGTTGAAATGGAGGGTTTACAACCACTTTAATTTGTTCATAAGCAACCTGGAGGAGGATGGGGTAAACAGTTCAATCTCTGTATTTGCGGACGATACTAAGCTAAGCAGGGCAATAACTTCTCCGCAGGCTGTGGGAACTTTGCAAAAAGATCTGAACAAATTAATGGGGAGGGGCAACTACATGGCAAATGAGATTCAATGTAGAAAAATGTAAAATAATGCATTTGGGTGACAAAAATATGAATGCAATCTATAGACTGGGGGGAGAACCTCTGGGGGGGTCTAGGATGGAAAAGGACCTGGGGGTCCTAGTAGATGAGAGGCTCAGCAATGCCAAGCTGCTGCTAACAAAGCAAACAGAATATTGGCACTAAAAAGGGATCAACTCCAGAGATAAAAGGATAATTCTCCCCTCTACAAGACTCTGGTCCGGCCGCACCTGGAGTATACTGTCCAGTTCTGGGCACCAGTCCTCAGGAAGGATGTACTGGAAATGGAGCGACTACAAAGAAGGGCAACAAAGCTAATAAAGTTTCTGGATGATATTAGTTAGAGGGGATATGATTTCAATTTATAAATACCATACTGGTGACCCCACAACAGGTATACAACTTTTTCGCAGAAGGGAGTTTAACGATACTCGTATCCACTCATTAAAATGAGTAAGCCCTTGTACACCCGGTTGGATACTCCGAGGGAAAATGTCCGATCGGACCGTGTTGTCGGATAATCCGACCATGTGTGGGCTCCATCGGACTGTTTCCGTCTGAATATCCGACCGACAAAGTTTTAGAACTGTGGTATAAAATTTTCCGACAACATGATCCAATCGGACTTTGTCCTATTGTTTGTAGAGAATTCCGATCGGACAAAGTGCCACACATGCTCAGATCAAATTCCTAGACCAAAGCTATTGGCTACTAGCCTGAACGTAGTCCCGTCGTAATGAAATAACGTCATCACGTTACGAACGATCGGATTTTCCGACAACTTTGTCCGACCGTGTGTATGCAACACCAGTTTCGGACAAAATCCGTCGGACAAAATCCGACGGATTTTGTTGTCGGAATGTCTGACCGTGTGTACAAGGGCTAAGAGTGGCAAGGATGTAGAATTCCCTTTCCACAGGCGGTGGTCTCAGAGGGGGGTATCGGTAGTTTCAAGAAAGTATTAGATAAGCACCTGAACGACCGCAACATACCGGGATATACAATGTAATACTGACATATAATCACACAACATAGGTTGGACTTGTGTCTTTTTTCAACCTCACCTACTATGTAACTATGTAAGTGTCAAGTAAAGTACCAAAAAAATAAATATACTCCCAAGAACTAAGAATCCCCCCCACCGCCTCAGGTCCTCAGCAGCATGCCCCGCAAGATTCCTGGAGTTTTACCAAACCCTGTACTCCTCTAGGGTCTCCTTTGACAACTGTCAGCTGCTTCGGTATCTGGATCGAGTTTGGCTCCCTACCTTAGAACCAGCAAAAAGCGAGAAGCTAGATGAGGACATCTCCTTGAAAGAGGTCCAGGAGGCAGTGGGGACTATGCAGTCGGGGAAAGCCCTTGGACCTTAGGTGGAATTTTACGCCACCTATCAGGAATTGCCGGCTCCCAGGCTCACTGCATTGCTGACACAATTCTCAACACTAGGTTCTCTCCCTAAGTCAATGTCTGATGCGATAGTGGTCTTGGTGCCCAAACCCGGCAGGAACCCTGAAGAATGTGCCTCTTATAGGCCGTTTTATTAATTAATGTAGATGCCAAGTTGCTGGCAAAAGTACTGGCCATTCGCATGAGTAAGGTAATGGACGATCTGGTTCACATTGACCAGACGGTCAATTCGGTCCCAAATTCCTTCACTGGCTGAGCCTACTGTATCAAGTCCCTAGGGCGAGGGTTCGTGTGAATTATACCCTCTCGGACTACTTTCTCCACTAGAGGGTCTCCCAATCTCTGGTCTGTGCCTCTAGCTCTCACTGGAGGGCTGAGCTTTGGTGGGGGGTGGAAGCAGCTGGCTCAGGTTCTCAGCGGAAAGCAGAGAGGCTGAACCAGGTGTCGGTCCAGAAATCTAGGTTGAATCACGACCATATGGTTGCAAACTTTCCCCAGCCCGGACTGGCTCAGTGACTTTAGCCTGCTGTTGATCTTTGGCTGTACTTCTCCTTTAAAGGGGTTGTAAAGGTAAATGTTTTTTCACCTTAATGCATTCTATGCATTAAGGTGAAAAAACATCTCACGCCGCCGGCGCCCCCAGCCCCCCGTTTTACTTACCTGACCCCTTTGAAAGTCCCACGCTCGCCCCCGCCGTCCTCTTCGCCGCTCAGCCTGGCCGCTGATTGGCTGGAGTGGATGAATTGAAAGCAACGCAGCCATTGGCTCGCACTGCTGTCAATCTCATTCAATGATGCAGCACGCCAGGGGGGGGGGGGGGGTGAATGAGGGTGTGTGAAGCCAGCCAGGAGAAGTGATCTCATTACGAGGCCGGGTCCTGTTCTAAAACAAGGAGCTGATATCTAAATGTGCCTGCTTTCACTTCCACTACTTGGAGGGACAGAGCAGGTATCATGCTATGGGGCAGATCCCCTGTATCCTGTACCCAAAACATACAAAAAGGATGGGTTTCTTTTTTCTCCCTCTCTTCTTTCACCCCTTTATTCCTTAACCAGTTCCCGACCGGCGCACGCCAATGTACGTCAGCAGAATGGCACGGGCAGGCATATTGGGGAACAGGTACGTCTATTCTAATATGCCGCCCTGCCATCACGTGCCGGTCGGGACCCCCGTGAGTCCGGTCGCGGGTCCCGTGGACTCGATTGGCGCTGGGATACCGTGATTTTCTCACGGGGCGGCTGAACGAGGAGATGCCGTTGTAAACAGCATCTCCCCGTTCTGCCTAGCAACAAGTGACGCTGATCTCTGCTCCCTGTGATTGGAGCAGAGATCAGTGTTCACTAACACAAAGCCCAGCCCCCAACAGTTAGTAACACGCCCCTAGGAACACTTAACCCCTACACTGCCACCCCCTGGTTAACCCCTTCACTGCTAGTGTCATTTACACAGGAATCACTGCATTTGTATTGCATTGATTGCTGTATAAATGACAATGGTCACAAAAATGTCCGATGTGTCCACCATAATGTCGCAGTCACAATAAAAATCGCTGATCGCCGCCATTACTAGTAATAAAAAAAATTATTAATAAAAATGCCATAAAAATACGTATCGGCCTAAACTGAGGGGAAAAAAATGTTTATATATTTTTGGGGGATATTTATTATAACAAAAAGTAAAAAATAATGTGTTTTTTTTTTCAAAATTGTCGCTCTATTCTTGTTAATAGCGCAAAAAATAAAAACCGCAGAGGTGATCAAATACCACCAAAAGAAAGCTCTATTTTGTGGGGGGAAATAGGACGTCAATTTTGTTTGGGAGCCACGTTGCACAACCGCGCAATTGTCAGTTAAAGCGACGTAGTGCCGAATCGCAAAAAGTGGTCCGGTCTTTGGCCAGCAAAATGGTCCGGGGCCGAAAGTGGTTAAAGCAGCTGTAAGCAGAGCAGTCCATGGGAGCGTTTTTTTTTTCTTCCTGGTTCCGACCTGAGAAGCATTGACATGCTCTACAACAGGGCTGCTCAGCCGTACGGGTCCTGAGTTTTTTTTTTTACTTCTACATGTACAGAAACATTATAAATGGTTTGAGTGTTTTTTCTGCTTTATAGAATAGAAATGTTATTTTTCTTTAAAAAGTTTTGATACAAATAGTTCTCCTTTACCAGGCCAAGGTATGTTTCTTGGGACGATACAGTCCTGCCGACAAAGTTTAAAAAGAAAAAAAAAAAAAACCTTTCAAATACGTTTGGCACTAAAAGGAAGGCATTGTGTCCGTTTTATCACCGGCCTCCGGTCAGCTGTCAGCCTCTCAGCAGAGACAAAGTGTATTTTGTTGTAGCTCCTGCTCATTCATTGCCCCAACTGCAGCCATAATTTATATTATCCGAGGTTTTAATTCATGAGGAATTAAACAGGAAATGCCCCCGCCGCGCTCATCCCAGATGTATAGACCAGATACTATATTTATCTGCAGTAAGTCCCCCAGCATCAGCTCTGACGAATAATGTCTCCTTTATGCGCACGGGAAAGGCCGCGCCGAATTCCAGGTAAAGAGTCCTATCGCTTTTCACTCCTAAATAAGCAAGTCAAATCTGCAGAATGTGGATTGTAGATTGACGCTTTTATCTCCAGGAATTGCTCCATTTCAGAGGCTGCAGAGGACTAATATACTGAACTCCGTCTGGTTTTGTCATTTCTTTTCATGAGCTGCTCTAATACAGATACTTTTTAACAAACCTTCTGTAGCGTCACCCCTGTGGGGTTCTCTGTTCTGCGCCTCGACTCCAAGAATAACCTCAGCCCCTCTGATACACCTGGCTGAATAAAAGCACTGCGAGCACAAGTAACACAAGTGAGAAATACCCTTCGCCTGGCTGGGGGGTATCGCCAATAAACACCTTTTCAGTGCCCATCAGTGCCGCCTCATCAGCGCCCATCAGTGAAGTAGAAAGATAATAAACCCAGAAGTGATTAAATACCCCCAAACGAATGCCCTATTTGTGTGAGCAAAATTATAAAAATGTCAGATGGTTACAAGCAAGCTTGTCATTCACAGTGTGAGAGCGCTGAAAGCTGAGAAATGGCCTGGTCAGGAAGGGGGTGTAACCCCCGCAGTGATTGTGTATCAGATCAGCTATCCATCCTTGAGCTCCGCTGAACCCCGCTGAGCAAGCGAATGACAGGTCCATCTTCACTCACTGTGCAGAGTGGACCCGGTCCCACTCTCCTCTATGGGGGGGGGGGAATAAATTTTTTTTTTAAAAAAGGGTGGAAAAGGGACCGCCAGTCCGTTTTCATAGGACCTCCATCCATCTGGACTTTGCAGACAGGAGGTAGGAACGTGCTCTCACGTTGAAATGTTTTAACTATGTCTCCATACTAAAATTACTATATTTTTATATTGTGATTATAATGTTTAATGACTTGCCATACTAAACCAATGTATCTCCAGACGTAGGTAATGTCCTGATGAAGCTGTGAAGCGAAACTAGTCGAGCAATTACGCTCCATTTCAAGTTTAGAGAGAGAGGCTGCAGAGGACTAATATACTGAACTCCGTCTGGTTTTGTCATTTCTTTTCATGAGCTGCTCTGATAAAGATACTTTTTAACAAACCTTCTGTAGCGCCACCCCAGTGGGGTTCTCTGTTCTGCGCCTCGACTCCAAGAATAACCTCAGCCCCTCTGATACACCTGGCTGAATAAAAGCACTGCGAGCACAAGTAACACAAGTGAGAAATACCCTTCGCCTGGCTGGGGGGTATCGCCAATAAACACCTGTATAGTGCCCATCAGTGCCGCCTCATCAGCGCCCATCAGTGAAGTAGAAAGATAATAAACCCAGAAGTGATTAAATACCCCCAAATGAATGCTCTATTTGTGTGAGCAAAATGATAAAAATGTCAGATGGTTACAAGCAAGCTTGTCATTCACGGTGTGAGAGCGCTGAAAGCTGAGAAATGGCCTGGTCAGGAAGGGGGTATAAGTGCCCTGTATTAAAGAGGGATTCCACCAAAAAAAAATAATATTAAAAGCCAGCAGCTATAAATACTGCAGCTGCTGACTTTTAATAAATGGACACTCACCTGTCCCGGGGTCCAGCGATGCCGGCAGCCGAGGCCGATTGATCGCTCGGCTCTCGGCTGCTGTAGTCACCATTCTAGGTGAGGGAATCAGGAAGTGAAGCGAATCGGCTTCACTTCCCGGTTCCCTACTGCGCGAGCCGCGCCGCGCAATAGGAAATCTCCGCGCTGTCACTGGGAACTGTGTGTGTCCCAGCAGACAGCGCGGCAGGGCAGGAAATGGCGTAGAGTCCCGCGGGAGTCTATGCCCGGAAGTGGGTGAAAATACCTGTCTTGGACAGGTATCTCCACCCCCCTACCCCCTGAAAGGTGCCAATTGTGACACCGGAGGGGGGGAGGGATCCGATCAGCGGAGGTTCCACTTTAGGGTGGAATCCCGCTTTAAGGTGGTTAAAGCATTTTTTCACACCTGCCAAAAAAAATTTGCACAGTACTATAGGTCTGAAGGTGACCTTTAAAGTCCATCACTCAAAAGAAATATATGCATTCAGGACTGAATTGATGGGCTGAACAAGGATGAAGATGACAGACCAGGAAAATTGTAAAGGCAGTTTCCTTTTTTTTTTCTTTTTTTTATCCAGTCTTTTTTAAGTCATCTCTGGCCAAACCGAATAATTTATTTTTGTTTGTGCGTGGGTAAGTTGATTCATATGCCAATTTTTTTTTTAAAATTCTCCCACAATGGTGAGATTTCCAGCAGTAGTTTTTAGTCTGTGCGCTTCCTTTAATAACGAGATATCCTGGCTGTAGTTTGTGTTTCTGCTCCCACACTGATTACACCGCAGTAGTTTGTGTCGTTGACCTTCCCACAATGGTGAAATGTTTCCCCAGTAGTTTGTGTCAACACTCCTCCTACAGTAAGTTTTCACCGTTGATAGTGGCGCAGCGGGGTGCACCATAAAACACTTACCATCACTTTACCTGCAGATGCAATTGTTTGAAAAAAAATGTTGGTGATGGTAAGTCTGTGGTGGAGCTGTTCCATGCAAACACTAACACTGTTGTCTGTCATTTTGATTAACCAGTTCCCGACCGGCGCACGCCGATGTACGTCGCCAGAATGGCACGGGCAGGCATATTGGTGTACAGGTACGTCTAATCTTAAATGCCGCCCTGCCATTGCAAATGGGCCGCCGGCAGGTGTGTTTGTGTGCCGGCCGGGACCCCCGTGAGTCCGGTCGTGGGTCCCGCAGACCTGATCGCCGCGGGCATACCCGCGATCGTCTCACGGGGCGGCTGAACTGGGAGATGCCATTGTAAACAGCATCTCCCCGTTCTGCCTAGCAACAAGTGACGCTGATCTCTGCTCCATGTGATTGGAGCAGAGATCAGTGTTCACTAACACAAAGCCCAGCCCCCTGCAGTTAGTAACAAGCCCCTAGGAACACTTAAAGAGGGATTCCACCTAAAAAAAAAATATTAAAAGCCAGCAGCTATAAATACTACAGCTGCTGACTTTTAATAAATGGACACTCACCTGTCCCGGGTTCCAGCGATGCCGAGGCCGATCGATCGCTTGGCTCTCGGCTGCTGCCGCCACCATTCTAGGTGAGGGAATCAGGAAGTGAAGCGAATCGGCTTCACTTCCCGGTTCCCTACTGCGCATGCGCGAGTCGCGCATCGCAATAGGAATTGTCCGCGCTGTCACTGGGACCCGGGTGTGTCCCAGCAGACAGCGCGGCAGGACAGGAAATGACATGGGAGTCTATGCCCGGAAGTGGGTGTAAATACCTGTCTTTGACAGGTATCTCCACCCCCCTCCCCCCTGTAAGGTGCCAATTGTGACACCGGAGGGGGGGAGAGTTCCGATCAGCGGAAGTTCCACTTTAGGGTGGAACCCCGCTTTAACCCCTACACTGCCACCACCTGGTTAACCCCTTCACTGCCAGTTTCATTTACACAGGAATCAATGCATTTGTATAGCAGTGATTGCTGTATAAATGTCAATGGTCCCAAAAATGTGTCAAAAATGTCCGATGTGTCCGCCATAATGTCACAGTCACAATAAAAATCGCTGATTGCCGCCATTACTAGTAAAAAAAAAAAATATTAATAAAAATGCCATAAAACTATCCCCTATTTTGTAAACGCTATAACTTTTGCGCAAACCAATTAATAGTCACTTATTGCGATTTTTTTTTTTAAACAAAAATATGTAGAAGACTACGTATCGGCCTAAACTGAGGGAAAAAAAGTTTTTTTATATATTTTTGGGGGATATTTATTATAACAAAAAGTAAAAAAGAATGTGTTTTTTTCAAAATTGTCGCTCTATTTTTGTTTATAGCGCAAAAAATAAAAACCGCAGAGGTGATCAAATACCACCAAAAGAAAGCTCTATTTATGGGAAAAAAAGGACGTCAATTTTGTTTGGGAGCCACGTTGCATGACTGCGCAATTGTCAGTTCAAGCTACACAGTGCCGAATCATAAAAAGTGTTCTGGTCTTTGGCCAGCAAAATGGTCCGGGGCTGAAGTGGTAATGGTCTCTGAACTGGCCCCCGAGATGTGCCCCACCTATCAGTAATAGGACACACTTGCAACTTACTACTGCAAAAAGTACTGCCCACCCTAGCATCCCTTTTTATACCTGTAAAATGAAAAATCCCGGTGTGACTTGGAACAACCCTCGTATATACAAGATTGCAGATACAAGCACCCCAGTCAAATGTGGAGTACGGATGAACTATTCTAGTGCTGGAGCAGCTAAAAAAAAAAGGTCATAGCAGACTCTAAATAGGAACTCATTTTTAAAAACAAATGTAATCACTTTTATGTTAAAACGAAGAAAGCCAACTACAGGAGCAGAGGGAGTTGGGTTCTGGGAAATTTAGACTGTTGTGTTGTTTTTGTTAGACAAATATAAAAATCCATACCGGACTGCAATTGAAATTTGTTTTTTAAAAGGAGTGTTGTGGCTTTTATGGCAATTATATGTTGTGGTAAACTGAGGGAAACACCACAAAGGAACCCTTGAGAACATCAAACCTTCTAGGATTAATCTTTAAAAAGCTATCAGCCTCTGCATGTCCCCTAAAAAAACAAGAGGCTTTTATGGCGGCAGACCCCCTGCCTCCCTCCTATTCATTACCAAGAGTTATTTGGAGAACCTCATGCGACCCCCATTTAAGTACTCTTGAAACTGAAAACTTTCTAAACTTAAAAAAAAAAGTTTGAAATTGAGAGTTGACTTTTGTTTCCTATTCAGCAGAGGCCCTTACGTTAATCCTTCTATATATCCTGCCAAGCTTACCTCTCCCTTTAATTAGTAGAGCCACACTGCTATTTTACTACAATGCAGTGATAGACAGGATGAGAGCCTTTAAGGGCACCACTTATGTGGATAATAATCTCTTAAAGACCAACTCAAATATCATTTAGAAACTATAAGGAAAAAAAATCTACTAGAAACTAGGATACATTTTCTTTAGAAAGAAATATTTGCTAGAAACTGTTAGCCCTTGTACACACGGTCGGATATTCCGACTGTGTGTGGTCTGCATCGGACTGTTTCCATCGGAATATCCGTCGGACCAACTTTTCCAACTTGCCGGAAATATTTTCCGTCAAAATGCTCCGATCGGACATACTCCGATCATGTGTAGAGAATTCCGATCGGACAAAGTGCCACGCATGCTCAGATCAAATTCCTACACCAAAGCTATTGGCTACTAGCCTGAACGTAGTCCCATTGTAACGAAATAACGTCATCAAGTCGGATTTTCCGACAACTTCATCCGACCGTGTGTATACAACAGTTTCGGACAAAATCCGACGGATTTGGTTGTCGGAATCTCCGACCGTGTGTACAAGGGCTTAGTCTGTAAATAATTGTTTTCTGACGCTAGGAGAGTTGAGATGCATCATTTATCAACTCTGATTCCTGATGCACAGATTTAGTGCCTATGGCTCCCCGTCCATGTGCCAGATTGGCTGAGAGCAACTCATTGAAGCTGTGAAGGAAAGCCGGCTTTTGTGAAGTTGTTTAATAGTTTGATGGTTAGCCAGAGGATCAATATGATTAGCAAATGGCTAATATTTCCAGCCATGGCAGCCAACATGTTCCCTTTAACAAGCATCTTTTAAATGAATGCTACATTTGCAGTCTTAAATTTCAAGCCCTGGTGTAGCTGGGGAGGGGCACAGAAATATTGAAGGGTCAGTCCACCTAAAAGCAATAGTTTAGTTATAGGTAGATCTGTCAGAAACCATGAGACTGAGACAGAAGTACAATCAAATAACACTTGTTTATTAATAACAATAAAAAGGTAAATAGAAAAAAGCGTAGTCAAGCATAGCCAGAGTCCAGTAGCCAGATCGGGTAGTCAGCCAGTCCAAAGTTCATTAACCAGATCGGGTTATCAGCCAGGCCTGAAGTCAGGGATCCAAGGAGAGCAATTACAAGCAGGATAAGAAGCCAGGAGGGATATCAGCAAGCCAGTCTTGAAACAAACAGCAGGAGATGGTTCCTTGTGATGTGACCAACGCGAAGGCAAAGGAAAGAGTGAGCTGGAAGGCTTTAAATAGGCAGGTCAGGCGAGCATCATCAGGAACAGCTGGTAACTGTGGAAAGAGAAGAGAGCTGGCAATTAGCTGACAGCTGAGGGGCCAGCCCAGAGGAGGAAGGGCTAAGCCAGCCCTGACAAGATCCCAGAGTAATGAGCCAGCTGCTGGTCTTCTACTTGTCCTAGATACCCCAACAGAGAGATCTCCCTGCCATAATTTCCAGCTTTATTCCTGTCCCCCTGGGAGATGTGGGTGCCCCAGTCGACCTTCATATGTTCCAGCTCCTCCTGTTACATAATCCAAAAATATAGAATGAATTCAAATCACCCAGGGTTGATGGGAGCCCCTAATAATGGCAACAGCAGGTGTGCAGCCTGGGGAATGCAGCTCGGAGATCTCACCAGTTGAGTCCCCCGGAGACGGAAGAAACTGTCGGGAGGGTTTAAGTCTTCAGCGTTCACAAAGATTGAAATATCAGTTTTGGATCGACTGACCACATAAAGATTTAACATGTATTCAGTGCATAAAATATATATATATATACATACACACACTGTGTGTGTTTGTAATATTCAGTATATTGGTTCAAGGTCTGTTTACAGTTTTTTGGTGTTTTCTTGGTGACTCAGATGCGGCGCTTTTAAATATTTACAGATTGCTTTCCTGAGACATTTTATTTATGGTTCTTTGTAGGAATTGATATTTTTGTTACATTTCCGATGCAAGCAAAGCCCCTGACATTGACATCTGTTTCTCATGGAAAGGCTCCCGGAGTGCAAACTCTCCAAGGTCCCCTCCTCTGTTTACAGGCTTATTACAAAGCAAATGCAGCCAGGAATACCAACCCATGAACTGCCAGGCTATTCCATGATTCATGGCAGCTGCCAGAGCCCAAAGGGATTCTGCCCAACCTGCCTTTGAGTAAATCTTCCACCATAGAAATATGAAGACTGCCATTGCTAACTTCACCCTGAAATTGCTAGTTTCCTGGCTGCCATTTTAATCCTCTGGCTTCAATATGCTGCATATTTATTCTGGTTCGGTCATTCAAAATAGTGAGGTCAGAGGATCACCATGGCAATTGATTGATAAGAAATCTGCAATGCCAGCCTTTGTTTTCTTTTGTGATGTTTCCTTTCATTTGAATTTTATTGTAATCAGTTTTAGCCAATGATGTCTGGGAGAGGGCTGGACTACGTTATATGTTTAAATTATACCGGGGCTCGACCCTTAAATCCTTTTTTGGATTTACAAGCGGAGTTTGCCCTTCCCCGTAGCCAATTCTTTAGGTACCTGCAATTGAGGCATGCCCTTAAGGCACAATCATGACACACTCGGCTCGGTCCAACCGACCATGCTTTGATTCAGGAGGTTCTTTTGGAAAGAGACAAGAAGGGTATGATATCCAGAAGCTATGCCATTCTTAATGCCCTACAGGATTCTTCTAAATTACCCTGCAGGCGTTGCTGGGACACAGATATAGGCGCGATAGATGGGAAGACATGGGAATTATGTTTATCATCTGCCCCATTAGTTTCAGTGTCAGCCTCTCAAAAACTATACCATATAAAACCATTTATATTTACTTCCTAAAGTCTATAGAACACTTGTTTAATTATATAAATGGAGGAAAGGCAACACTCCTCTATGCAGAGTCATCTTAATAGCAGCATGAGCCCCTGGGCAAAGTAATGCACTGGGGCCCCTACAAGCCTTCCCCAATTTACGTACCTACTCTCAAGAATGACAGCATAAATAGTTGATAGATTTGAGCTTATATTTCCTAGTACCTTCAATAAATTGATTTTAAACCAATAAGAAAACATGCCATAAATCAAACACTAATTAACACAACTATCCAAACGAGCTAAAAAGTTTTGAAGAACAAAAATGTCACCCTATACATAATGTTGTTATACCAATGGTGGAATACCAGGGTCTCAAAGGTCGCACTTGTGACCGGGCCCCCGACGTTCCGCCACTGTCGGGCGTCTCTCTCATAAAGCCCAGAGCCTGCACTGACAGTTCCCCCTCTACCCTTGCATACATGGAAAAAGAGAAAGCCGATCTGCTCCTTCTCCTCCCGCCCCTCTCCTCCTGTGTGCACCAACGTGAGTGTGAATGATTAAATTCAGCTGCTTAGCTTCACACTTCCCGCTGTGCAGGCTCTGCACTGTATGAGAGAGATGCCCTTAGCTCAGGATCCTGCTGAGGAGTCACTGATGGGTGGCACTGATAGGAGGTATTGATGGGCACTATTATGCTGCATTGATGAGCACTGATGGGTATTGATGAGCACTGATAGGCGGCATTGATGAACACTGATAGGTGGCACTGATGGGGCTGCACTCATAATCAGGGCAGTGTAAACAATGCACAGACAGTCTTTCAAGTTAATGGCTCTCCTTTCCTTTCCTCACACAAAGCAATTCTATTGTCCCAAGTATTACCTGTGTTTTAAATAAACAGTTCATGTTGAGCAACCAACCAAGTGTTGCCTTGTTTGTGGTTGTCCGTGGTTGGAATATCTGATATCTATATTCAGACTGGGAGGTATATGATGAAAGCACTCAAGCGGAGTGTGGGACGTATCGTTACAAGCACAATTTCAAAAACATACCAGTGTGAACCAGAGCTTTGCTGAAAAGGCAGCATCTCAGGTTGTACACATGCTGGGGCCATGAATGCTTTGCTTCGTTACTATGGCAAGAATTCTCACCATTTGCATTTGGCGGGCACTACTGGTCGCCAAAACGCAACCCATTCAAATAAAAAGGTCTGTGCTGCAACTTTCCCACAACCATGGGAAATGCACGTGGTAGTGGTGGAGGTGCAGCATTTAGGGGGTTAAAACTGGTGGTGTAGAGGCCACATATAGCCTCCTCACCTCCTGTCAAATACCTCTGAAAAGCAATCCATGTGCGAGTGGCAGTCTTTTATAGTAAGAGACTCAGAGCAGCAGAGAGGGACATATGCATTTGTCAAGTTTTTTTTTTTTTTTGGGGGGGGGTGGCGTTTGGCCAGTGGACTCACCAATTTTGCAGTCTGTAGTGTCCTCCAATTGAAGTTTTTCGCATCTTCACACACACCTGTCTAGCACCATGCTGTGTGTGTGCACATCAGGGGCTGGAGCTACTAGCGTGGGCACGACAGGGATTGGTCACTATACAAGGGGTCTTCAGCATCCTGGGGGCCTGTTTTGTTAACTATAAATTCTGCTGTATCTAAAATCTCAGATATTGAGTGACACACTGCAGGATCAGCACTAGCAGCTACAGAGGCAGCACAGTTCACAGCCCTCTTGTTACATCACTGCCCGTGGCATGATGGGGTGTTTACGTCACAGGGGGTAAGGTCTCAGGATGACATCACTGGGTGGCCATGCCCCATGACTATTTAAGTAATGGCACATGATGGCCCCAGAATTACAGCGGGAGCAAGCATCGGGAGAAGACAGCGGAGAGAGGAGAACCGGCAGAGGGAGAAGACAGCTGAGAGAGGAGAACCAGCAGTGGAAGAAGACATCAGCGGAGAGAGAAGAACTGGAGGATGAAGACATCGCCGGAGGGAGAAGAAATCGGAAGAGGAGACACCGGAGCTGCTTTAATAAATTTGTCAAAACCCTGTGTACTGTTTTTATTTTTGACACTTTTTTTTAGGTGAATGTGTAGGGGTACAATGGCCTTAGGCTTTGTTGAGACTTATTGTTGGGGAGGAGGGGCGCATACAGTTGCGGCGCATTTGTTGTCGAAAATTGGATTAAAACAGTTAAGGACGAGGCATCGCCTGTCAGTAGCCTCTCGGGGGGTAGCCTTGGGCTTTAGAGGCGAGGACAATTTAGATGCATGTCTAAATTTACCCTTAGGGCCCTTTCATACCGGTTGTCCGATCAGGTCCACCTATCAGTTTTTCAGGCAGACTTGATCAAACCCTCCTGTCTCCCCTATGGAGCGTTGACATCCGCCGCTATCCGATCTTGATTTAAAAAAACAGGCGGATAGAGGTCCTATTTTCCATCTGTCTGACGGGTCGGATATGTTCAGATGAAAATGGACAGATGGTCCGCTTTCACCTGATCTCCCCATAGAGGGTGGTGGGACTGTGTCTGTCCCTTCTCTGCGGAGCGGAGACGGACCAGTCATCTGCGTCATCAAGCGGATTTTGTCCCATGGAGGAGCCTGTGTGAAAGGGGCCTTGCTAGGATTATTGATTTTTTTTTATGGGGGGGGGGGGTCTTTGGAGCGGCATTGGGGGTCCAAACAAACTTCTAATGTCTCTTTTTTTAGACAAGAGAAAGGGACTGAAGAGATCATTCCCTTTCTCTGCAGGCTCAGCTGCAATACTTATGGATGGAAGCCTCCTGAATAGCGGCTGTCATTCATTCATAAACAGTGACAGCTGAACATATGAGCGATCATTACTGAGTGCATGTTTACCAGCCCCACCGCTCTCCATCCTGACACGCCGCACTCACCAATGTCCCGGGCAGCAGCTGCGAGAATGTCGGCATGCAGAGCTGCATGGAGGGGCTGCCGGGGATCGGTGAGCGGGGGACACTGAAGGAGATGCCAGTGGGGGGGGGCATCATTTCGAAAAAAAAAAAAGATAAAAAAGTTTAACTCTGTAATTGCCGGTGGGAGTGGCAGCGGAGGGAGCCAGATCCACGGAGATTGGGGGGGGGGGGGGAGTTCACTGCACCTGGGGGGTAAAAATGAATGCTGTGGGGACAGATGCAGTGGGCAGAGGACAATGTAGGGGGGGGCAGAGCAGGTATTTTATGTAGTGCAGGGGAGGGGGGGAGGCGGGGGGGGGGCAGTGGGTGGTAGAGAGTCGCTAATCAGATCTATTTTGTTCAGCAGAGTCTATTGAACATTTCTGATATAAGTTTATGGTCACTGAAGGGACAATGAGCTTATAACAGAGCAGCAGGGCCGTCTTTAAGGCAGGGAAAAAGGGGAAGCTGCCCTGGGCCCTGTCATTGTTGTGGGGCCCAAAACAGTTGCCTCATACTTGTCTACTATTCAGGTTTAAATTCCCTTGTCCCTTGAAGTTTTAGTCCTGTGCTGTGTCCCAATATCTCAGTGTGCAGTGCTGGTACTAATGCTGCCCAGCTCTGCCCTATTGTTGTGTACAGGTGACTCACCTGCAGACCCTGCGTTTACATGTAAATAACTGGCATTCATATGTAAATAGTGGTGACAATACTAAGTAAATAGTTGTGGCCGGCGGCATTGATATGTAAATATGTATATCATGCTCCCCTGCTGCGAGGAGATGATGTGCTGTAACTGCTGGCAACCAATCGCAACTGCTGCCTGATACAGTAAACTGATTTTAAGTCTAGTTGCTATTTATTGTATGTCTCAGAGTAGGTGGAGAGGGAAATTGCATGGGGGGGGGGGCCCAAGAAAATTTTTGCCCAGGGTCCAATCAATATTAAAGACGGCCCTGCAGAGCAGGAATGTACGGTGTACGGACTTGGCCACCTGCAGGCACTTCTGTAGGTCCTTATGGCGTACGGACCTTGTAGTGAAAGGGTTAAAGGATTTGGGTTCCCTATAGTTATATGAGAAAAAGTGAAACATTTTCTCTTTTTTTCCAAACTGCTCTGTGATCCAACTCGGGGTCGGGCCCCTGAAACTGAAGTAATCTTCCCATAATTCACCTGTAATCGCTATGTCTGCCACGTCTGACGCTTTTACGATTTTTGGATACCCAATGTAGCCGCAAAGTTTTCTGTAGAGAAAGAGAAACTCAGTCTTTACTAAAACAAAAATAATTCCATACATTAGCTGTCTGTATATTGTACATCGGAGGATCAACACAAACATTTAAATATTGAACCTTCTGAATCTTTCAAATAAATAAATGTCTGAATAATGTCTTGTGGAAGAAATCCGTGTTTCACAGTAGAGGGGATTCATGATGTTTATACGTGGCAAGCTACAGAAGTATATATTTATATAGATTGACTTTTTTTTCCTAGACAGATCCTGCTGTCTGGTTTGTTACTTACTGCCTGTGAGATATGATGATCTCCGCAGAGTAGTGACTTTTTCAGTTTCTAAAGCTACAATTCCCATGGGCTTTATTGGCAGAGAAGCTCTAGTGGTTCTGGGTCAATTTTTTTTTTTTATATATTCTTTCTTTTCTTTTTTCCTCTTTATACATTTCCATTTATAAAAAACATCAATACAATTTATTAAGAGGTCTTCTCACACCGCCTCTTCTTACACATTACAAATTGAACAACCCCATAGTACCCTCAAATCCCCCCCCCCCCCCCCCCCGGGCAAAAAAAAAAAAAAAAGAAGGGGAGGTATGCCCCTCTATCTCCCCCTTCTCCTTCACCGCCCTCTCTGTCCCCTTCTCACTCAAGCATTGCGCAACAGTCCCCTTCTCCAAGAATGTCAGCCATTTTCGCCATATCCCTTGGTGTTCCCCTTCTATATCCTGTAATTTATGTATCGACTCTTCTATTAACCTAACTCGCTCCACCCTCTTCACCCATTCCAGTATTGTTGGAACCTGTGTAGTTCTCCAATAGCATGGGATCAAAGATTTGGCTGCATTCAACAGATGCGGGACTATCGTGCCTTTATATTGCCTTACTCCTATCTCTGTATCATGGAACAAACACGCCCATGGGCATTTACTAATCCTCCTTCCTGTCACCAAAAATATGATTTCTATTATTTTGTCCCAAAAAGGAGTTATTTTAGGGCAATCCCATCATAGATGTTTGAGGGAACCCTGTTCCGTACATTCCCTCCAGCAAGTTGATTGCTCTTCCCCACTGAGCCTCTGCATTCTTTGGGGCGTCATATACCACCTCGCTACTAATCTTTTGGGAGCGAATGTGTCATTTTGAGTATTTTCATCCTGTGCTCCTCATTTCTTAGTGGTCCTAATTCCCCTTCCCATTTCCTTAAGTATGTTGGTAACTCCGAATCTCCCTCACGTCTTAATATTTTATAAATTTTTGATACCCTTTTCACTAAACATTGTACATCCTTGAGCAATTTCTCCAGTGGTCTTAGCCGTGTCATTCCTCGTAAGGGCTGTGGGAGCCCTTGTGTGAAATGTACTGGGTCAATTTTATTTCACCTTTTTATAAACTTTATATCATTTTTGAATTTTCATCACAGCTTTATTTTACAAATATTTATTATGGGTGCAAAATACTCATTTTGTCAAGCATGTTTTAACCCTCTAATAAGAAGGCCCAGCACTAGCTGTGTAAATGTTGGAAGTTTATGTAAACAAATTAATTTTCAGTCAAGGTGGCCATAGATGAATCAAAATTCGAATGGTTCAGCTGAATTTTGAGGCATGTGCGGCCACTGCAGTTGAACAGAAGTTGCAATACTTTCTGTCACCGTATTTTTTGCGCAGCGGTCTTACAAGCACAATTTTTTTGGAATAAAATACACTAAATTAAAAAATAAGACAACAGTAAAAGTTAGCCCAATTTTTTTTTATATTGTGAAAGATAACGTTATGCCGAGTAAATTGATAGCCAACATGTCACGCTTCCAAATTGTGCCCGCTCGTGGAATGGCAACAAACTTTTACCCTTAAAAATCTCCATAAGCGATGTTTAAAAAATTCTACAGGTTGCATATTTTGAGTTATGTTGTTTTTTTTATTTATTTTTACACTGTTCTTTAAAAAAAAAAGAAATTGTCACTTTTATTTCTATTGCAAGAGATGTAAACATCCCCTGTGATAGAAAAAAAAGCATGACAAGACCACTTAAATATGAGATCTGGGGTCAAAAAGACCTCAGATCTCATATTTACACTAAAATGCAATTTTAAAAAAAAATGGCCCTTTAAGAGCCATGGATGGAAGTGACGTTTTGACATCGCTTCCACCCTGCAATGATATGGAGACGTGTGGAGGCCATCTTCCCCTCACTTGTCTCCATGTTACACAAGTGGAAACATCCAATCACCTCTGCCGCTGCCGACGGCTCCAGTAAATGGTGGAGAGCGGCGGGAGGGGGTGCCCCTCTCCCGCCACCGATAAAAGTAATCTGGCGGCGATTTTGCCACAGAGACCACTTTTATCTTTAAGCGAATCGCCCACCGAAGAAGACAATACCATGGTTATGGCAGCTAGATGCTGCCATAAAAACGATACTCCTCTTCAAACTGCCGACATATAACGACGGTGGGTGACTCCGGAAGTGGTTACATTTAAATGCAGTATTTCCTACATGCTTTATTGAAAAGAGGTATTTCTTTCATATTAAGCATAATTATCCCAGACAGGAACCCAGCTTCTCTATAGAATGTGCTATCTATAGCAGGCCAAGAAAGCTGTCAACCACTACATTGCTTGGTTTGGTCTCCATGTCCTCAGATAGTCTTGGTCATACCGTAACATTGCATGTTGTTCTTGTCAAATATTTATTTATGACTGGCTAGCTGCCAGAACATAATCCTTGAGGAGCTTGTGAGTTCTGCGCACCGGTTATTATTTGTGTGAAATATGAGTTTAGTCAAAATTGTGGAGGATGAAACGCGAAGTTTGAACGAACACCACGGAGTACAAAGCTAAGTCATAAAATTGAAAACATTGACAATAGTTAGCAGTGGATTTGTAAAGGATCAGAATATGGGATTTATGATTGCCAACTTGCTTTTAAACCCTTACAAACCACTTTGACCTACAGGTAAGCCTAGATTAAGGCTTACCTGTAGGTCCAAGAAATATCTTCTAAACCTATACGGTTTAGGAGATATTTGCCAAAACACAGGCACCGCTGTCTATGGCAATATGCCGCGAGTGGCGGCTCCCATGCGTGGGAGTGACATTATCACGGCTTCATCGAATGACAGCGGCGGAGCAGCGAGACCCACCAAGAAGATGGCGGCTCCGGACTACAGGGGACAGCGGTGACTTCGCTGGCTCCTGTGTCAAGTAAGTGACACATAATGGGCTACTATGCGATGCGATGTGATGAATAGTAGTCCATTTTGCTTTACCTTTGCAGGGAATCAAAGAGGAAGTAACACCCATCAGGGTTTACTTCCTCTTTAAAGGTGCAAGGTCCAGGACTGCATTGCATTCTTGGAACAAACATGCAAGCCAGGAGTCCGGACTTACATTGGCTGCGTTCATTTTTTTTAGTTGGCACTGCATCTTTCAGGTTCACCAACTTCAAACTGAACTCTGGACAGGTATGAAAAATGACCCGATTATTTTCAATATGCATGTGTTCAAAAATGAAATTAATCCTAAAGTGAACATTTCATTTTTAGTCCTCAAGTCAGGGAAATTCAGGCCCCAAAAACAAAGTGAAACGACCACACGGAGGTTTTCCTGGCTATTATAAAAAAATACATGCATCTTGTTTTGTTTGCTCTTAGGAAGAAATGTTATTTTTAAAAGTTTGGAATGGAGTACAGAATTAATTTAAATACTGCTAACAAGTATACCAACACCTATTCATATTTACCTTTAGGTGCGTACAGTTACAGTGAGCCTTGTTGTTCTCAGTGACAGACTATTGTGGGTATTCTTTCATCACACTAAAAATCTGAAAGCCGTCCAGTTTTAACAGGCGAACCTCTGCATTTTAGGAATTGCCCTCCAAATGGTTTTTCCATTGTTCAGTCTCCAGCTCGGAGCCATGTTGTGTCTTGAAGGTTTTTTCTTGCCGCTGCGTCTCTTTCAGACATCTGGCCAGCTTCAGAGGAGGAAATAGATTTGTTGTGTTTTGGTGAACACGAGGTTTGCAGATCTGATGGTTACCGTGTTACCATACAGTTACACTAGGCAATGACAGATGGAGTGGAGATTGAGGGGGGTCTCTGATTACACTGGGGAGCAGTGACCTTGGTAGGACACACATGGCTACATCATTTTTAGATGAGATTTGGATTTTTCAATGAGTTCTGAAAATAGATGGAGCTGGTTTGTATTAACATTGACATTCCAACCCAAACCCCTTCCCTTTGACATCTGTGTCGAAAAAAGTTTTACTTAACGAACGCAAATTATACTCATATGCAGGAGAAAAAAAATGACCTACAGATGTAGTCAATGATTTATTCAGAAAATGATTGTATGTCTGTAGGTTGACACTTCTGAGCCAATCAGTCTTGGGAAAAAATTGATGAATTTGTCCAGCCAGTCATTATTGTCCTTCAGGGATAAGGTCAGCACAGGACACAACTGCATAGGGCATCAAAGTGCCCACTTTACTGGTGGCATTGTGCTTATATAAGCCACGATCTCTCTACAGGACAGTCATGTAGCAGTAGTATATTTTTACCACTGTCGGTGTCCATGGGTATAGATCAGGGGTGTCCAAACTTTTTTCAAAGAGGGCCAGATTTGATGAAGTGAACATGCGCGAGGGCCGACCATTTTGCCTGACATTCTTTGAACCATTAAAATTCGGTCTAAGTGTGTTCGTTCGAACACTAATACACGGCCCAACAAGAATTCTCTTGCCTTTGTGGCCGTGTGTGTTGCAGAGATGAGCTTGGGCGTGTTATTTGGATATACCGTATTTATTGGCGAATAGCACACACCTTCACTTTAAGAGGGAAGTTTCAGGAAAAAAACTTAAACTTTTAAATAAAAAACTGTGAAGCAAAATAAGGGTCAGTGCCCATCTGTGCGCCCACCATTGCTGGGAATGCAGCCCCCACCATTGCCAGGAATGCACCCACCATTGCCAGAAATGCACCCACCATTGCCAGGAATGCAGCCATCATTAGCCAGGAATGCAGCCACCATTAGCCAGGAATGCAGCCACCATTAGCCAGGAATGCAGCCACCATTAGCCAGGATCTCACTCACTATTAGCCAGGAATGCAGCCACCATTAGCCAGGATCTCACTCACTATTAGCCAGGAATGCAGCCACCATTAGCCAGGATTTCACTCACTATTGCCAGGAATGCAGCCACCATTGTCAGGAATGCAGCCACCATTAGCCAGGAATGTACTCACCATTGCCATCAGTGCAGCCTTGGAGGGGGCAGGACGAGCGCCAAAGAACAGGAGAATCTCCTATTTAGACAGCGGCCTCTTTAAGAGAAAGTCCCGCCTCCTTTGATGGACAGAACAGTCGTCCAATGGCGGAAACGGGACTTCCTATTACAGAGGCTGCGGTGTAAACAGGAAATACTCCTGTGTGCACGGCGCTCGTACCTCCTCCCATCTCCGAGGCAGCCAGACTGAGACTATATATCTTTTGTGGCCGCGGCGCTGGGAGATTGTCGGGGGCCACAAAAGATATATATGTTTAGATAACCAGGCGGGCTGTTCAAAACCCGGGCCGCAGGCCGGACTTTGGACATGCCTGGTATAGATGAACCTTGATCCTAGTAAGCCTGAGTATGTTGGTGAAGGTAGTCTTGTATTTATTTATTAGTAGAAGAGAACTGTAAGTTTATTGATATGGACTTTTTTTTTTTTAAAGATATACATATGAATGTGGGCAGTCTAATGCAGATTTCTTCTCAGGTCTCGTTCCTATGGCAGTGATGTCACTGGGACAAGAAGTATTCATAAGTCTCCAGCAGAGACACAGACGGTAAATAAAAGAAGGATTTATTATTTCCTCAGGCTATCCAAAGCTAAAAAAAAAAAAAAGTTTGGCTGGAGTTCAACATTAAGTGATGCAGCTTAGTGAATAGACACCAATGAATAGACACCAATGATACTGATGTTAAGAGTTGTCTCTGACAGCGGTCAATCACATAAAAAATTTCACTTTGCAACTTTTTCCATTGCAAAGGTGAATCGGATTGGTTGAGACGGTTCTTTCTTTGTATGTTTCCAGCACTAACTATAATGAATTCTTGCATCATTGTTCAAAATGCAGATAAGTGCGCCCCTTGGTACAGGGGTAGGTAACCTTTGGGTGGTGTAAATCTATGTGGACAACATGGAAGAGATCAAAGATCATAGGTGTGCAGATTCTTTTTTTTAAGACGTTAACTAGCAAGCCTTCAATAAAAAGTCAGGGCAGCATGAAGAAAGATTGGAAACATCTAATAAAACTGTCACCTTTGCCTATGCACACACAAATCCTGGCACCGGCCCTGGGGCAGGGTACAGAGATCAATAGTATGTAGGCAAGGCAGTGTCCAAGGGTGAATAGTAGGTAGGGCAGTGTACATGGAAAAGCAGGGCAGAGGACAGGGGGTCAGCATGGCACTGTACAAGGGGGTCAGGAGAGCAAAATTCGGGGGGGTGTCAGGAGGGCCTTGTTTTGGGGAGCAAGGAGAGCATGGTACTGAGGGAATCGGGAGCACACACACCACTGGGGCCTCAGGTAGGCAAACCATGGGGGGAGAGGAGGGCACAGATGTGGTTTCTTGATGCAGAGCAGCTGCTGTGACCGATCTACTTGTTCTGGTGGGCTTATCCCTGACAGTCCTCCTCTATTATCCATTCCACATGATGTCCACCACAAGCACCTTGGTTGGACTGGAGAAGGAAGGTCAGTGGGGATCCGCGCACTACACTCAAGGGATGAGCTCAGGTGCATTCAGACAGACGCTTGAAGTCGTCTGCACTATCCCACCTGAAAGCTGTCAAAGCCGACAAATAAAAATCACAGGCGGCGGAGACATTCCACGCCCCGTAGGCACACGTAAGCAAGGGGCATTCTGCAGGACAGGGAGGATTGGATTTGGCCGGTCCCTGGCCTGAGAGGTCAGGTGACTAACATGCTTGAACTCATCGCTTCCCTGCACCACTCTGCCACTTTCAGCACTTGCAGGTTGGCAAGGCTGGGACATGAGCACAATCTACCAGTTACAGTGCCTTGAAAAAGTGTTCATGCCCTTTGAAATTTTCCACATCTTGGCATGTTACAACCAAAAAGTTAAATTTATTTTATTGGGATTTTATGTGATGCAAGGAAAATAAGTGTTTTTCAAAAATTTTCACAAATACCTGAAAAGTGCGGCATGCATTTGTATTCATCCCCCTTTTTCCCCTCTGTCCTCCTTCCGATGTTGACTCAACGCTCTCTCCCACTCTAATGCCGGGTGCACGGTGTACCGCTACTTATATTGGCATGGGGCGGGGTCACCATGTGACGTCATCTGGAGGCCCCGCCCCATCATAATGTCACCGCCTGGGCATGATAGGCGGTGACATCATAAGTAGTGGGCCTCCGGTGACCCCGCCCCATGCCAATATAAGTAGTGCCACCTGGCATTAGAGAGGCAGAGAGCATCATTGGAAGAAGAACAGAGGGAGAAGACAGTGGAGAAGACCCAGCAAATGAGTGAGAAGATAGCATAAAAGACCCAGCAGAGGCAGAAGACAGAGGGAGAAGAACCAGAGAGTGCTAGGAGACATCAGTGGAGAGCGGAGAAGAACGAGCAAAGGCAGAAGACATCAGCGGAGCAGGCAAAAGACATCGCCAGAAGAGCCGGAGAAGAAGTTGGAAGAGACCCTAGAGCTGCCTAATAAATTACTTTAAAAACATGTGTTCTGTGTTTTATTTTTGACACTTTTTTTAGGTGAATGGGTAGGAGTACAATGTACTGTATACTCATTCACTTAGAATGGGGGGGCCGGAATCTAGGGGCTTCTAGATTCCGATAAGGCCCCCGCCCACAGACGCCGACAACCAACGGCCAGGGTTGTCGGGAAGAGGCCCTTGTCCTCATCAACATGGGGACAAGGTGCTTTGGGAGCGGGGGTGCAGAGCCCTACCCTGCCGCAAAGTACCCACCCCCCATGTTGATGGCATGCGGCCTGGAGCGGTTTGGGGGGGCGCTCACTCATCCCCACCCCCCTTCCTGACCTGCCAGGCTGTGTGCTTGGATAAGGGTCCATTAAAATCCATGCCAGACTGAAAGGCCTGGTATGCTCTTGGAGGGGGAACCTATGCCATTTTTTTTTACATTGTGCATGGAGTTCCCTCTAAAGATCGATACCAGATAGTGCTTGGTATTGTCGGGGATCAAAGTTGGATCCCTGTTTATTTAAGTCGCACGACAAAGTCGGATCCACAGTTATACAACTGTTTTGTCAAAATTGCAGCTTTGAAGTTGCACAAGTTTGAAAGGGGCCTTAGAGTCTACAATAGACTTGAGACCGGGGCGGAGGTTCACCTTCCAGCAGAACAACAACCCTAAACAAACAGCCAGAGCTTCAATGGAATAGTTTAGATCAAAGCAATATGTATGTGTTTTGAATGGCCCAGTCAAAGTCTAGACCTAAATCCAATTGAGAATCTGTGACAAGACTTGAAACTTGCTGTTCAGACACTCCCCATCCAATCTGACCAAGCTTCAGCAACTTTGCAAAGAAGAATGGGCAAACATTTCACCCTCTAGATGTGCAAAGCTGGTAGAGACACCCCCAAAAGACTTGCAGCTGTAATTGCAGCGAAAGACAAAGTATTGACTTGGGGGGGGGGGGGGGGGCTGAATACAAATGCACATCACACTTTTCACATTTCACATTTATTTGTTAAAAAAAATGTTGAAAATCATTTATCATTTTCTTTCCACTTCGCAATTATGTGCCGCTTTGTTGGTCTAGCACATAAAATCTCAATAAAATACATTTACATTTTTGGTTGTAATGCCGGTTGCGATGTGACAAAATGTGGAAAATGTCAAGGGGTATGAATACTTTTTCAAGGCACTATACCTGTCCATGGTCGTCTGGTAGATCGCAATCGCAATCCCCCTTTACTGGATATTACATTATATATAATATATACCGCATTTATCGGCGTATAACACGCACTTTTTTCCCCTTAAAATCGGGGGAAAATCATGGGTATGTGTTATACGCCGACCCCCCCGCCGATCTGCGCTGTCTGTGGAGCGCTGCCGACATTTACCGAGCTGAGCCGAGTGTACTGTGTACTCGGCTCCGCTCTCAGTCACGCCCAGTCCCGCCTCCTAGCCTTTACGTCCCGCCATTGGCCCGGTGTTGTGTCCATCACAGGAGCCAGGACAAGGGGCGGGACGGGGGCGTTACTGCGAGCAGAGCCGAGTAGCTGAGCACCCTCGGCTCGGTCTATGTCGGCGGCGGGAGGAGCCGAAGATCTCGATGGCGGCGGCGGGAGGAGCCGAAGATCGTGGCGGAAAATTTAAAACTAACCATGCTGCAATTTTGGGAAAGGCTGCAGGGGGACAGTGGAAGGCTACATTGATGGGCATTTAAAATGTTTAAAAGGTTTTTTCCTTAAACTTGCCTCCTAAACTTGGGGTGCGTGTTATACGCCGATAAATACGGTAATCATGGAAATATGGCACAGCAAATATGTAAACAAGTTATAGTCACATTAGAATGTCACAGGTCTGGGAGATAAGGAACGTAGAAAGAAGATTTTAAGAATAGCAGGTACAATATCTAAGGACAATATGTCAGCGGAAATGTCATTTAAATTAATGGCAAGATGGTATATTGTCCCACAAAGAGCGCATAAGAGAAGGCCGGACATATCAGCACTATGCTGGAGGGGTTGTGATAAGGTGGGAACTTTTGCACATATCTGGTGGGAGTGTGGTAAGATTGGCCCTTATTGGGAGAAAATAATAGGAAACATCTTCCAGATAACAGGGGAACAGGTAAAGAAGGATCCTTGGACATGTCTATTTCATGACACAGATAAAACAATAGGGGAATATAAAAATTCATTGATACCTCACTTATTGATTGCTGCAAAAAGCCTGATCCCAAAGAGATGGGGCTCTGTTGAACCCCCATCCATGAGGGAATGGTTAGCTAAAGTAGAGTGGTTAAGATCAATGGAGGAATCAATATTTAAAAGAGGAGATCAAGTGGAAATTTATCATAGCAAATGGGGAAAATGGTTGGAGTTTAAGAAACAAGGGAATGTCCCAGAATGAGTGGTCCCGAGGGGAGAGGAGGGGGAGGGCGGCGTCAAAATAGTAGAGAGAGAGACGGAGAGAGAGAGGGGGGGGTTGGGGAGGGAGATCTGAGGGGGAGGGGACGGGAAGATATAAGTTTATGGAATAGGAAGCATATTTTTGGTAATATTCCTACTTTTTCGAAATTCTTATAAAATAAATAAAAATAAAATAGAGGAAGATGTTAAAAAAGAAAAAAGGAAAAAGGATTGCATGTGATGTCAAAGTAGCACTGCCAATAGGCAAAATAGTGGCGATGAGAAGAAGGGCACCAAAAATCACAAGGGCGTAAAACTTGCCACAAATTTGTTGACGAGAGATTATGGCGTGCTATAAACTGATGCAAAAAAAAAAAAAAAAAAAAAAAAAAAAAAGAATGTCACAGGTCAACCGTAAGCAGGGGTGGACTGACAACTCATGGGGCCCCCGGGCAATAGGAGATTATGGGGCCCCCAGGCAATCCGAGATTATGGGGCCACACAGTATACACACACACAGTATACAATCACACAGTATACACATACATGTATACACAGACATGTTTCTATTGGCTGAGAAGGTACTGGAGAGGTGGGGCAGCTATAATCTCTGGATTTTTAGACCAAAAGGATGTCGGTAAGGGACATTTCACAGACAGATGTAAAACACAGATTTTTACATACTGTCCCTGGTTTTACTGAGGCTGGCAAACCTGATGGGGCCCCCTAGTGGCTCGGGGCCCTCGAGCAGTGCCCGAGTGGCCCAATGGTCAGTCCGCCCCTGACTGTAAGGTGATGACTTTCAGAAAATACATTGTTTTTACCATAAATGTGTGATGTTTTGTGCTGCAGTTGCTAAAAGATAGAAACATAATGTATTTTCATGATTTTGCACTGAATCCCACACACAAGAACTGTTCGTGTATCTGCAACTACAGTTGTTCCCAGATGGCAGAGAAAAAAAAAGACGAGGTGTAATATTAATTTAGCAGATGATCCAGTTTCCACACTGTAGTGTCGAAAACTTACCAACAAGTAGGGCTGCTGAACTCATTAGAATGTGTGGCGCCACCTCTTGGGCTAAAAACATGCAACAAGTAAATAACCATATTTACATGTTTACCCTTCCACAAGTATTTTTGTGCTTCTGTAGCAAACATTTGCTGTCTGGAGGATGGTGTAAATAATTCTGCTTACTTTGCTGGGATCTGTCTGCTATCTAAATACCCTGGAGCCGCATGAGAGATGCCGGTATTCTCTTCAGTGAGAGAAAATAAAACAAGTCTGGTTTTGTTACCCTGATCAACATGGTTTGTACCAAATATCATTTTTTTTTCCTGCAAAATCTTTCATTCTTGGACAATCAAAGTTAGTTTGTGCATTTTATTATATTACATATAGAATCCAGCTCATATCATTTCGGTATCAAACAATTACTGTAGGTAGGGCCATTTTTTAAGAAACTGTCAAAATTAAACAAGGGGCCACGCTTTACGTCTAGAGGAAAAAGAGATTTCATCTCCAAATACGGAAAGGTTTCTTCACAGTTAGGCCCCTTTCACACATGCAGACATTATGTCCATATTTCATCCATCCGTTTGTGGATGAAATACGGACATACATGCATCCCTATGGGATAGCGGGTGTCTGCGGATGAACATCCACAGACACCCACTATTGTCCGCCTCCGCTATTGTCCCATTCTGCAGACGGAGGAAAATCCTATTTTTCTATCCGTCTGCAGAGCGGATCGGATGAACACGGACAGACGGTCCCCCATAGAGGAGAGCGGAGAGCTGACAGGGTGGTCCCTGCACAGTGTGCGGAGACCGCCCTGTCCACCGCCGGCTCAGCAGGGCAACGGGGCGATCCCCGCTAAGCGAGCGGATCATCACGGCGCGGATCATTACTGATCCGTCCCGTGTGAAAGGAGCCTAAGAGCTGTGAAAATGTGGAATAGACTCCCTGCAGAGGTGGATCTGGCCGGCTCAGTGGATTGCTTTAACCACTACAATACCGGGGGGGCACTTTCGCCCTCTTCCTTCCCAGCCCAATTTTCAGCTTTCATCGCTCTAGCGCTTTCAGTGACAATTGCGCGGTCGTGCTACACTGTACCCAAATGAAATTTTTATCATTTTGTTCGCACAAATAGAGCTTTATTTTGGTGGTATTCACGACTCCGTTTTTTATTTTTTGCGATATAAGCGCAAAAAAAGTGGAAATTTGGAAAAAAAACTATATTTTCTTTTTTCTATTTTAAAAGAAATCCAATAAAATCAAATTTTGTCATAAATTTAAGCCAAAATGTATTCTGCTACATGTTTTTGGTAAAAAAAATTCCGTTAAGTGTATAATAATTGGTTTGTGTGATCAGGGACATATGTACGCAAATGATCATGTACATATGTGTGCAGATAATCATTGGGACATGTGATTTTAGTGGGACATATGTGGGGGACATGTGTTTTTATTATTAGGGACATGTGTTTTTATTATTTGGGGACATGTGTGTTTTGGGGACATATGTGGGGACATTGTGTTTATACTGTGTGGTGTGTTGTGTGTTTACACTAGACTGGTGATCAGTGAGTAAAAAGCTGTAAAAAACAGCTCATACTCACTGCTCATCAGCCGCTTCAGCGATCTGCTCTCCTCTCCTCAGCGATGACTTCTGTGTGAGGAGAGGAGGAGCCGATTGCCTAGCAACCGGCTGTTTGTTTACATCACATGATGGCCGTGATTGGACACTGCCGTCATGTGATCAGGAGGGCCAATCACAGAGCCCTCCTGCCGATCTGAGATGCGCCGTGTCCGGGTGACACGAGCACATCGGGATCGCGCCGCTGCGTGGGCACGCACGCACGCGCGATCCCGCTCCTTAGAAGTAGATGGCTCCCACCCGGCTGTATATGTGCATTGGCCGGGTGGGATGTGGTTAAGTAAGGCCTGGATTATTTCCTACGTGTACATAATATAACTTGCACTGACATTTATAGGTAAAGTTGATCCGGGGAAAATCCGATTGCCTCTCAGGGGATCAGGAAGGAATTTTTTCCCCTGCTTTAGCAAATTGGATCATGGCTCTGCTGGGGTTTTTTGCCTTCCTCTGGATCAACTGTGGGTATAGAATTGGGTATATGGGATTGTATGATATTATTTTTTTTTTTTGTTTTTGTTTTTTTGGTTGAACTGGATGGACTTGTGTCTTTTTTCAACCTGACTAACTATGTAACTATGTAAACAAACTAAGCAAATACAATACATTTCTAAGGTGACAGAAGATGAATTACATGCCAATCAAATATTTGTATTGTTAACTGCAGCTTCAAATCCACCCTCCTCTGCAGCATTTGGTGTTATAAAGTGAAGTCATTCAACTACCGTTCTAATTTTGTGTTTGTATGTGACGGGTAATATGATCGGTGTTTGCTACTTCTGCTAAAACCACAGTAATTAGTGAAGAGGGTACGCATACTAAATGAGTTACCCTCTTGCCAACATGCAGGAAACATTTAAAGCTTAACTCCAGGCAAACCACCAGAATACGCAGTTAAAATAAATTTACATGCCAAAAATGTTTGCTATTTTATGTAACTAGGGCTTTGACGACTTAGCTATGCAAAGAAGCCTGGTTCTGGATTGCTTGCGACTGATTGGATAATGAAAGAGCAGCAGCACGCTGTGGAAGTCATTCTTTTGCTCTCCCTTCCTGCAAGCATCTTCAAATTGGCTTGACTGGTGCTGACCCTTCCATTTGAATGCTCAAGGGCAGGAAGTTAATATAAGGTCATAGTCTGGTTAAAAGCGATAGTTGGATTTAAAAATATTTAACCAGAAATATAAAACCCCAATTTCAAAAAAAGTTGGGGCGCTGTGTAAAATCGACATAAAAACAGAATGCGATGATTTGCAAATTTCATAAACCCGTATTTTATTCACAATAGAAAACAGATCAAATGTTTAAAATAAGAAACTGTATCATTTTCTTTCCAATAATTTTTATTGAAGTTATATTTTTTCCATCAATAACAAGGGTTCACTTCTATACATATTTAGTTCACTTTCATAGTACAGTTGTGAGTCTCAGATCCGTACGAGAGAAGCCATAAGTATTCATATTAAAACACATATCAACAAACTGGTAAATTATAGAACAACCAACCTTCACCTGCCAGGACTATTCAATGAATATCAGACAATATTAACAAAAGCCTTTGTGGTTTACCATAGAAAATTGTCGTGAGTTGGAGATCTGTAAGCCAGATCTGAGTTGTAGTAGTCATGTAATAGTGAGCGCTTGCTGTTTTAGACGCTCCATAAAGTCCACTTTCACACATTTGAGATCCAAACTATGGGAGCAAAGTGGCCCTTTTCGTAAAAGATAGAGTAAAAGAAGAAAAAAAACAAAGGAGAAAAGAAAAGAAAAAAAGTAGAGCGGAAGAAGAAGGGAAAATAAAAAGGAGTAAAAGGGGGAAAAAGAGAGAGTGTATAGACGATCCCCACGCTCCAGCCCACTAACCCCCCCCCCCTCACGGTGACTGAAGATATCTAACCCAGGGATTCCATGTCTTTTCAAATCGGTTTTGTTGGTCTCGGAGAATACTAGTCAATTTTTCATTAATCATGATCCAGGAAATTTTATTTTTGACAAGCGCCAGGTTTATTTGAGGGGTTTTCCATGCACGCGCTATGGCAATCCTAGCTGCCAAAAAAATGTAAGAAATGAGGGATCTGAGATGTTTAGACAGGTTACTTGAGAGGTCAGAAAATAGCGCTGTTTTAACATTTTTAGGTATATTCACTCCGGTCACCGAATACACCAAATTAAAAATTCTTATCCAGAATCTATTGACTTTTGGACAGGACCACCATATGTGGAACATTGTTCCCTCTTGACCGCACCCTCTGAAGCAGAGGGGCGAAGCCTCTGGGTGTATTTTGGCTATCCGCGCTGGAACCAGATACCAACGCGACAGTACTTTGTAACCGGCCTCCACAATTGAGGTGTTCAAAATTCCCCTGTGCACCCCGGCTGACCACTTGGACCAAACATCCCCGTCAATCGTCTCCCCCAAGTCCGCTTCCCAAGCTGTTTGATAATTTTAAGAAAAAAAAGGGTAATTTTGAAATTGATGGCAGCAACGATTCTCAAGAGTTGGGACAGGGCAACAAAAAGCTGGTAAAAATGTGGTACTAACATGGTGGAACATTTTGCAAGTAATTAGGTTAATTGGCAATAGGTCCATCACATAATTGGGTATAAAAAGAGCATCTTATAGAGTCAGTGTATCTCAGAATTAAAGATGGGAAAAGGTTCATCATTCTGTGAAAAGCTGGGTTTAAAAATTGTCAAACAGTTTCAAAATAATTAAACCTGTGTAGCGCTTAAAACTAAACACTAAAGTGCATATATAGTGAAAATATAGAAGTATTCTGATGATACCACAAATATCACTTCATATGTGAAACCAATACTGATCATGCAATGCATAAACACTTACATTTTGTAAAACAATAAAAAAAAACAGGATTAATATGAACATGTAATAACATGTAAAAATGTAGTATTAAAAAACATATAGTAGAAATTAGTCCATAAAGCTTCATAAAAGTGCTAAAAATGAATTCACAGCTCTGGACCAGTGTGACCACTACAGCCAAGGAGGGTCAAAACCCGCTTTCTAGCCTCACCATGGACTGTAACAAGACAACTCCAGAGCGCCTCTTCACCCCTTGCTCCCAAGTGGCCAATGATTACCAATGATAAATATGTAGCGATATCCCCGCAGAAACCACTTGAATATTGTGGGTTCCCTACTCTGCTTCTTCAACCCCAAAGACAGACTCAACCCCACTGGCACACCCAACAGTAGTGTAGTGTAAATACCACAATGAAAGACACAGGTTATGGTGAACTCAGAAAGCAACTTTTTCTGTGAGATTGCTTAAGAGAATACGACAAACAGTCACCGTAATTATGATAAAGGACAAAAGTCACAGGAAAAGTCAACACGATCAGATCTGTGTGCTTTTAGGGGACTCCTTTAGGTGAAATGGTCCCAAGAGCAGATGTAAACAAGTCAAAAAAATGCAATGTTAAAGAGGAGGGCCGGTTTAAAAAAAAAAAAAATGTAAACGTCAGTAGCTGCAAACACTGTAGCTGCTGACTTTTAATAAGCACACTTACCTGTCCATGGCTAAGGGAAACAGGCAGTGGAGCCTTGCGGCTTCACTGCCCATTTCCTACTGCGCATGCGCGAGTCACGCAGCGCTTTGTGAATGGGGCGCGCTGTGTTCTGGGACACACAGTTCCCAGAACACAGCGCGACCCATTACCCAGAAGACGCCGCACGGGAGGAGAGAAGACCAGAAGATCTCCGCGGAGGAGGAAGAGGCAGATTAGGATGATATACCTAGCAACAGGCATTTCTGGTAAGTTAAAAAAAAAAATTCATTTTTTTTTCTGATTTTTTTCTAATTTTTTATGTATTTTTTTTTTTCAAGATGGCCCTCCACTTTAACTTTAAGAGGGCATCTGACAACCTCAATTAAATTGGGTTATATGAGTCCAGGCAGGAGGAGGGTAGAGGAATGACCCTATTTTGTCTGTCAGTCCTCTCCCTTCTTCACCCCAGCATCACAGACCCAGCAGGCCTGCTTAACTAAAATACCTGACCCAGTGCACTGAATCAATCCCCAGTGTGGATCCACTTGTAAGTGACTAGTGTCCCGAACACACATGGGGCCCTTAAGACTTCGGGTGACTTTAGGGTAGTGCAAAGGATCTTCACTGCCAGGCACAGTGCAACAGCAACACAGCCCTGTGTAACTAAGAAAGGCAGAGCAAGATGATACAGAGTTCTGGCTTAGGGAGTATTGGGCAAAAACCCTTTTACCAACTCCTGTGTCCAAAGCCTGCAGGGGAAGATGCTTTAGTACTGGTCCTTACGAGTGCCCGATTGACACCTCCTCATGGGAACATCGCATGATGATTGGGATGCCTTTGAGATCCTCCTTTAGCTCGGGATGCGTGACTTTCTGGCTGTAGCCAGTGCGATTCCCCAGATCTAAGGCCTCAGCACTCTGTCCCCATGTCCAGATTCTGCTCTGTCTCGTGGTAGCTCTCTCCTCTCCCAGAAAGCCTCTAGCTAGCTTTCTCCCTGTGCAGCAGTGCTTCTTGGGATATATAGTTCCCTGAGTGTTGAATTCAGTCAAACAACCTGAGCTTGGAACTCCATTTCCCAGAATTCCTTGCCACTCCTCCAGTCCTTCTTTAACCACTTCCCGGTGGTTCAGTTATCCTGACTGGGCGTCATATGACGTCGTGCAGGACAACAGCCGGCACGCGCCCATATCACTCTGATACACCGATCTCAATAAAGAGACTCAGACTGAGGCTCTTTACCACATGATCAGCCATGTCGAATCACGGCTGATCACGATGTAAACAGGAAGAGCCGCTGATTAGGGTGAAGTTGTGTTTTTTTTTCTGTTTTTGTTTTTTATTTGGGCCTTACCATCAGTAAATCACATAGGAGAATGTAAGCCTATGTAAGTTAAGATCTATTGTAACTCCCAGAACTAATAATAGTGGGTCTCCTTTTGGGTTTAATGTACTAAGGCAATGTCATCTTGCTACTATGTTTTCTCAGTGCATTTTATGTTTTGTTCTTTGTACGGAAGTTTTAAAAGCTGGTAAGCCTGTACGAATTTCTGTATTCTTAAATAAATAAACACACTGAAACAGAAAGCACCCCTGTGTGTTAATGGTTTGTCTCAACCATCTAACTACCACTTTCGCTTGACAGCTTGGTCTGTTAAAATAAGTTGGAGAATAACAAACTTACTGGCAGGTGAAAATAAAGGAAAAAACACTAAAAACAAATGCAGCCACTATATAGTTCATTGATTGATTCAGGTTCAGCATAGCAACTAGTCTAAGCCCTTGTACACACGGTCGGACATTCCGACAACCAAATCCGTCGGATTTTGTCCAAAACTGTTGCATACACACGGTCGGACAAAGTTGTCGGAAGATCCGATCGTTCAGAACGTGATGACGTTATTTTGTTACGGCGGGACTACGTACAGGCTAGTAGCCAATAGCTTTGGTGTAGGAATTTGATCTGAGCATGCGTGGCACTTTGTCCGATCGGAATTCTCTACAGAGCATTTTGTCGGAAAATTTTACCAACAAGTTGGAAAACTTGGTCCGTCGGAAACAGTCCGATGCAGACCACACACAGTCGGAATATCCGACAAAACTGTCCGATCGGACACATTCCGTCGGAATCTCCGACCGTGTGTACAAGGGCTAATAGTATAATCATTATAAAGTGGCAGCCTTCATGTTTTTTTTAAGGAAAGGTCATCATGCCAGTGCTCCAGTTTCTCCTTGGAGACAATATTCCTTTATTAACTTATTAAATCCTCCAAACAAGCTTTCTAAATTATCTGCCGTAAAAACAGGCTCTCTGTTTGTATACTGCACTCCTAGTAACCGATTAATTACTGGTTTTGTTTGACGGAGTATTAAGCAAGACCTGTTCATGTAATTACAAGTCTTTCTATATCTCCCACAATTCTAATTCCAACTGACTTTGCACATGCTCCGCGTAATTCAGCTAGCATGTTAATGACAGTATCAGAGACACATGTGTTTTGGGTTAAACGGTCTTAAACTGTGCAGCCAAAAGGCCATGCTTCAGTCGAGTATCCCTTCTCGAATGTAAGCTATGTATGTTATGTCTAAACGTACTTAATCCCCACAAATTACGAGATGTCTTGTGCAGCAGCATCGCTTGCTCTTGTTCCATGCCCCTGGAAAATTAAAAACTGGCAACCTATATTTCATTTGACATCAATGGAAAATCCAATTTCGTCATTCAGCAAGATTGGTCTGCAATTTAGGAAGGATGTGGGAAAAACGTCAGAAAGGACAAATTGCACTTTATGCCTCCTGATTGAATTTGCGTTGGCAAAAGCATTAAACAGATGCTTGGGAATGTTTCATTCGTGGTTCAACAGCTTGGATACCTCTGCTAAACTATGTACGTGGATTGTTTTGTGGATTGTTTTAAAGCTTAAAATGTTTGCAAAAAATGAAAGCACCATTAAATTCATCAATGGGAGCTGTATTACTTGGAATTGGAAGGTTTTGAATAACATCTAGGTACAAGATTTACTGGGGGTTAAAGGATGGTGCACAGAGTGATCTGTGGCAGTGGAAGGCCAAATACAGGAGAACCGATCCACTGTGTGTCTCTCTCTGCAACAGCTAAAAACTAGTTTCTCCTCCTCTCCCTCCCTGCAGCTTTCAGCTGCTGCATGGAGAGACACACTCCTGTAATTCACCTCCGCCACACCGATCACCCTCTGTGCATCATCCTCTAACCCCCAGCTGCCCAGGCCTCCTTGTATGGCCCCTGCCCCACAGTGCTGTTGGCTTCCCTCGTCTCCTCTCCGGACAGCTGCTGGAGCTTTCAGGATGAAAAACATTGAAGGGGCCAGTAAACGTGTAATTTACCAGCCCCTTCCTTTTCTGAACAGAGTGAGTAATCAGTACCAATCACTGTATTCATTCATAACTAAAGTAGTAGTAAATTGTGTTTGCTATGCTTCTGTTTTGTGAATGAACAGGAGCCGCTATACAGAGCTTTCTGTTTATTCACTGTCCAGTGCAGCTGTGGCTGCAAAGAAGGGGATGGAGGAATCTGTCCTAATTCCCTGAGAAAACAAAAAAATTAGACCTTGTAAAAAATAAATTAAAATGAGGAGATCGTTTACATGGGTTCTCTGGTGAATGTATAACCCTACCACCTCATTGCACACTGGCGTTTAGTGGCAGATCAACACAGCTCAAAATTTCAGTGCTGTGTGACATTCTTCACGCTACACCGCGTGACATCACAGGCAGGCGGCATGCGGGTGGGGGTTGTCGCAAAATGCACCTTCGCCTGTGTAGACAAAAATCCTTTGCTTCTATACTATGTTGAAACTCTTCTGTTCTTGGACTTCATGAATGTGTGGAGGTCATTCAATCCAGCAAACGATGGCCATTTTACTGATTGTACTCATATTCTATAAAATAATAGGAATTTATTAGTTGTCCTTCGTTAACCCAGCGTTATCCGTTACAAGGCCACGTTGCTGAGAATAAGTGACGTTGAGCTAGAGTTCCCAGCCCCACGGGATACAATTGCATCAGCTACTGTTTTATGTTTTATTACCATCCAGATTTTTAAAAAACGTTATTGAAATGTTAGGCAAGTTGCAGAAGACATTCTGGGGGAATTTATCAAGCAAGGCCCTAACATATCTAGCCCAATTTTTGTTGTCTCTTGTTGGTTAACAAAAATTCCAATGGTTTGACATTTATGCAACAGTTATTTTGAGTAAAACAGAAGCACCTGTTACAAGTTATGCTTTCCGGTCCAGTTTTATACTGCCAGGACGCTAGAGCAGTGAAGGAAATCTTATAGAAAATCTGTCGTGTACAATCTGATTACTCCTTTCTGTGCAAGAGAACGTGCCCGTGTTGTAGATTTTGTCTTCTATCCTCCTGCACTTTTAGGGACGTCTTTATAACACATGGAATTTTCTTGCAACCTGTGTCCCCAGTGCAGCCTGTGTCCCCAGTGCAGCCGGTGTCCCCAGTGCAGCCGGTGTCCCCAGTGCATGCTGTGTCCTCAGTGCAGCCGGTGTCCCCAGTGCATGCTGTGTCCTCAGTGCAGCCTGTGTCCCCAGTGCAGCCTGCTTCACCAATGCACCCTGTGTCCCCAGTGCAGCCGGTGTCACCAATTCAAGCTTTGTCCCCAGTGCAGCCGGTGTCCCCAGTGCAGCCGGTGTCCCCAGTGCAAGCTGTGTCCCCAGTGCAGCCTGTTTCACCAATTCAAGCTGTGTCTCCAGTGCAGCCGGAGTCCCCAGTGCAGCCTGTGTCACCAATGCAGTGGTGGTACTGGAGGGCGGTGTCACTGGAGGGGGGTGGTGGTGTCACTAGAGGGAGGGTGGTGGCACTGGAGGGGGGGTGGCAGCATTGGAGGGGGTGGCGGTACTGGAGGGGGGGTGGTGGCAGTCTGGAGGGGGGTGGTGGTACTGGAGGGGGGGTGGTGGTACAGTCTGGACTGGAGGGGTGGCGGTGGCACTGGAGGAAGGGTGGTGGCACTGGAGGTGGGGTGGTGGCACAGTCTGGAGGGGGGGTGGTGACTTACCGCCAATCAATCAGTCAATTTCCCCCTCCTCAGAATCCTGCAGAACGCAAAGTTCCTAACGAAGCGGGCCTCCAGGAGTGCCTTGCCTCAGAGAGCTCCTCCCCCGCCTTCACTAAATTGGCCTGAGTTTTTTTTCTGTGTCCGCCCCGCCTCCCTTACAGTCTCTCTGGTTCTGAATCGGCGGGACGGAGCCCACAAACAGACCCAAAGCGATTCTCTCTCACGCGGGTCTCTCCCCTCGTAGCGGGTGAAAGGCCCCTTCCCCATGGCATGAACCCGCGGCGACAGTGAATCACGCCACACACCCCCGGACAGTCAGGTGGGCCCCTCACACGGCGGGCGGGCTGCCGGTGGGCCCCCCCGAAGTGGCGGAGAGCTACAGGACCCAGTCGCACTTGCGACTGTTGCGACCCTGATAATTCCGCCACTGAGAGTGGACTACAGAGAACTCAGATCAAGGTGGCTTGAGTATTTTTTTGTTTTCTTTTTTTGTTTAAGCGCTGGATAGCAATAGTGTCTCACTGATTGGTTTTCACTGTTTGGTTTGAATTGCATTTCAATACTCACTGAAATATTCAATGACTTGTTTATTGACACAGTAATTATTCACTGCATTTCAAATCTTTTCTTTTTCTTTCAGATTATCTTTAAGAATTGAGCCAGGAAACAGTTCCCCTCGTCTCGTCTCCTCAAAGGAAGATATTGCAGGTATGCAGTGAATTAACAATCTTTCTTTTTTTAAGTAACTGGTAAATTTTTGCATATACAACATTTTGGGGTCTATTTATAATTGTTTTCCGGCAAGATTCACACAACTGTGACTGAGGATTCACACATAATTCCAGTTAAATCCAGTTAGAAAAATGTATGAATCTTGAGTGAAAGTTGTGTGAATGTTATGTGAACAAAATATAAAATGTAACCCCTTAGAGGGTTTGTGACGGATAACCATCTGGATTGGGGAAATAAAAATTGTATTTGAAACAAAAATCAACAACTCGGACAACAAAGGCAATGTATAGTTCTGAAACAAATCATTCTAAATGAATTAGCAGCCCGGGGCCGTCATGTTATAGAATCCGACATATGTACATATTCTGCTGGCTTGACGTGAATGACATAACAGAAGAATGCAGACTTTGTTCACAAATATTAAACTTTCCATATGTACGGGTTGTTTTTTGTGTTCCAGCCTTTTGAAACCAAATAAAAGCATTTTTATGGTACGGGCAAAGAGAAGACGATCTTTTTAACAGATTTACTGCACATGTGTAGTCACTTTTTTTTTTTTCCGGCAAAACAAAGGAGCTTTAGATGGTTTTGGAAAATAGAGTTGGTGTTTGGTGGAAACTTTGTGTGCTGCGTGTATCCCGAATAAAGCCTTCCCGAGGTGGGGGTGTGAGGAGCTCGTTTACTGTGAGCGTGACATGGGTGGAAATACATGGAGGGGTGTCACACTGGCATTGTTTTGTTTTGTGAGAAGAAAAAAAAAAAAATTAAAGTGTTTATTCACCTTTCAGAAAAAATGATAAGGAGAACTAACGCTATATATTCTCCCTACCCCCCCTGGTCCTTGCTGTACACACCTACGGGGATGTTGAGCTGTCAGTAGCCAGTTCAGTGGTCCAGGGACTTGAAAATCCCTACTCTTCTCCCTCTTATCTGTGCAGCTCTTCCAGGATCAATCAGAGCGATTCTGACAGGTCAGCATTGCCACAGATCTACTGCTCTGATCCATCCTGGCAGTGCGGCACTCCCCAGGTTGATGGACCGGCTGTGTGGGCACTGACAGTTCAGCATCCCCAGAGGTACCACGTGTAAGACAGCTCAGCATCCCCAGAGGTACCACGTGTAAGACAGTTCAGCATCCCCAGAGGTACCACGTGTAAGACAGCTCAGCATCCCCAGAGGTACCACGTGTAAGACAGCTCAGCATCCCCAGAGGTACCACGTGTAAGACAGCTCAGCATTCCCAGAGGTACCACGTGTAAGACAGCTCAGCATCCCCAGAGGTACCACATGTAAGACAGCTCAGCATCCCCAGAGGTACCACGTGTAAGACAGCTCAGCATCCCCAGAGGTACCACGTGTAAGACAGCTCAGCATTCCCAGAGGTACCACGTGTAAGACAGCTCAGCATTCCCAGAGGTACCACGTGTAAGACAGCTCAGCATCCCCAGAGGTACCACGTGTAAGACAGCTCAGCATCCCCAGAGGTACGTGTAAGACAGCTCAGCATCCCCAGAGGTACCACGTGTAAGACAGCTCAGCATTCCCAGAGGTACCACGTGTAAGACAGCTCAGCATCCCCAGAGGTACCACGTGTAAGACAGCTCAGCATCCCCAGAGGTACCACGTGTAAGACAGCTCAGCATCCCCAGAGGTACCACGTGTAAGACAGCTCAGCATTCCCAGAGGTACCACGTGTAAGACAGCTCAGCATTCCCAGAGGTACCACGTGTAAGACAGCTCAGCATCCCCAGAGGTACCACGTGTAAGACAGCTCAGCATCCCCAGAGGTACCACGTGTAAGACAGCTCAGCATTCCCAGAGGTACCACGTGTAAGTGCAGCGGAGACTGGGGGGGGGGTGGGGAAGGGTGTACAGTATGCATTCACCTTATCATTTTTTTCTAAAAAGGTGAACTATCACTTTTTACAGTGAAAGCAAGCCTCAGAATTAACTCATTGACGGTAAACATTACAATTGTTTAATGTTTCATTTTTCTTTATACATTTTTCTGTTTCTGCCTTTTCTCTATTTTCTTTTTTTTCCTTATGTTCATTTCATTTCTCCTATTAACCTTTGTACTCTATGCTTTCCCTTTCTTATTCTTACATCTTATATCCTTTTCATTTACTTCTTTTACTACTTTTTCTCTCTTCCCTGTCCCTACTATTTCATTCAATTCATTTCTTCTCTGACTAGTTTTTTAATTCCTTCACTTCTGTTTTTCTGTTTATTTTCTTTCCTCCACTTTCTAACTACTATATCTTTCTTTCTTTTCCTCTTTTATTACCTTACTTTCCATCATTTTTGCTTTACCTTTCTCCCACCCCCCTTTTTTTCATCTTTGTTAACTTAGTATTGTATTTTGCTTTTTATTGTTTTTCATTTTCTATTCCACTGCTTCTCTAAATGACTGACATTCCTGTGATGTGTAGAGATGACCTAGGACAGGGATATGCAATTAGCGGACCTCCAGCTGTTGCAAAACTAAAAGTCCCATCATGCCTCTGCCTCTGGGTGTCATGCTTGGGGCTGTCAGAGTCTTGCTATGCCTCATGGGACTTGTAGTTCTGCAACAGCTGGAGGTCCGCTAATTGCATATCCCTGACCTAGGAACTTAACCACCTTGGATGACCATCTCTGTGGATCAGGAATAGAAAGCAATTCAGGAAGGGAAGGGTTAGACCTTGTGGGGTATTTGGTTGACCGTGGAGCTGTGTAGATACGTGCTAGTATTCTAAGCAATGTGGAAAGCGAGGTTTTTAGTACAATAGTGCCTTTGAAAGGGGGTACCTGATGTCTATAAATAATAGTATGCAAGGAGTCAAAAGAGATACTATACAGAAAGAGATACTAAGATACTATAGCAGCTTCAGTAGTAGTACATGCTTTAGCTGGGAATGGATGAAGCCAGTCATGAATATGAACAAGCTGAGATGCTAAATAATAGATCTAAAAGTTGAGAAAGGCTAAACCTGTTAGGCAAGTGGGCTATTTCAGGACATCCATGGCAATTCTAGGAGTCCTCCATTGCCAAAGCTATACAGAGCAAATGGCATCAATTTGTTTAAAGGGTGACCTAGATATGTTACAAGGGCAATTAGCCAGGGCTCAAGTCCTGCGGGAACGCATGGGAACGGAGTTCCTGTACTTTTTCCACAACAGGAACTCAGTTCCCGTTAGCTTCCGTGTCCTGCAAGACTTTGAAGTGTGCGAGGTGTGTGGCAGGTGCTACACCAGCAGCTGCTGACACAGCTCGCAATAGTAAGTGACCTGACCATTCAGGCATTGCCAGTAGGGGACCCCATGACAGCTTCCGCTTCGATCTACCTGTCAATCACAGGTAGATCAGGCCTGAGCCGCTAAGAGATTGTATTTAGTCAGACCTCTCGTGATGCGCTCCTCCCCGCCGGCCCCTCCTGATTTTCTGTCTCCTCATCCTCCACCCCCCCCCCCCCCCCCAGTCTCCTACATACTTGCTCTGTGTGCCCCGCTGAATCCCCCCCTCCTCTATCTTCAGTGTCATATGATGAGAGAACCCAGAGGAGGAGCACAGCTATTCTGCTCACAGGACATGCAGGGAGAGAGGTGAGCTGAGGGAGGAACATCAGTTTGGGGTGCTAAGCTGAGCACAATACCTGGCAAAGTTTAATGCCAGGAGAGAAGTTTATGTGAAGGGTTGGAATAGCAGCGAGTGTGTGTGTTGGAGCCCCTGCAGAGTTTGCAGCCCCCCAAGGTAACATACATCTCCTAAGCAGGAACACATCACTATCTCCCCAAGCATTCTGTCCAGATAATGTGCAGTTACAAAATAAAATTCGTCAATAAAGATCAGAACATGATCACATTTGCATGGAAGCACAATTGAATGAATACTGATTATTCCGAGAATTCACGTTTTTATGTTTATTGAGGTTCCCACACTTTTTTCCCCAGGACTTGACCCCTGGAATAAGCCAGTACATCGTTCTTTTTTTAATTTATTTTTTACTTTGCATCTATGCTATTCCTTGCCTATTATTCTTTCCCCTTGCTGATTCTCTTTTTGGTAGAAATTGTACGATTATAGAGAATTAAGAAACCCATAATGTGGTCATAGACACTGGAGTCCCAACGCTGATCAAGGCTTTGCTTCTCTTTCTCACAGTATATGTAGCAAAAAATTGTTTTCCTCTCACTTTGGTTGGAAGCTTTCTATAACATGATGTAAAGCTTCTTACACGGCCAACTTTATATCCTCTGTAATGATGATGATAGTGGTGCCAGCTCTCTGATTTTAATGTTTTTTTTTTTTTGTTTTTTTTTGTGGCTGACGTAGAATATTGGAGCTGCTAAATGTCAAATCTTTAAAGGCTCTCGTTTTAATTGCTTACATTCCTACATCCTGAATTATGTGTATTGTTAAATGAGCATGGATTAAAGTGGAAATCCAGAAAAATGCTTAAAACCCCATCAGGCTATTATTGCAGTCTATAATGCCATTTGGGGACATTTCCCACTTCCTTCTAAGGACCCGTATAGGAGGGAAAATTCTGCTATGTTGATTGAAGTTCCATGTTATCATACAGCGTGCTATCTCCAGACTCCCCCGTGTGCACTGTGCACCTCTCTTGAAGTTTCTGTAGACTATATCATGCACAGTTGGAAGGTAACGTTCAGGTGAGATGGCTACAGCAGTAAAAAAAATAAAGCCAGTAGATGATTCAATCGGTCTGTAGCTGAAATATAATTGTGTGGAGTATCCCCTCTGTATGGAGCCCTTGCAAAATAGTTTGAAAATATGTATTTGAGAGAGAGTTAAATAATGCATATTATGGAAATGAATGTGAATGAAGTGATTATTTTATAGCCCTGGCCTTGAAGAGCGTGTCCTTGGATGAGGAATAGATAGCTGTTTTCACATATTTTCATTCCAGAGGGCAGATACTTTTAGCAAAGCCGCATTCCTAAATCTTGGTCACTGGGGGCTTTTGTCCAACTAGCAAAGTATTAAAAATGTTTTTGTCACTGGTGAGTTGAGCAATGCTCACAGTTCTCTATCAGCTTGGAATTTTTTTCTAAGATTTATTTCCACTAAATCAACACTTTCTGTCCTCAAGTTCAGGATTTTCTTGGTGGGTCAAAAGTACAAAACTGCAGAAACTTACAATACAGGGCTTAAAGGGTGACTCCGAATTTTATAGAATTTTCATATCTGTACCCCAAAAGGTGCTGTGTATGGGAAGTGTGGGCTCACCCACAGCTGTTTGTACTGCAAGTTGCAAACATTGTGGAGGTGGAGGTAATGTCGGCAACTCATGTGAGTTTTTTTTCAGCAGAATCATGCTGGCGTAAAAATATCAGAGATAATTCAGTTGTGTGTATTGAATTTGGAGGGGGAATTAATTCTGAAAATTAGCAGTGCACTTTCTGGTATATGAGCGTGCCTAGCAAGGCAGGACTTAGGGTGGTGGGGGCCCCAGGGGCTTGAGTCACTTTCGGGCCCTACCTTCTACACATTACCATATTTATCGGCGTATAACTTGCGCCAGCATATAACACGCACCCCAAGTTTAGGAGGGAATTTTAAGGAGAAAAAAAAACATTTAAACGCCCATCAATGCAGCCTTATCAGTGTCCATCTGCAGCCTTGTCCAGTGTCATTTTAGGCCTTGTCATTGCAGTCTTGAAGTTAAAAAATGGTGCCGCCGAGACACAGAGTCCTCTTGGTGGCTCTCGGGTCCTCTCCCAGTCCCGAGTGGAGAGTAGCCGAGTGTACTCGGCTCACAGTCACACGCAGTCCCTGTGTTATGTCCATAATAGGGCGGGACTGGGCATGACTGTGAGCCGAGCTGAGTACACTCGGCTATGTATCTTGACGGGGCCCATGGGCTTGAGCCCAGTCAAGCCCAATGGCAAGTCCTACCCTGGTGCCTAGGCATTTTGCCACTGCTGCCTTGGACAGCTAGTCTACAGAGATTCAATGTGAGAATTGATGAGGTTACTGCTGTGTCCCTGCTCTCCTTGCTGGAGGCTCGGATGTGAGAAAGTAAAGCCCTACCTCTGCCAAGATGACGAGGCTTACACAGAGGCATGGCAAATCAGTAATGGAGAACAGATCAGCTGAAGGGAGACCACGGGCAATATTGATGACTAGCCCTTTGGCTTCAACCTGTCTTTTGCTGGAAAAACTTTCTAAAGTGCAGTTCTACTTTAACACCCAGTAGTGTATTATTCTTTCGGGATCCATATCCTAACATTGACATTCTTACATTGTTTTATTTTGTACTATGAAAGGGCTAATTTTAGTTTTTTTTTTTTAACCCCATTATGTTACTAACCGTCTTAGACCTGGTTCACATCTATGTGTTTTTTGGTGCTTTTTGCAGAAACCCTCTACAGTTCATATACATGGTTTCCTATGGGACACGTTCACATCCATGCTTTTTTCAGCCGCTGCGTATTTGTAAAGGGCCAGGGACTTTTTTTTTTTGGTTCAATATAGTTCAATGGAAAAGCTGCAGAAAAGCTTGGAGGAGCTTATTGGAGTGGAGGATCAAGTAAGTACAACTGTTGTTCCCAGCCCCACTAGACATAAATGAGCAGTTCACCCTCACAGTGCAGACGTAGATCCACTGCAAAGAAGGGCTTTTAGTTTTCCTGGAGTTCAGCTTTAGGAAATGTTTTTTACCTCCTAATTTGAAGTTGTGATAATTATCTGTTGATACATTGAGGTCGGGAGTATGGTATAGTATCTGAGATTTTCTGTGCCATCATTAGAGATGGGCCCAGTGACGTACTGGCCTCGGATATGTTGAAAACGGGTAGTCATTATGGAAGGGATCAAGGAGCAAAAAGGCAGGAACAAGAACCATACAGAGAAATAATATCAAGCTGTGTGAAGAATATATATTTAACCTATATATGTAAGGTAACTAAGCAAATACATTTTTCAATCCTAGTGCCCGTTTAAGAGACATCTGAAATCTTAGAATTGTGTGCACAGTAACCGGTCTTTATTTAAAATAACGATGTGTGGATGGTACCGCTTTCATACATGTGATTCACCGAGAAAGCTGGAAACCTATCATTAATCCATCACAGCCAGGACACAACTGACCACAGCCTAGACGACAAACTGTTGGCCCACCACAAGCCAGTTAATGGGGTGTGAGGAGTTGCTCTTACCTCCCAGATCATTTATAAATGGCACCTCCGGGAAGTCGGACAACTCGGCCTCCCTTTTCACATTCATTCTTGTCTTACACTTAGATATATTTTATTAAAGGTGGAAATTAAAAACTACTCACAAACATGTGAAAGAAAACTGCAATATAAATAGCCTTCAGCTGAAGGCAATCGGTCTGACGACAATCTTGTAGCGTACAGACAAAAAGAATGACCGAGGTTTTCAGCTGTCATCACACCCCACCTCCTGGATTATGATAGAATTCTGTCATTCTTTATCATCAACTATACTGTGACAGGTGGAGGATTGGCAAGCCTACACACTGGTTGCACAGATCATACTTTACGCGACACCTCCTGTGCTGTCACACAAAGATACCTTCTTACCGCTCGATTCAAGCATTTCCAGGAAAAGGGACCAACTTTTAGGGTTAAACTTCTTTGCCCAGCATTTGAAAGGAACATTGATAAGGTATATTCTTTAAAATAGTTGGGTGGTAAACTTTATACATGTTTATCTTTAGCTAAAATGTGTTAAACTAATATATCCCAAATTACATGACTGTTATTATAGTATTCACCTCCTGTTAATATACTGAAAAGCCTCATTTCACACTTTTATACATTCTACTTAACTATAAATCTATTGTATGACTCTTTTTATTGCATTATATTCAATAAAATATTTGAAAAGAAAGAAAATAGTTGGGTGGCTACAAAATGGCTTCTTTTTCTATGTTGAAATTATTTTTTTTCTAGTTCACCTCTTTGTAAACTACCACAACATTAGTTTGTGGACACCTGACCATCACACCTTATAAAAATTTTATGGACATCTTATTACATAACCATGGGCATTATAATAGCCTCCATTTTTTCCAGGAAGGCTTTCCACAAGATTTTAGCATGTCTGTGGAATTTTTTGCCCATTCGTCAGGTTAAGTGGAATTGAGAACCAAAGAACAACCTCTTGCGCTCAAGGTAAATGTTCCAGCAATACAGGACCTTGGATCAGTCATGTTTTGGCAAGACTTTGCAGCCCCCTGAAGACCAGGGAAGCCCAAGATTAACACTGTAAAAAACAAAGACAGAGAGCACATCAGCCTTGTGCTTTACCTGCATTGATCCTTTTTACTGAAATATTAAAAATAGATGTATACTCGCATCTCAAGCTCATTAGTATCCACGGTGTCCTACATGACCTTGTACACTATGCATATTCCACCACAGGAAGACACTCAGATTAGCTAAAGGTTAAAGCTCTGTGCAGGCCACTTGAGTGTCTCCTAACCAAACTCGTCAACCCATGTCTTTATGGAACTGGCTGGCAATATGCAAAGGGTTACAAGCATAGATTAAATGGAAGCACGCAGTTTTTTACACAAGGTTAAGTATCTTTATTTTAGCTGTGTGAATTTAACTTAAATCACATTCGACTCATCTACAAAAGACAGGTTGTGGAAGGCCGTTTCATCACAGGTCATACACTATTGCAAGACTAAGCACTCAGCAACAAGATACAAGGTAGTTATAATGCAACACCAAGGTCTTTCCCAAGCAAAGATTTCAAAGCAGACTGGGGTTTCAAAACCTGCTGTTCAAGCTCTTTTGAAGAAGCACAAAGAAAATGGCAATGTTGAGAAACATACGTAGATACAGTGGTTGGCCAAGGAAACATAATGCAGCAGATGAAAAACATGTTTACATCCCTCCGACATTGGAAGATGTCCAGCAATTCCATCAGCACAGAACTGGTAGAATCCAATGGGACCCAGGTACACCCATCTACTGTTTGGAGAAGTCTGGCCGCAAGTGGTTTCCATGGAAGAAATGAAGCCAAAAATCCTTACCTCCGAAGGAAACAATACAAAGCAACTCAACTATACACGCAAACATAAGAACTGGGGTGCAGAAATAGTAGCTGGTGCTCTGGACAAATGAGTCAAAATTTGAAATATTTGGCTGCAGCAGGAGACAGTTTGTTCACCAAAGGGCTGGAGATTGGTACAGTGAGTGTCTACAGGCAGTAAAACATGGTGGAAGTTCCTTGCAAGTTTGGGGCTGCATTTCAGCAAATGGAGTTGGAGATTTGACCACGATCAGTGGTGTCCTCAATGATAAGAAATGCAGACAGATACTTATCCATCATGCCATATCATCACGGAGACGTGTGATTGGCCCAAAATTTATTCTGCAGCAGGACAACCCCAAACTTACAGCCAATGTCATTTAAAACTATCTTCAGTGTAAAGAAGAACAAGGAGTTCTGGAAGTGATGATTTGGGCCCCACAGAGCCCTGATCACAACAGGAATTAAAAGAAGAAACGGGAGGATTTGAGGCAGCCCACATCCACAGAGGATTCGAGGTTCGTTCTCCAAGATGGTTGGAACAACCTACCTGCCGAGTTCCTTCAAAAACTTTGTGCAAGTGTACCTTGAAGAATTGATGCTGCTTTGAAGACAAAGGGTGGTCACGCCAAATACTGATTTGATTTGGATTTCTCGTCTGTTCATTTACTTTCCATTTTGTTAATTTATTTAAAAAAATGGGATTTTAGTACTCACCGTAAAATCTATTTCTCTGAGTTCCTCGACAGACACAGTGCCTCCTTAATCTTGAACTATGGGTTATATCGCCTCTGCAGGAGTAGGACTAGGCAGAACAAAAAACACCTGGCTACACCCATGGGCTGTCCTCAGTCAGTAAATAACCCCCTCCCTGCTCTAGGTATTCAGTTTAGTAGCAAGCAAAGCTCCATAGAGGGGTGGGTGCTGTGTCTGTCAATGAACTCATCAAAATTGATTTTATGGTGAGTACAAAAATCCTTCTCTTTCGTTCGACGGACAGAGCGCCTCCTTAGTGTGCCAAAGAAATAAGAGGGGTGTGCACAATAACCCAAGGCTAACCACAAGAGCCCTAACCAGGACACAGGAGCCTTAACCGGGTCACAGGAGCCCCATCTGAAATAAAAAACACCCCCTATGAGGGAACCTCCCCTCTTAAACAGCAACCTGCAAAACCTTGCAGCCAAAATATTCTACAAGGAAAATATTCTTTCCTTGTAGAATTTAGTGAAGGTATGCACTGAGGACCCCCTTGCAACCCTGTGATATTGACGCTTGATGACGGAAGGCCCAAGAAATACTAAGTGCCCAAGTAGAATGCGCCGTGACAGTGAAAGGAGGAACCCGACCCTTAATAGAATAGGCCTCAGTCACAGTCTGATCCATCTGGAGATGGTAGCCAAAGAAGCTGCCAGCTCTTTCCTTGGTCCTTGTTTAACCAAAAAAAGTGAGGCTAACCTCCAGAAGGACTAGGTGGATTCCAGATACAACAGAATCGCACAACCCACATCCAAGGTAGCACAGCAGAGGAGGGGATTATGGCGCTCGCTGGGGATCCCAAAATTATATACGTTGTAATATGATCACAAATTGTTGATATAAAGATTATATATATTGGTCGTCTTTATATAGCCAAAGTATATCGGTTTTTGTGTGAGTTTTGGGTATATCCACACACCAGTATCCTCGGAGAGAAGTTCAGGGTCTTTGTAGATCATCAAAGTAGTCCATAAGGAGGATCAGCAGTACAGGCTGTACCTTAAAGGGCTGCCAGTCTTAAAGCAAGAAGTAGCTCTAGGAAACAATGAAATAGAGAAAGAGACAGCGCCCTCTAAGTGCAGCAATAAAGTTGCTAAAATTTATTAAAAATGGTTAAAAAACACTCACATTAAATTAGTGGTGTACAGGCACATCAGGGATGTAATGTTTCATCCGTATGTCCACGGGGGCGACTCGCAGGGCTGTAAGGCAGGGTTTCAGGCATCTGACTTCATGACCGATGGTTGGTGTTCTGGTCTATTCCTTGTATTTCCTCGGAATGGTCAGAGCAGACAGGGTAGTGCTGGTAGCTGTAGTGCCTTTAGTCCGATGTTCACGGAGTCGGTGTCCTCAGGAGACGGGCTGGGCAAAGCGGCGCTTCGGAGCATGCGTGCTCCTTCTTCAGGCTTTAGGTCAGGCTTTAAAGCCTGAAGAAGGAGCACGCATGCTCCGAAGCGCAGCACTACCCTGTCTGCTCTGACCATTCCGAGGAAATACAAGGAATAGACCAGAACACCAACCATCGGTCATGAAGTCAGATGCCTGAAACCCTGCCTTACAGCCCTGCGAGTCGCCCCCGTGGACATACGGATGAAACATTACATCCCTGATGTGCCTGTACACCACTAATTTAATGTGAGTGTTTTTTAACCATTTTTAATAAATTTTAGCAACTTTATTGCTGCACTTAGAGGGCGCTGTCTCTTTCTCTATTCCACATCCAAGGTATGCAAAGCAAATTCCTTGGGATGAGCTGGCTTGGGACACAAGGACAGCAACACAATGTCCTCATTCAAATGGAAGTCAGAGACAACCTTGGGCAAAAAGGACAGACAGGGACGCCACTTTATCCCTATGGAGTACTAAATAGGGACTACGACAGGATAATGCCGCCAACTCCGAAACCCTGTGGGCTGAGGTAATAGCCACCAAGAATGCCACCTTCTGGGACAACGTAGGTAAGGGAATCTCTCGAATATTCTCAAATGGAGGATTCTGGAGAACCGATGGCACCAAGTTTAAATCCCATGGCGGTAAAAGAGGACTCCTTGAATGAAGGTACGAATTAAAGAGTGATTGGCTAGGGGTCGCTGAAGAAAGACTAAGGCAGACACCTGGTCCTTGATGGTGCTCAAAGCCAACTTCTGCTCAACGCCCTTTTGAAGAAAAGCTAATATCTGAGCCACAGAAAAGGATCGAGGATGAGCGCCAATCGACTCACACCAAGAAATGTACGCTTTCCACATACTATGGTATATCTTACTAGAAGTCGACTTTTTTGCCTTCACCCTAGTAGTAATCACTGATCCCGACAGACCTCTATCTTTCAGTACCTGGCTTTCAATGGCTATGCTATTAAAACCAGTTACTGTAAAGAAGGATGGAAGCTCTGCCCTCGGTACAACTGGTCCTCTTTGAGAGGTAGCTTCCAAGGGACGTTTACGGGCACCAAAAGACTTTCGCCCTCAGTCCTTCGTAGGCACCGCAGAAGAGGAAGGCGTTGGCCCCCCAGTGACACTAGGACGACTGCGGCCTCTACCAGAGGAACTTGCGAGATTGCCACGAGCCTCAGTTACTTCCCGTTGAACTGAACCTGCTGAAGGGGCCGACGTTTAAGAAGAAAAACTACTAACCTGGTAAGAATTCACGCCAGAGTGAGACCCGGGTAGCCCAATTTCCTGGACAGTGCTAAAGGGGACCTTGGGTAGTTCAGACGTCAACCAAAACTTCACAGGAATTATACCCACACAAGGAGACACCGGGCCCCCTGAAGTGGACAAATTCTGTCCCCCTTCTTTGGTACCCCCAAAAGGTTCAATTCGTGGACCCCCTTGACGCTCATGAAGGAGGTCCATAAATCTCGAAACCAGCGAAGATGTTCCCCCACCCCAGCAATGGGTGAGGGCAGACCTTCATACTAAAGGAGACTTGTCAGTGGATCCGGAGAACCCTGCTTTAGGCTTACCAGACCAAGATTGCTTGGAACTTTCCATGGAAGACTTGAGAGATCTGTTTCCTTTATCTGCAGTCCCGGAAGCCCAGAAGATTTTATTATGGGCTGAGAAGGATGGCTCCTGTCTGACGAGGCTCCTTCCCTTTCCTAGATTGAGGCAGGAAGGTACTCTTTCCCCCTGTGACACCCTTAATGATGTCATCCAGGGTAGCCCCAAACAGGCGATCCCCTTGAAAGGGCAGATCAATGAGAGCTTTCTTAGAGGCTTGGTCTGCAGACCAATTCTTAAGCCACAGCTCATGTCTAATCACCACCGCTGAAATACAAAGCTTGGACAGCACCGGAGCTGCATCCAAGGCTGCATCACAAATATACTTTAGCCCAGGGATCAACTGGTCTGCTAAATCAACAGCAGTGTAACCTGCTCACTACCCAGACCCTGGCATAAAAGCTTCGCCCATTCAGTTAGGGTCTGTGACACCAGGGCCGAGGCCAAGACTGGACGCTATGCTGACCCAGCCATAGTAAACATGCTGCGTGCTGCAGCCAGGTCCTTAAAGGACAGGGATTCCTCTACTGGGATCATGTTTGCTTTATTCAACCTGGAAACAGGAGGGTCCACCACTGGTGGGGTAGTCTATGTTTTTAAAAATTATTCTTCAAAGGGGTAGCATACTGAGAAAAGTTTGAGGACCACAAAGGGTGACTTTGGTTGTTCCCATTCCTTATAAGTAAACCTATTAAAATAAGGTAGATAAGGAAACACCCTTGGTGTGCGAGGTGACTTATGTGTACCAAAGGACACAGCCACGTCTGTGGTCCTGTCAGCCGCATCCCCCATCTTTAGAATCTCCTGCACCGCAGTAACAAGCGTGGCCACCAGTGCTTTTTCACTCACTGCTGAGACTGCAGAGGACTCCTCTTCACTAGTGGACGGGTCAGAGGGCGAGATATTAAACCCACCTGTACGGGCCCTGGTAGCATCAGGCTCAGAATCAGATGAGACAGACTAAGCAGGGAAAGGCGGGAGATTCTTCCTCCCGGGTCTTTGCCCACGCGCTACTTCCACTCAGGATACTAATGACTCAAGGACCATCGTCAGCACAGCCATGGGAAGCTGGGGTTCTGAGGGACCTGTCACCTCCATGAGGGGATCAATGGGTGACGTGACCCTGAAGCTCCATAAGGAAGAAGACCCTGTAGTGCAAAGGAACTTTGGCACCACTAAGGGACACCCCAATGACCAGGGTACCTATAAGCAGAGAGGGAGATACACAAGGACCCCCAAAGACATCCTATCAAATGGAGGAGCGCCACAATTCGGACCCATCAACACCAATGTCGGCATCCATTTAATATATCCCGGGACAGGAAGAGAAGCATAGGAGAGGAAGAGGAGGAGATCTGGCATCTCCACGAGGTTCTGGCCATCTCTAGCATCTCACTAGACTAATGAAAAATGGCCACTGTGACCTCATCGGCTACACAAACCTGGTCATCAGCTGGAGACCAGCCAGACCAAGAGAAAATGGTAATCGTGATGTCATCTGACCACGCAAAAATGTCCGCCGGCGGTTTGACATGCTGAAGCATGCTGCCAGGATCCACTCTGTGACTTCAACATTACTGCACTCTCTGCAAGGGGACCCCCATCCAATGAACATTTAAGGGGACACCGCTGTGCACTCTGCACTGGGACCCCCAAACTGCACACTACCTCACACTACACACACAGCAGGGCATGCACCTAGGGGTCTCCGCTGCACTGGAACCCCCCCCCCCAATACCGCCAGGGCAGGATACCACCCAGAAGGGAAATGGAAATGGTCCCCCTCTCCCCCCCTGGTTAAACTGGGGGGGAGAGGTAAGCCTAGTTTAATCAGGGGACTTTAGGATGGGAGGACGGATCCTACAGCCAGGTCCGACCATCCCTGGAGTGTACCCACATCCACCCCAAACAGCACAAAGGGGGGACTGTACTTACTGATCAAGTCAAATTTGCTAGGACCAAAAGATCCCAGCAAGGAGCTAGGTCTTTACTCCTGAATAGACAGAAATAAACTGAATACCTAGAGCAGGGAGGGGGTTATATACTGACTGAGGACAGCCCTTGGGCGTAGCCCGGTGTTTTTTGTTCTGCCTAGCCCTACTCCTGCAGAGGCAATATAACGATGAACGAAAGAGAAAAAAAACTATTAACACTTCTAATTCTGAAAGCATTCTTAATTAACAGCATTTTTCCACACCTGCCTAAGCCCTTGTACACACGGGTCGGACATTCCAACAACAAAATCCGTCGGATTTTGTCCGAAACTTGTGTTGCATACACACGGTCGGACAAAGTTGTCGGAATATCCGATCGTTCAGAACGTGATGACGTTATTTAGTTAGGACGGGACTACGTTCAGGCTAGTAGCCAATAGCTTTGGTCTAGGATTTTGATCTGAGCATGCGTGGCACATTGTCCGATAGGACAAAGTCCGATCGGACCATGTTGTCGGAAAATTTTTATAGCCCAGCTCTAAAACTTTGTCGGTCGGATATTCCGACGGAGCCCACACATGGTCGGATTATTCAACAACACGGTCTGATTGGACATTTTCCGTCCGAATGTCCGACCGTGTGTACAAGGGCTAAGTTTTTTGCATAGTAGTGTGTGTGTGTGTGTGTGTGTGTGTGTGTGTGTATAAATATGTGCACTTAGACAATAAGGCTTAGGGAGAACGAATTACTAGCTCTATTCTGCATGCTAACCTGAAACCTTTCAATTGAGATCAGCTCACCAAATGCCTACATTTGGTCACATGGCTATTTCAATGGCCGAGGAAGTGTTACTCACAGTAAGTACACTCTAGTTACCATTGAATAAGTATTTAACAATATTATTACCTAACAGATAAAACATTGCTTAAGGCATGCTGTTCCTAGACCTTGACTTTCTGCCAGCAGAATTGGTGGGGAGACCCACCCAGCGACATCAGTGGTTTGGCCCATCCTGTGAACAAGTGGTTGTTTGGCTCTGAAGCTGTAATTTAGCGGTCATTGAAAAACATAGTACAGCGCAGGATGGTCTAAACGCCCTAGGCTGACTTGTTCATTTATATTGCGGTTGTGGACTCCATTGCATGGATTATAAAAAAACTTGTTATTCTTGGGGGCTACATGCCAGCAAACTTGGTGCCAAACTGGACACATGAAAAAGTCGTATGATTCCCATGCAGATAAAGTTGCGGAAAAAGAACCCAATGAAAGACTTTCTTTTGGAGAAAGGGTTACCATTAGTGTTTACAGTGGTATGTGTAAAAGTCTTCTGTAACTATGCTGCAGAAGTTCTTTCTACATTAGCTGCCATGATAGGCTAACCGCAGCTCGCAGAACATTAAAAAATCCATACCGTGTGCTTTATAAAAACAATCTACTAATGTCGTTCAACATGTTTATGTGTTGCATTTATATATTGCGCACAAGTAAATGGGATCACCCTCAGAAAACCCAGGGGGGGACATACCAGCTCCCCTGCCTGAGCCACTAGGAGCTGAACCCCCGCCTACCCTAATGTGGTGGCTGCATTTGTTTTATTTTTTATTTTTTTCCCCCTGTTTTCAGCTGGTGATTTGGCCAGTAACAAACTTCCTGCACCTTTGGACAGCAATTTTGTTAACCAGGGGGTAGCAGAGTGTTAGATGTACTAGCAGATTTAGATACACCTAACAAAGTGAAGCCAAACTCCAGCTCACACTGCAATTACACAAGCAGTTACAGTAACAGTTTTTTTTTCTTTGTGGTAAATTCTAACTTCTACGTTTACATGATAGCTTGTTCTGTGGAAAAAGGGACTTACTGGCCAGATCACCTGGTCAAAATAAAAGAAAGAAAGCCTAAATATTTTTTTTTTTTAAAGTAAAATTTGATTTTTACCTACAGGTAAGCTTATAATAAAGCTTACCTATAGGTAAAATGAATATATCCTAAACATGCACCATTTAGGAGATATTCTAGCGAACAGCAGCCAGTGATGTCACTGGCACATGGGCTCTGAAGGAACGGCATACACGTGCCATTCCTTCAGAGCTGTGTGGCCGAGACCCACAAGCGCATGCGCGGCAGTGACCTCATCGTGGCTCGGTGTCAGAAACCATGAATCAGACTGAGACAGAAGTACAATTAAATCACACTTGTTTATTAATAAAAATAAAAAGGTAAATAGAAAAAGCGTAGTCAAGCATAGCCAGAGTCCAGTAACCAGATCGGGTAGTCAGCCAGGCCAGAAGTCCTCCAAGTAGAGCACAGCAAGCAGGATAAGGAGCCAGAAGGGATGTCAGCAAGCCAGTCTTTAAACAAACCGCAGGAAATGGTTTCAGTGATGTGACCAACGTGAAGGCAGAGGAGAAGTGAGCTGGAAGGCTTTAAGTAGGCAGGTCAGATGAGCATCATCAGGAACAGCTGGTAACTGTGGAGAGAGAAGAGAGCTGGCAATTAGCCGACAGCTGAGCGGCCAGCCCAGAGAAGGAAGGGCTAAGCCAACCCTGACACTTGGCCATTCAAGAGGCCTGCGAGCCTGGAAGGAAGACTAAGTGTAGATGGAAGCCTCTACAGCACATGCATATACAGAGAGATTTGGCAGCTTCCATTGTTTTAGGGCACTTTCACACTGGGGCAGGGGGCATTGGCGGTAAAGCACAGCTATTTTTAGTGGTTCCTTTTGGCCACTAGCAGGGAGCTTTTAACCCCTGCTAGCGGTCGAAAAAGGATTGATTTTAACGGCAGGGGCTTTTTAGGAGTGGTGTATTCACCGCTCCTGCAATGCCCAAACATGCTGCTTGTAGAACAAATTTTCCCCCATCCTGCAAGCGCACCGCTCCAGTGTGAAAGCACTCGGGGTGGTAAGGGGAGGCGTTTTTCAGGTGCTTTACAGACACGATTTTTAACCCTTTAGCTCCTGAAAAACAACTCAGTGGGAAAGTAGCCTTATAGACATCAGCGTTAGGAGGGGAGAATTGTGTGAAAGTCAAGTACCAGAAGACAGGTGAGAAGTGAGGATATATTCTCTGAGATGATAGGTTTGGAGTGTTAAAAACCTTCGAGGGTTGTTGAGCTCCTGGGAGAGTTTAGAATGGAGTTTAGAGACGAGGGAAGTCCTGCATAGTGACCAGAGCAACGTTTCTGAAATGATTCGTTTATTTGGTTTTTCTTCTTTACTTTTTAAAGACAACCCAAAAAAAAGTGCTAATCCATGAAAGTTATTAAAAACCTTTAAACACAGGTACAGATGCTAAACCGCAATATCCATTAAAAACAAGATTATGATTAGCCACAGAATTATTAACCGAGGTTTTCTGTTACCCAAGTACGAGACAGGAATAGGTGTCACCTGCCGTGATTTGATCCCTTCTGAATTCTTGATGTAATTAATTGTTTAATATCCTGCAGGAGACATGGCCAAGACCCTGGAGAGACCGGCTTTTCTTTGTATGCCGTAATTATACTGGGGGAAGAAGGCAGCTGACCAGCTGTGCCTCTTTGGTACCCAAATCCCTCTGTCTCTCCTTCCTGCACAATGTATACATTTGTTTAAATAAATCTATTTAAAGTGTTACTAACCCCACAACTGTAAAATCAGCATGCTTGTTATACTCACCGTGGAACCTAAGGGGTTAATATTGCACATTGTATAAAAAGGCTGTTTGATCCTGCCTTTTCTGATCCTCCCCTTTTTCCACTGTCCCCAATCTATTTGTTGATAAAAAAAAAGGGGAAGAAAAAAATCGCGCTACAGTAATACAATATTCCTATGCACAATTGCCAGAAAAAAATAATTATAATTAAAGAAATTCAATTCACATGAGAGCTGCAGTTCTATTATATACCAACCATATAAAAAAAGAATCAAATAAAACAGAAGAACCGCGCTCTTCCCAAAAGTCTCAACACCAGTGATCACAAACCTTCCCCCCCTTGGGTCTAATATCTCAACAAGGGCGTTATGTAGAGGTCGACTGATATATCGGCTGATATTTGCCGTTTTTTAAATAATCGGCATCAGCCGCTTGTGCTGATAAAAAGCCGATTTAGAACTACAGCGGGACTTTGAAATGACTTCTGTAATAGAAGTCAGTGTAAGTTGCTGAGTCGTCATAGAAACGTCTTTCCTCCTCTCTGGGCTGCCAAAAAAAGAACAAAATGATACAATGTTTATACTTCTGAATGAATGAAGTCATCTCAGTGTGTAGAAGTTTTCAGTTTAACCATTTAAAGACTAAATCTTTTCTGACACTTGTTGCTTACAAGTAAAAATCCTGTATTTTCTGCCAGAAAATCACTTAGACCCCCCAAAAATTATATATATTTTTTTAGCAGAGATCCTAGGGAATAAAATAGCGGTTGTTGCAATATTTTATGTCACACGGCATTTGCACAGAGGTCTTTCAAATGCATTTTTTGGGGAAAAAAATACACTATTTAAAAAATAAAAATAAAATTAAAACAGTAAAGTTAGCCCATTTTTTTTTTTTTTTGTCCAAAAGTTTTGACTACCTGTTTTTATTTAATATATAGGTTTTTTTTTTTTTTTATCTAAATCATACATACAAGTAAACTGATTGGAGGTTTGTTTTGTTTAATAAATGTTTAAATGTAAGAAATTTTCTGTATCACTTATGAAGGCTGCTTTCACACTGGAGCGTTGATGGTAAAACGCAAGTTTTAGCGGCTCTTTACCATCATTTTAGCGGTGCTATTTGGCTGCTAGTGGGGCACATATAACCCAGCTAGCGGCCAAGGAAGAGGTTAAATGCGCCCATGAAGCACTGCTGCCAAATCGCATTGTATGCGCTTCGGCAGTGGTGCCCATTCATATCAATGGGCAGGAGTGGTGGAGGAGCGGTGTACACCACTCCAAACGTGCTGCTTGCAGGACTTTTTTTTAAGATCCTGCCAGCGCATCGCCTCAGTGTGAAAGCACTCTGTCTTCGACACAGACTGCAGGGGAGCCATTTTGCAGGCACTTTACAGGCGCTATTTTTAGCCCAAATGCGCCTGAAAAACACCCCAGTGGGAAAGGTGTGTTAGATCAAGGGGCATTAAAAAAATAATAATAATAAATAAAAAAGGAAAAAAATAAATAAATAAAATAAAATCGGCCTAACATATCGGCCCAAAAAAAATCGGCATCATATATCGGCTATCGGCCGCCATGATTTCTAAATATCGGCATCGGCCAGAGAAAAACCCATATCGGTCGACCTCTAGCGTTATGTCAAATAGTCACAGCATACAAAGGATAAGGCAAAATTAGTAAAACTTAAACCCATTAGACTTTGTGACAAAGTACAAATTTCAATAACCTGCTGTGATAAGCAATACTCTACCATGTGCTAAAATTATGTAGAGAATTCTATATAAAAGTGAAATATTGAAAAAACCCAAAAAACCTGCAAAGAAAACAATAAGCTAAATAATTCATATACAATAGTCCTCAAAAAAAGTCCAACTGCGAAGAAATCCAAAAATTGCAAGACACCACGCGGCGATTAAGTGAATAAAGAAAAGTTCTTTACTTCATATTCCTGTTGTTGTGAAGCGTGCAAAATTTCACCACCACCAAAAACCAAGATGGCTCCTTACCAGATGCTTTAAATTGAATTGCATGTAAAAGCAAGGGAGACTGTGCACAATCTTCCAATGACAGCGGATCTTTCAAACTGCGGTTCGATGTCATTTCCACTCCAATTCATGTTTCACCAATAGTCTGCCATAAAAAAAGGGAAAAACGCTCCAATAGTGTAAAATCACTCGTTTAATAAAGGAAAAAAAAATGTAAAAAATTACACTAACAAACATGCGGCAAGGTATGGCTATTCAGGTAGGTAGCGCCGGCCATACACACACCTCCACGCACCTATCCACTCCAAATTGTACCAATGAACATTTTCAAGGCAATACCAGTGTGTCACGCCAACCTACGTGTTTCGTGACAATTCACGTCGTCTCGGGACACGGGGACGGTGCGGCAAGGTGTGCGTACACACCATGTGACCTCACATACAGTCTAAACTTGACCATTACTGCAGTCTTATCAGCTGAAGCTGATAAGTCTGACAAAGGGAAACATTTGACATCGGCACAAGTAAATACTATGAAATAAACAAGTCAGCTATGAACAGGGAAGCAGGGTTGCCATAGAAACGTTGGATTGAGAAGGAGGCTTGGTTAACAGTACAGGAAGTGCTCAATGTAAGGGCGGAAATACACTCCACTGTGGACTCAGAAAACAATACTTAAGATGGCGCTGCCTAACCCCTGGAAACAAGTTTTTTAAAGTTTCTTTAAACAGTAAGTAATATGTGATTTGGGCTGATTACAGTGGCTATAGTCTGATAATGACTTATTATAATGGACTAAATGAAAAGAAGCATCAGAGTGGGAGAGTTTACTTTACTCTTTAATATAAAGAGAAGGGCAATGTATCTCCAAATGAAATGTCGGTAGTCCTCTGGAGTGTGCTTTTACACATAATTTCTGCTTTGTTCTCATTCTGTTGTAGAGTAAAATGTGGTTTCTATGTAACAGACCTGAATGTATGTTGCTGAGTGCCATAGTAACCTATTTTGTGTGAGAATTCACATATCTGTGAAAATCTTAGGATCGGCAATCTGTTATCCACCCGCTCCTAGCCTGTCAAGTTCTTCTCAGGTCTTCTGGGTTGGTGAGAGCTTTGTCATTTTTACACCCATCAGGCCAGCCTTTTATCCTCAATGTGTCTTCCTATGGGACCAGCCTGCTATGGGTTTGCAGTACGTTTTGTTCGGGACATTCATATCACCTACTTGGCAAGTAGTGCAATTGTTGGTAATACATGCCGGCCAGTATTTTCCAGTAGTGACCTCGAGGCTAGCCTATTTGCTGCTGAGTCTTGGTTCTCTATTAAAAGTATAAATGCCTTTTTTTGAAATGATTTCTTTCTCTAGTGCTGTTTTCCTAAGCTGTACTGTTTTAGATAACTGCCTTCTTCCATTTGTAGGTCAATTGTCAGTTGGGATTCTGTCTAAAACTTTTTTTTTTAATTTGTATAGAGTGGCATTAGAACATGGGTATAAACGAATAAAGGGTCAAAAATCTCCTTTTTCCCCAGGTTACTCTATTGAAATAAAAAAATTGAGGGCAGAATATGCAGAACTTAAATAGCGTCTTCGTAAGCTTCAAATAACCTATGGAATGTTATAGGTTAGCTGCTGACTTTTAATAAGCACACTTACCTGTCCAGGGCGCCCGCGATGTCGGCCGCCCGAGGCTGACACGTCCCTCGGTCTCGGTTCCTGGCGCCGCCATTTTGGCTAAGGGAAACAGGCAGTGGAGCCTTGCGCAAGTCGCGCAGCGCTTTGTGAATGGGATGCGCTGTGTTTATACCATTTCGAAAAAAGTTTATACTTTTATACAAATATGTTTTTTGATTATATTGGTTGTCGGATCAAGAAGCTAATGGAGGGATGTAAACAAGATTGGCAGCCTTGGAGCGAAACCTTGGCGAGTATAGGGATTTGGCTGGATGGGGGTGGAGTAGACCCACTTAGGCTGGATTCACACCTAGGGCAGTTTTAGTGCTTTTTTGCATTTTGCAGATTTGCACTACAGTCCATTTAACATGGTTTCCTATGGAACGCGATCTGTAGCGCAAATCTGCAAAATGAAAAAAGCACAAAAAATGCCACAGGTGTGAATCCAGCCTTAGGGGGTAGGAGCAAAAGGGTAAGGAAACTTCATGGGAAAAGTAAATTCACTTTTTTAACCAGCTCCCGCCCCGGACGGCTACAGGAGGCTGTCGTATTTGCCAGGAGGCTGTCATATGGCGTCCTTCTGTGCGTGAGCTGCCTCCGCGCTCTGCTCTGTGATTACCGAGTCTATGAGACTCGGCTGATCACAGATCAGAGTAAGGGTCCAATCCCGTCCCCTTGCTACGTGATCAGCTGTCAGCCAATGACAGCTGATCACGTGATGTAAACAGAAGATTGGTAATTGTTTTATTTTTTCAAGCTACCAGCTTGAAGGGGAAAAAAACGATCACTGGCTTCTGTCGGGCACATCAGCACACAGAGAGCCACGGCTGGCTCATCTGTGCCCATCTGTGTGCACCAGTGCCACCTACCTCTGCCCAACAGTGCCACAGATCATTGCTGCCTATTACCTACCAGTGCTTATCAATCCCACCCGTCAGTGATCATCAGTGCCCCCTATTATTGCCAACCATCAGTGCAGCCTATCAGTGCCCATCAGTACAGCCTCACCTGTGCACATTAATGAAGAAGAAAAATTTCCAAATTTTATAACAAATATGAACGTATTTTATTTTTATTTTTTTATTTTTTTTAGCAAAAAATAAAAAACCCAACAGTGATTAATTACCACCAAAATAAAGCTCTAAAAATGTTATTTGGGTACAGTGTTGCATGACCACGCCACTGTCATTCAAAATGTGAGAGCACCGAAAGCTGAAAATTGGTCTGGGCAGAAAGGGGGTTTAAGTGCCCAGTAAGCAAGGGGTTAAAGTCAAAGGTTCCCTTTAAGCGGCAGATATGCTAACTGGCTGTTAACTGTCACTGAGCCTATGCAAACCTGACAGTTATTAAGATTAAAGGCGGAATTTCCCTTTAACTTCATGGAAGTGTTTTAAGTTATGAAAGGGTTTTTGGTGACTTTTCCATGAAACGTTGAACTGTTTGGCAGTTACAAATAGAGGGTGAGAGATTGCATGATGTCACCCTCATAACTCGTTCACTATTTAAAACAAAACCATTTTTCCACGTAAACACTTATCTGGCTATGAAATTGCACAATCTGTTGAGCTGGTTGCCATGGTTACCTATAAACAGTCAAATTGCTGTTTGACACTCCGTTTTCGAGTATATAACATTGGGTTTCTCTGCCCGGTAGACAACGCCGGGATCACTTTGGGTTTTTTCTCATTTTCTGTCTGGCTCCCATAAAACATCCCTTTCATGTTGCGTCGGCACAGCTGATGCTAAGTGAATTTAAATGACTGACATTATGCATATTTACAAATTCATTACTCACTTGAAATTTCATAAACAGTTTAAGTGGATGAAGATCACCAAATGCAAATATGTAACACATGTGGGAGGCAATTGGATGCCGTGGATGTTAGATGTATTCGGCATATCTTGGAATTCCAGGGGAGTGTGAGCTACGGTGGCATCTCTCTTGGTGCCCAGCTGTGGTGTAATGAAGTCGTCTGGCCAGGTTTTGCATTGAAGTGGACCTGTGCTCAAATGCTACATTGTATCATAAAACTGTACACTTACCTATTTTTGGGAAAATGTGTCTCCCTTCAGTTCTGCTCACATGTCGGATAGATGGGCAGTTACTCATGTGATCTCTGCTAAAAAGAAGGATCAGATCTTAGGTTGGCTGATCTTCCCCTTCAGAAGTACACATATGACTAAATGCATAAACCTTCAGATGTGACCAGCTCTAGAGGATGCCGGGAAGAGCATCTACTCTGAGCAGGGCAGGACTTAGGGTGGTGGGGGCCCCTGGGCTTGAGTCACTTTCAGGCTCTACCTTGTATACATTATCGGATTTATCGGCGTATAACACGCACCCCAAGTTTAGGAGGGAATTTTAAGGAAAAAAACTTTTAGGAGGGAAGTTTTAGGAAAAAAACATACATTTAAATGCCCATCAATGCAGCCTTATCAGTGTCCATCTGCAGCCTTGTCCATCCATCTGCAGCCTTGTCCAGTGTCATTTGCAGCCTTGTCCAGTGTCATTTGTAGCCTTGCTCCAGTGTCATTTGCAGCCTTGTCCAGTGTCATTTGTAGCCTTGCTCCAGTGTCATTTGCAGCCTTGTCCAGTGTCATTTGTAGCCTTGCTCCAGTGTCATTTGCAGCCTTGTCCAGTGTCATTTGTAGCCTTGCTGCAGTGTCATTTGCAGCCTTGTCCAGTGTCATCTGCAGCCTTGTCCAGTGTCATTTGCAGCCTTGTCCAGTGTCATTTGCAGCCTTGTCCAGTGTCATCTGCAGCCTTGTCCAGTGTCATTTGCAGCCTTGTCCAGTGTCATTTGTAGCCTTGCTCCAGTGTCATTTGCAGCCTTGTCCAGTGTCATTTGTAGCCTTGCTCCAGTGTCATTTGTAGCCTTGCTCCAGTGTCATTTGCAGCCTTGCTCCAGTGTCATTTGCAGTCTTGAAATTTAAAAATGGCGTCACTGAGATACAGAGTCCTGTGTATCTTGACAGCTCTCGGGTCCTCTCGACGGCTCTCGGGTCCTCTCGGCGGCTCTTGGGTTCTCTTGCAGTCCCAAGAGTAGCCAAGTGTACTCGGCTCGCCTCACAGTCACGCCCAGTCCCTGTGTTATGTCTATCATAGGGCGGGACTGGGCTTGATTGTGAGCAGAGCCGAGCCAAGTACACTCAACTATGTAACTCGGCGGGTCCCCCCATCAGGCGGGGCCCATGGGCTTGAGCCCAGTGAAGCCCAATGGTAAGTCCAGCCCTAACTCTGAGAAAGGTAGCGCTTTTAGTCCTACTTTTATTTAGTATTTATCTATTCAACTGTTGCTCCGCAGTCTGACAACATTTAGGTAAAATTGATGTGATGCTCTGTGTTCCTTTTTTTTCCCTTGGTCAAAAATAAATAAATACTATATACAAAATGTTAATTTTATTTCAGTAATTCAATTTAAAAAGTGAAACTATATTTTATATAGATGAGTTACACACAGAGTTCTATATTTCAAAAAAATTTTTCCTTTTAATTTTGATGATTATGGCTTACAGCTAGTGAAAACCCCAAATTAATTATCTCAGAAAACTAGAATATTACATAAGACCAATACAAAAAAAAGATTTTTAATATAGAAATGTTGGCTTACTGAAAAGTATGTCCATGTACAGTATGCACTCAATACTCGGGGCTCCTTTTGCATAAATTACTGCATCAATGCGTCGTGGCCTGGAGGCGATTAGCCTGTGGCACTGCTGAGGTGGTATGGAAGCCCAGGTTGCTTTGATAGTGGCCTTCAGCTCATCTGCATTGTTGGGTCTGGTGTCTTATCTTCCTTTTGACGATACCCGACTGATTCTCTATGGGGTTTAGGACAGGCAAAATTGATGGCCAATCAAGCACAGTGATACCATGATCATTAAACCAGGTATTGGTACTTTTGGCAGTGTGGGCAGGTGCCAAGTCCTGCTGGAAAATGAAATCAATATCTCCATTAAGCTGGTCAGCAGAGGGAAGCATGAAGTGCTCTAGAATTTCCTGGTAGAAATCTGTGCTGACATTGGAGTTGATAAAACACAGCGGACCAGCAGAGGACATGGCTCATCAAATCATCATGAACTGTAGAAACTTCACACTGGACCTCGTGCAACTTGGATTATTTTTTTCTGTATTTTTTTTTTTAAAGACAGAGGAAAACACACAATAACCTAAATATTGCCATCAGTGTGAAAATTTGCGATCATGAGGACAAGTGCAAAAGCACCAGCGTACAAAAGAAAAAAACAACAAAGTACAAAGAAAAAGATAAAACATCAGAACTGGAGGGCAAATCCTTCAATTAGCCAGAGGTGACCCAGAAGGTGAACACACTGACCTAACCACATAGGAGCCTTGATAGGTAACCCCGAAGGTCAACCAAAGTTATCAAGGAATTATATATACTAAGTTAAAAGAGTTGTAAAGGCAGAAGGTTTTTTTTTTATCTTAATGCATTAAGATAAAACACCTTTTGTGTGTAGCAGCCACTCCAGCATCCTCCTAATTACTTACCTGAGCCCCATCTCTCTCCAGCATTGTCCACAAGCCCTTGTACACACGGTCGGAGATTCCGACGAAATGTGTCCGATCGGACCGTTTTGTCAGATATTCTGACTGTGTGTGGTCTACATCGGACTGTTTCCGTCGGAGTATCTGACGGACCAAGTTTTCCAACTTGTTAGTAAAATTTTCCGACAAAATGCTCCGATCGGACATACTCCGATCATGTGTAGAGAATTCCGATCGGACAAAGTGCCACGCATGCTCAGATCAAATTCCTACACCAAAGCTTTTGGATACTAGCCTGAAAGTAGTCCCGTCGTAACGAAATAACGTCATCACGTCGGATTTTCCGACAACTTTGTCCGACCGTGTGTATGCAACAGTTTCGGACAAAATCCGACGGATTTGGTTGTCGGAATCTCCGACCGTGTGTACAAGGGCTAAACCGTCCGGGTCCTCCTGCTTGGCTCAGACACAGCAGTGCCATTGGCTCCTGCGGCTGTCAATCAAAGTCGGGGCGGGGCTCCGTGTCTGAATGGACACACAGAGCTGTGACTCGGCTCCAGTGCCCCCATAGGAAGCTGCTAACTGTGGGGGCACTCGATAGGAGGAAGGGGCCAGGAGCAGAAAAGAGGGACCTGAGAAGAGGAGGATCCGGGCTGCTCTGCGCAAAACCAACTGCACAGAGGCGGTAAGTGTAACATGTTTGTTATTTTATTTTTGTTTTTTAAATTAGACTTTACAATCACTTTAACTACAGAATAGCCCAGTTGGCTCACCTGCTGGAGGAGGAAGTTCCATAAACCTCCATCGGACCTCCACCAACAAGCCGCCATACCTGAAGCTAAACCTGAGCATATATAAGAAAAAAACCTTGTGTACTGAGCAAAACATATGGTCAAAAAGTCAACCAGGTGCAATAAAAATAACACATCAAAAAAAAAAAAAACATGAACCACAAAATTAAAAACCATGTACCATAATACATGACCAGGAGAATACTCATTTAGATCATGCAGTAACCATAATCGCCCCAACATCATGTCTGAAAGGAAATTAAAAATATTGACCAACATAGGCTGCTAGGAAAAAAAAATAAAAAAATACAAGGACCAGACTCTGGTAAGTCTGTATAGTTCAGGTAGATACTTTCAACAAGGACTCTGCTAACTCCAACAAAGCGACATCTAAGCTGGACGAGACTTGATCAGGGTCAGAGGTGTATTCCTGCCAAGCTGCCCAAATACTTGAGAAGCACTCCTGTCTATCCATGCATGGTGCCACCCACTCCTCAGCTTCCATTATCCTATTTACTTTCTTAATCCATTCCTCCCTAGTGGGTACCTGTGCTAGTTTCCAAAAGATGGGTATTAGACTGGCCATCCACCTATAGATTGTCTGCAGATTTTCTATGATCAGATGGAAAAAGTGGAACAGATTCCTCCATCTACGCTGAACTGTGGATGGAGGAATCTCCCACTTTTTCCATCTGACCATAGAAAATCTGCAGATAATCTATAGGTGTATGGCCAGTCTAAAGCCTTGTACACACGGTCGGAGAATCCGTCGGAATGTGTCCTATCGGATCGTGTCGTCGGATAATCCGACTGTGTGTGGTCTGCATCGGACTGATTTTCCAACATGTTGGAAATATTTCCCGACCAACTGGGCCGGTCGGACCTAATCCGATCATGTGTAGAGCATTTTGATCGGACCAAGTGCCACGCATGCTCAGATCAAATTCCTACATCAAAGCTATTGGCTACTAGCCTGAATGTAGTCCCATCGTAACGAAATTACGTCATCACGTTCTGAAAGATCGGATTTTTCGCCAACTTTGTCCGACCGTGTGTATGCAACAGTTTCGGACAAAATCCGACGGATTTGGTTGGCAAAATCTCAGACGGTGTGTACAGGGGCTTAGTCTCTTAGCCGCATTCAGTAGGTGTGGTAAGGCACTTTTATAGCGGCTAAGTGGAAGGGTAGGAAGTGAACCGGGGACAGTGGAATATCCAACACAAGAGCGTCTTTTATCCGATTTCGAATGTCCAACCAAAAAGGGCAAATCACAGGACATTCCTTCCATAGGTGTAGGAGCATGCCCCTTTAACCACCACCCCACCCAGCAAAAATCTGTGACCTTAGGGTAGATATGTGTCAAGGATACACAATACCAGTGCGCTAGCAGCTTTTACTTAGTCTTTCGAGTCTTAGAATCTATGGAGCTGCAATGCGTAAGTTTGTACAGATGTGTAAGTTGCTCAGCTGAGAACTCCAACCCAAGGTCACGCTCCTACTCCCGAATAAAATCCGGTTTTGTTACAGTTGGGGAGACACAAAGAAGTTTTTACATTTCCGAAACCAGATGGGGTAAAGGGTCCTTTGCTATGAACAGCCACTCGAACGGGGTAAGGGTAGACAGTGCCCTGATAGAACGGCCATGGGCAGCAAAAAAACTGTGCAATTGCTCATGGCACCACGGATCCATGGGGAAACCTTCAAATCTCTCTCTAAGGGATTCCAGGGGGATCAGCTGACCATTCTCTAAAAATGTCTCCACAGCTGGGGTTGCCATCAGCAACCCATGGCCCGAAAAAGGCCATGCATTCCCCAGAGATCAACCATAAGTAACATCCTATGGGTGCCAACGGGGGATACAGAGAGCGCCAAAGAGAATAGTTGTTTAATGCGGTCCAAACTTGGATTCGGTGCCTCTTCAGACACCGGAACCTCGATTTTCAAATGAAATTCTAAAATTTCCACAGTCTTTGGGGAGCCATGTCATCTGCTGGTGTCTTCCTTATTTCCTGGTTGCAAGGCAGTTTCCCCATTCTGCTGCAGATGGTGAAGTATGCAATATAGAAATATTTTTTTTTCTTTTGCATGCAACTAATGCCTTTCTCAAACTAGCAATCAATTGTACTTTTTTGTTGCATTCTGAGGATTACAATCCAATCCATGGTATATCTTGAAGCCAGATTGTCATCATAGCAGCCAGGCAAAGAGCATTTTCTCTTCCAATAATTTTTATTAGTATTATCAAAAATAACAAAAAGGTATAATAAAGTACAACATCCATTTCTTGCTCAATCATGACATATAATAATGGTTACAGATAAGTGTCAGCAAATAACAAAAAATCCGATAAGTAACCTCCTGTTATTTGGTCAGGTAACAGGGCTGTGATTTAGTATAAAGGCAAAGAGCAAGTTCACAGTAGCATTGTCCACTTTTATCTTTTGCGAAAGGTTTAGTTGCGGTTGGGGGAGGGGGGTAGTGCAAACTTGTGGGTGAACTGCATTTTTACCACTCCCCCTTAAGCTACCAAATCAGTGGACACATCCTGTGGCCGTAATATATCTCTTTGTGGCTGTAGCAGGAACTATACCCCATGTTGCATTTGGTGGGCACTACCGCCTGCTAAATATGACCAATTCACGGGCCCTGGTTACAGCGTAGTAATGGGCCCTGGTTACAGCACAGTAATTGGCCCTGGTTGCAGCATAGTAATGGGCCCTGGTTACAGCGTAGTGATGGGCCCTGGTTGCAGCGTAGTAATGGGCCCTGGTTGCAGCGTAGTAATGGGCCCTGGTTGCAGCGTAGTAATGGGCCCTGGTTACAGCGTAGTGATGGGCCCTGGTTACAGCGTAGTGATGGGCCCTGGTTACAGCGTAGTAATGGGCCCTGGTTGCAGCCTAGTAATGGGCCCTGGTTGCAGCGTAGCAATGGGCCCTGGTTGCAGCGTAGCAATGGGCCCTGGTTGCAGCGTAGCAATGGGCCCTGGTTGCAGCGTAGCAATGGGCCCTGGTTGCAGCGTAGCAATGGGCCCTGGTTGCAGCGTAGTAATGGGCCCTGGTTACAGCGTAGTAATGGGCCCTGGTTACAGCGTAGTAATGGGCCCTGGTTGCAGCGTAGTAATGGGCCCTGGTTGCAGCGTAGTAATGGGCCCTGGTTGCAGCGTAGTAATGGGCCCTGGTTGCAGCGTAGTAATGGGCCCTGGTTGCAGCGTAGTAATGGGCCCTGGTTACAGCGTAGTAATGGGCCCTGGTTACAGCGTAGTAATGGGCCCTGGTTACAGCGTAGTAATGGGCCCTGGTTACAGCGTAGTAATGGGCCCTGGTTACAGCCTAGTAATGGGCCCTGGTTGCAGCCTAGTAATGGGCCCTGGTTGCAGCGTAGTAATGGGCCCTGGTTGCAGCGTAGTAATGGGCCCTGGTTGCAGCGTAGTAATGCAATGTGGCTTTTAGGTGGTGAAGTTGTGACATATAGACTTGTGCACAATGGAAAATTTTGTTTAGTTTCGGTTCGTTGTCATTCGTAAAATACATCATTTCGTTCTGTTATATTCGTTATGTTATGTTACGTTAATACATTTTCAGATAATTCGTTATTATTCGTAGAGTGTCGAATTCATTTGTTCGTATTCGTTGAAATTGGCTATTTATGTATGTGTAGACATTCGTGATAATGATTCGTAGTTTGGAAAGTTGTTTGTTTATTGAATCTTTTAACACACACAATGACAACGTCTCTTCTCCTCGGCTCAAATACAACACAACACCCTTCTCACTCACTTCTCAGGAATACACTTTGCCAGTAATCCAACCTCCGGCACAAAATGAATCAGCTGATTGGGCTATAAGATTTACTTTGAGCTGACCTTTTGTTTCATTAGATCTTCAAAGAATTACCCAATCATGTCGAATTCATTCGTTATATTTCTTTCGCATTCTTTGTAATTCGTTATTTTTTTATTCGGATGCAAAATTCGGCCGAATTTCGATTCGTTACGAAACAAATTGCACAAGCCTAGTGACATATTGCCTTCTCACTTCCTGCAAAACACCTGAATGAGGATCGCTTTTCAGAGGACTGCCAGTCCTTGTCACAAGTATAAACAAGTCTTTATTATGAAAGCTTTGTTGCCTTTTTACCATCCAGTCAATGATTTTTACAAAGCTCGGAACTACAGGAATATTTTTTTCCAGCTCACTGTGACTTCTTACCCCATTCACACCTGAATGTTTTGTAGTTCAAAGGTCTAAAACACTCAACAGCCAAAATCCCATGGTTTTCAGTTGTACCTGTTCACACAGGAGTGTCGTGTCACGTCGCTTGTAGATCTTAAAAGTACCGTATTTATCGGCATATAACACGCGCCCCAAGTTTAGGAGGGAATTTAAAAAAAAAAAAAACTTTTAGGAGGGAAGTTTAAGGAAAAAAACTTACATTTAAATGCCCATCAATGCAGCCTTGTCAATCATTTGCCATTTAAAAATGGCGCCGGTATTTCTCGGCCATTCTCGGCGGCTTTCGGAAAGATAGCCGAGAGTGGCCGAAGATAGCCGCGAATGGCCGACTGCGGCCAAAAATACACAAAAGCCGCAGAAAGCCCTAGAAACAGCGGGGGGATCGGCGTATAAAACGCACCCCTGATTTCCCTCTGATTTTAGGGGGAAAAAGTGCGTGTTATACGCCGATAAATACGGTATATTCCTCTTTAATAATTGTATAGTCTGTGTTCTGTAAGGATCTGTGAACCAGACTTGACATGATTGTCTTTGATTGGAAACATATTACATAGTCTGGATTTATTTATGTTTTCTAAATGTGGGATTGCAGGTTGATGTGGTTATGATGTAAAAATTAGTTCTGAGCAAGTTTATCAACATCTACATGAAACCGTTCAAGAGAAATGGATATTGGAAGGAGCAGAGTCCTCCAACAACACAGAGTATTTTAGGAGAAGAGAGTTTGATAGTGGGGGGGAGCAGAGTTTTCCAGCAGGGCAGAGTATTTTAGGAGAAGAGAGTTAGCGGGAAGAGCAGAGTTTTCCAGCAGGGCAGAGTATTTTAGGAGAAGAGAGTTAGCGGGAAGAGCAGAGTTTTCCAGCAGGGCAGAGTATTTTAGGAGAAGAGAGTTAGCGGGAAGAGCAGAGTTTTCCAGCAGTGCATAGTATTTTAGGAGAGGAGAGTTGCCTAAAGCCCCATACACACTATCAGATTTTCTGCTGATTTTTTCCTTCAGATTTACCAAAACCATGTAGTAGAAGGGTCTGCCTGATTGCATACACATTGAAACTCCTAAGGTTTGACCTCATATTATATGGTTTTGGTAAAGGAAAAAATCTGCAGAAAATCTGATAGTGTGTATGGGGCTTTAGGCCCCTTTCACACTGCCGTGGGTTGAAAGTTGTGCGATTTTTTTGCCGTGATTTCAGGGAATGTCTGAGGAAACTTGAGGTCCATGGACCTCGACTCGCATCAGTCAGAGCAAAATAGTACAGAGACTACTTTGTATTCACAGAGATATGAATGGTACTCATTGGAAATCATGGGGTACAACATGTTATTCGACTTTGCAGTCCCAAGTCGCAGGACACGTCTCACAAGGGCAGCACAGTGGTGTAGTGGTTAGCACTCTCACCTAGCAGCAATAGGGTCGCTGGTTCAAATCCGGACCACGACACCATCTGCCTGGAGTTTACATGTTCTCCCTGTATCTGTGTGGGTTTCCTCCGGGTACTCCGGTTTCCTCCCACACTCCAAAGACATGCAGGTAGGTTAATTGGATCAACAAACAAAAAAAATTAAAAATTGGCCTTAATATATATGTATGTGTATGTTGTATGTGTTGTAAGCGTATCAGGACCTTACAGGGTAAAGGACCACACAAGAAAGCGCCCAGAGGCGATTCAGTTCGCATAGGTAGCGCTATACAAGTCATTCACTCACTTACAAGTGTGAAAGGGGCCCAATGCGCACTAGTAGTTTTATGCAATCAATTAAGCGGTGCTGAAAAAAAAAAAAAAAAAGACCTGACTGCTCGGGGGGGGGGGGGGGGGGGGCGTTAGTGCAGCAATATCCTCCACTGTTCTATTGTGTTCTGACCAGGGGGATGCCCCCCGCCAGCACACCTTTTTCAGTCTTCGACAGAAGCCAGCCCAACTACAGTACCCACGGGCCGAATGTCTGCTGGTTTCTATTGAACTGGCCGATGCCACCCCAAATTTGGCCCGTGTGTACTAGGCGTCGGATAGTAGGAGGAGCAGAGTCCTTCCAGCAGTGCGGAGTGTTTTAGAAGAGGAGATATACATAGTGGGAGGAGCAGAGTCCTCCAGCAGTGCAGAGTGTTTTAGAAGAGGAGATATACATAGTGGGAGGAGCAGAGTCCTCCAGCAGTGCAGAGTGTTTTAGAAGAGGAGATATACATAGTGGGAGGAGCAGAGTCCCCCAGCAGTGCAGAGTGTTTTATAAGAGGAGAATTACATAGTGGGAGGAGCAGAGTCCCCCAGCAGTGCAGAGTGTTTTAGAAGAGGAGATATACATAGTGGGAGGAGCAGAGTCCCCCAGCAGTGCAGAGTGTTTTAGAAGAGGAGATATACATAGTGGGAGGAGCAGAGTCCCCCAGCAGTGCAGAGTGTTTTATAAGAGGAGAATTACATAGTGGGAGGAGCAGAGTCCCCCAGCAGTGCAGAGTGTTTTAGAAGAGGAGATATACATAGTGGGAGGAGCAGAGTCCCCCAGCAGTGCAGAGTGTTTTAGAAGAGGAGATATACATAGTGGGAGGAGCAGAGTCCCCCAGCAGTGCAGAGTGTTTTATAAGAGGAGAATTACATAGTGGGAGGAGCAGAGTCCCCCAGCAGTGCAGAGTGTTTCAGGAGGGAAGGGTTGTGTGTGATGACATCAGAGATCTGTGATTCACGAAAACAAGAACCAAGAGGGTCTTATGGACTTTACAGGCACTAGTATGAAAAACAGGTTTATTAAATCAATACATTTTTATTATTTATACAAAAAACATACAAAAATTTAAAACAGGAATGAAAAAATTATTTGCTGGTCCGACCAATCTCAGCATAGGATGTTACCCGTTGTATAGCAAGTTACAAACATAATATCAAACTTGGCTTAGTGTCCATAATTTTTATATCATACGCCAGAACGTGGTATACAACATCCAAGGTGGCAAAATGCTGGTATTGATTAACATGCCCGACATGTTTCGCGTCATGAATAGCGCTTCTTCTGGGGCTCAAATGACTGGTTCCTGTAATTTGGGAAATAGCGGCTGAGTAAGAACTGCCAAAATTCGTAGGGAAATCAACACTATTGCAGCCAAAGCGATATATGATTATCCATCCCAAATAGTGTAATTAATCGCAGCCGATCATATTGGATAGGCAGTGTGTGGGACCTTTCCCTAAGCTATTTCAAAGAAGAGGGAGGAAAGCCGGGCAAAATAGGTGCTCGAATCAAAGAGGAGATTCTTGTTACTGATGGTAGATAGATGCCCGCTCGTTTGGCCGTCAGGGAGAGAGAGAGACAAGGGGATCCCACGTCCAAGATCTGTGATTGGTCAAACAGTGAAGGAGAGCCGCTTCATGGGTTGGGTCTTACAGCAGGGAGGAGCCTGCGGAAGCATAAAATAAGTTAAATATTTCCGCTATTTCATCACCCCGAAACTAAACAAGCATATAGCCCTTGCAAGTGAGTTTTCACTAGGGCTGAATCCGCTTTAGATCTTGGGGGTTAAATGTTGATTTTAAAGGGCAGTTAAAAGAAAAGTCAAATACTCCAACATGTCCAGTGTTGTTGTACAACTGTTGCAGTTTGAAGATATTTTCTGCATTTTTGCCTCGCATTATTAAAAGGCGAGATAAATGTTTTATAAACTGTGCTCAGTCCAGTTTCCACAACAGATTGAGGACCCTTGAGAAAGGGATGAATTTCCCAATGATGTCATGACAGATGGCGCTTTTATTGAACAAGTTAACATCGAAAACGGCAGCACAACTCGTAGAATTGTAAGCAATCTTTTAAATGAAAAACTTCCTGCCATCAGAGGACAGACAAGATTACAGCGGCTGTGTGTCGGAGAACACTCGGGGCTGCCTCCAATTCAGAGCAAGAATCTCTGTATCTCAACCTTGGCAAAGGTCAATATACAGAATTCCACAAAAGTGAGTACACCCTTCATATTTTTGTAAATATTTTATCTTATTATAAAATATACTATATTTTTTTCATGCGACAACACTGAAGAAATGAGACTTTGCAACAATGTAAAAAATAGTGAGTGTACAGCTTGTGTATAACTGTGTAAAGCCCTTGTACACACGGTCGGACATTCCAACGGAAAATGTCCAATCGGACCATGTTGTTGGATAATCCGACCGAATATCCGACCGACAAAGTTTTAGAGCTGGGCTATAAAACTTTGCGACAACATGATCCGATCGGACTTTGTCCGATTGTGTGTAGAGAATTCCGATTGGACAAAGTGCCACGCATGTTCAGATCAAATTCCTAGACCAAAGCTATTGGCTATTAGCCTGAACGTAGTCCCGTCGTAACTAAATAACGTCATCGATCAGATTTTCCAACAACTTTGTCCGACCGTTGTGTATGCAACACCAGTTTTGGACAAAATCCGACGGATTTTGTTGTCGGAATGTCTGACCGTGTGTACAAGGGCTTAGGCTTCATGCACACTGGACATTAAAATAACGTTATAAAAACGCCACTAGCTTTGCAGTGAGTCTATCAACATTTTTTAACGTTTTTTTTTCAATAGCATTTATTAGTTTTTTTTTTCAATGGATCAAAAATCTTAAAAAACGCTGGTGAGCCACTTTTTAGAGAATTTATCTACGTTTTTATGAGCATTTGGCGTTTTTTGTCCCCAGAAAAACGACTCCTGAGCATGATTTTATGGCGTTCAGAAAACAGCCCATAAACTCCACTGCTGATAAATATCCAAAAACGTCCATGTGTGTATGGACACATAGGATAACATAGAGGGGAGTTCACGGGCTGTTAAAAAAAAAAAAAACGCACAAACTCCCAAAAACAGTCGTTTACGAGCTTCAGTGTGCATGGAGCCTAAATTTGCTGTCCGCTGAAAATAACTCAACACACAGCCATTAATGTCTAAACCACTGGCAACAAGAGTGAGTACACGTCTAAGTAAAAATGTCCAAATTGGGACCAATTAGCCATTTTCCCTCCCCGGTGTCATGTGGCTCATTAGTGTTACAAGGTCGCAAGTGTGTTAAATTTGTTGCCATCGCTCTCACTCTCTCATCCTGGTCACTGGAAGTTCAACATAGCACCTCATGGCAAAGAACTCTGAGGATCTGAAAAAAAGAATTGCTGACCTACATAAAGATGAACTAAGCTATAAGAAGATTGCCAAGAACCTGAAACTGAGTTGCAGCACGGTGGCCAAGACCACACCGCAGTTTAACAGGACAGGTTCCACTCAGAACAGGCCTTGACCAAAAAAGTTGAGTGCACGTGCTCAGCATAATATCCAGAGATTGTCTTTGGGAAATAGACGTATGAGTGCTCCCAGCATTGTTGCAGAGGTTGAAGGGGTGGGGGAGTCAGCCTGACAGTGCTCAGACCATACGCCGTACACTGCATCAAATTGGTCTGCATGGCTGTCATCCCAGAAGGAAGCCTCTTCTAAAGATGATGCAGAAGAAAGACCACAAACAGTTTGCTGAAGACAAGCAGACTAAGGAGACGGATTACTGGAACCATGTCCTGTGGTCTGAGGAGACCAAGATAAAGGTATTTGGTGTCAGATGGTGACAAGCGTGTGTGGGGGCAACCAGGTGAGGAGGACAAAGACAAGTGTGTCTTGTCTACAGTCAAGCATGGTGGTGGGAGTGTCATGGTCTGGGGCTGCATGAGTGCTGCCGGCACTGGGGGGCTACAGATCATTGAGGGGACCATGAATGCCAACATGTACTGTGACATACTGAAGCAGAGCATGATCCCCTCCCTTCAGAGACTGGACCGCAGGGCAGTATTCCAACATAACGACCCAAAACACACCTCCAAGGTAACCACTGTCTCCTTAAAAAAGCTGAGGGTAAAGGTGATGGACTGACCAAGCATGTCTCCAGACCTAAACCCTATTGAACATCTGTGGGGCATCCTCAAACAAAAGGTAGAGGAGCGCAAGATCTGTAATGTCGCCCAGCTCTGTCATGGAGGAGGGGAAGAGGACTCCAGTGGTGACCTGTGAAGCTCTGCTGACCTCCATGCCCAAGAGGGTGAAGGCAGTGCTGGAAAATAATGGTGGCCACACAAAATATTGACACTTTGGGCCCAATTTGGACATTTTCCCTTAGGGGTGTACTGACTTTTGTTGCCAGCGGTTTAGACATTAATGGCTGTGTGTTGAGTTATTTTGAGGGGACAGGAAATTTACACTGTTATACAAGCTGTACACTCACTACTTTACATTGTAGACAAGTGTCATTTCTTCAGTGTTGTCACATGAAAGGATATAATACATTTACAGAAATGTGAGGGGTGTACTCACTTTTGTGAGATACTGTAGCTAATTCTTATATCATGACACGACTTTACCATTGAAAAAAGGTTTACCGATTCCTTTAGGGCAAACAAAGTATCGGTGTGAGTTCTGCTTCACAGGGGTCTGTCACCACACATTTATTGCTCTGTTGTGCTTGGCTCCCTCCATTACCAATTTCTCCTCTCCTACAATACTTTGTACTGCTGGAGGACTCATTTCAATATAAAACCTTCTCTTACAAACGCAGGATGTCCGTCCTGTAGTGTATATCACATAGTTGCCAACAGTCCCGATTTGCCCAGGACATTTCCGGAATTCAGACCCATGTCCCAAGCTGACCGTGTCCCGGTAAATATGCTTTGTCCCAGAAAGCCCCCTGGGCTGCTTCCATACCCTGTAAAAAAGGCCGCAGCTTGTGCCCCTAAAAACATGACCACGGGCCGAGTTTGCGAACGGCACATGCACTGCTCAAACTCGGGCAGGCTCAGCCATGCTTGGCCATTCGGGCTCGGGGGGGGGGAAAGGGGCACGTGCATAATGACATCACTGTGCCGCCCTTTTATAAATGAAGTGAACACGCCCCCCCAAAGATTGGTGAATGGAAAGGCCAGGATGTGAGCGGAGGCATCCATGGACCGACCGGGACAGAACTGAAGGTGATTACTACACAAATCTTCTGTCCACAAGTCTTCATCTCTGTGTGTACTGGGCAAACTGCACTGACCTGTGTAGTGTACTTACCTTACTGACATCCCTCACCCATACACAGAACATTGTACACATTCATGGCCTGTGTGAGAAGCTTTGGCTGTCAGCTGTGTCCTTAGTCTCTGATAATCTCTACCATGTCCACAATCTCTGACCACATCTCTTGTAGTAGGTCTGCACAGTCTCTGACCATCTCCTGTATCATGTCTGCACAGTCTCTGACCATCTCCTGTATCATGTCTGCACAGTCTCTGACCATCTCCTGTATCATGTCTGCACAGTCTCTGACCATCTCCTGTATCATGTCCGCACAGTCTCTGCCCATCTCTTGTATCTGTATCTCTTAGATCACTGTCCCCCCTGCAAATCTGCCCCCACCACTGTACCTCCCTGCACATCTGCTCCACCGCCGTATCCCTATGCTCTTCTGTCTCACTACTGAATCACCTTCTTATCTGTCCTAACACTGAACCCATCTGCTCCTGTTCAATCAGATTAGGCGACCCACCAGAATGTGTAACGGAAGTGACGTTTTGTTGCCGCCATCTTGCTACACCCCGCACTTATACCCACCGGAGTTCTGCCCTTTACACTTATTTTTCACATTAAACTGAGTTTATATAGAAATACAATACTGAAATACAGTACTTAGTAAATGTTTAGATGTTGAATTTTAAGAGCAGCGAACTTGTGTCCGATTAGCAAACCTGTGAGATCAGCAGGCTTGCCACTGCTTTTAAAATTGAAACAGTCAAACGGAGGTCCAAGTACTGTATTTCACTATATAAACTCAGTTTACTGTTAAAAATAAATCTAAAATGCAAAACTATGGTGGGTGTAAAAAGATGTCCGCTTGCCCCCTTCTCAGTGTATCCTTACTGTGGTGGAGTGCGGGGTGTAGCAAGATGGCGGTGACGAAATGTCACTTCCGTTACACATTCTGACGGGTCATCAAATCTGGCGGAACACACCACCACTGTAAACCCCCCCTTCTCATATGACCCACCAAAGTACCTCCTGCACATCTGTCTCACCTCTGTACCCCCCTGCTCTTCTGCCCCACCAATATACCTCCTTTCACATCTACCCGCTGCTCTCCTGTCCCACCACTGAACCCACTTCTCATCTGCCCCAACACTAAACCCCCGTGCTCACATGGCCCAACACTGAACCCTCGTGCTCACCTGGCCCAACACTGAACCCCCGTGCTCACCTGGCCCAACACTGAAACCCCGTGCTCACCTGGCCCAACACTGAACCCCCGTGCTCACCTGGCCCGACACTGAACCCCCGTGCTCACCTGGCCCGACACTGAACCCCCGTGCTCACCTGGCCCGACACTGAACCCCCGTGCTCACCTGGCCCAACACTGAACCCCCGTGCTCACCTGGCCCAACACTGAACCCCCGTGCTCACCTGGCCCAACACTGAACCCCCGTGCTCACCTGGCCCAACACTGAACCCCCGTGCTCACCTGGCCCAACACTGAAACCCCGTGCTCACCTGGCCCAACACTGAACCCCCGTGCTCACCTGGCCCAACACTGAACCCCCGTGCTCACCTGGCCCAACACTGAACCCCCGTGCTCACCTGGCCCAACACTGAACCCCCGTGCTCACCTGGCCCAACACTGAACCCCCGTGCTCACCTGGCCCAACACTGAACCCCCGTGCTCACCTGGCCCAACACTGAACCCCCGTGCTCACCTGGCCCAACACTGAACCCCCGTGCTCACCTGGCCCAACACTGAACCCCCGTGCTCACCTGGTCCAACACTGAACCCCCGTGCTCACCTGGCCCAACACTGAACCCCCGTGCTCACCTGGCCCAACACTGAACCCCCGTGCTCACCTGGCCCAACACTGAACCCCCGTGCTCACCTGGCCCAACACTGAACCCCCGTGCTCACCTGGCCCAACACTGAACCCCCGTGCTCACCTGGTCCAACACTGAACCCCCGTGCTCACCTGGCCCAACACTGAACCCCCGTGCTCACCTGGCCCAACACTGAACCCCCGTGCTCACCTGGCCCAACACTGAACCCCCCTGCTCATCTGCCCCAACACTGTACCCCCGTGCTCTTCTGTACCACTGTTGAACCCCCTTTCTCATCTCTTCAACCACTGTACCTACCTGAACATCAGCCCCACCTCTGTACCCTCTTCTCATCTTCTCACATGATATGTGTGATATGCAGAGTGATGAAAGGAAGCAGAGATGAGACACATCTACCTGTCCTGGCACATTCATCCCACTGATCCACCTCTCGCATCCAGCCCTCGTGTCACATACAAGCATCGGGAATGGAGGCGCAATGATCAGCTCAGTCAGGTCAGGGGTATTTTCTGAATGCAGTGGGCCTGTGTCATTTCAGGAAGGTGGCACTTCGCGCCTGAAAACACCCCGTGGCAAAATATTTTTTAAATCGTCTTTTTAATATTTTTCCACAGTGCTTCCGGGGAAGGGGGTGGGGTGGTATGTGGCAGTGGACAGTGTAGTTTTTTTATTTGTAATAATAGATTTTTTTTTCCAATTTAATTTGTTTCTTAATTTTTTTCACACTGCTTTTTTTTTTGGGGGGGGGAGTGGTGTCAGTAGTTTTTTATTTATTTTTTTACACTTTTAAATTTTTTTGAATTTTTTTTACAATTTTTTTTTTATATTTTTTGGGGGGGCTTTGATGAGATGTCAGCATGTACACTTTTTTTTACTTCAAAGCAGATTTTATATATATTTATATATATATATATATATATATATATATATATATATATATATATATATATATACATATGCATATACACACACACACACATACACACACATATATATATACTCTGAATGTAGCACACGTGTTGCATCCTCATTAAAGCAGATCTTCATTGCATCTGAGTACCACAAACTAAAAACGTTGTTTAACTCATTTCTAATATTTAATGTAAGCTCCCCCATTCATCTGTGTCTCTATGCTGTATTTTGTTGAGAAATCACTTTGAAAAACAACCCCCCCCCCTAGCATTTCTGGCGGGGGCCATCTTGAGTAGGGCAAATGATTTGTGTAGCATTTACTTCCTGGAATCCATCTGCCCTTAGCTCCTCTCCTCCCCTCCTGAAGACTCATGGGATGTATAGCATAATTTGCCTAGGCAGGAAACCATGAAGTAACTGATTGAAAAAAAAAAAAGAAAAAAAAGGTTAAAACAAGTAAATATTTTATGACGTACCTTCCTATCTATTTACTAATGCTACCAGCAGCATGATAAATAAAAATAAGCAACGTTGATTGGGAGATTGAAGTTCAGTTTTAACGATGGTCAGTTATTGGTCAGCCTGTGTGATTGTCCCCATATTGATTAAAGCGGGAGTCCGCCGGGAGTTCCGCCGTTTTTTTTTTTTTTTTTTTAAAGCCAGCAGCTACAAATACTGCAGCTGCTGACTTTTAAAATAATGACACTTACCCGCCCAGCGCGCCCGCGATGTCGGCACCCGAAGCCGATCTCTCGATCGTCTCTCGGGTGCTGCCGCCGCCATCTTGGGTATGGGAATCAGGAAGTGGAGCCTTTCGGCTGACTTGCGCATGCGCAATAAGGATGGACCCGCTGCCTCTGGGATCTGTGTGTTTCCCAACAGGCAGCGGGGGACGTTTGGAAAGGGGCGTAGATTCTGCGAAAAGGGGCGTACCTTCTGCAGAATCTATGCCGGAAGTGGGTGCAGATACCTGTACAGGTACCTGCTCCCCCCTGAAAGGTGCCAATTGTGGCGCCGGAGGGGGGGAGGATTCCAATGAGCGGAAGGTCCACTTTAGGGTGGACCTCCGCTTTAATTACTAAAATAAATATTTTCAATGTCCAGCGTGTAATTCTAGTGTTTATTGCATATAAACAGATTGGCGCACATGCGGGCATTTTCAGGTTTGGCTCCTCGGTTGAATGATGACCAACATTTCACGTCCTCTATGACATCTACTGTCGCTTCCATAAGCCTGGCACTCAACAAATAGGATTTACTCTTCTAGGAGCGGAAGCTGCTCTCCGAGGGTTACGTTTTATGTAAATGTTTGACACGACTTGGTAATTTTCCTACAAAAAGACCATTCATCACACGTCAAATCTCCGCTGACCCCCACAAAGCCCGGCAGACAATAAACTCTTTGGAAAACAAGGACTGACACTTCATTCGGTACGAGACGTGGTGATAGGGGCTCCGAGCCGACCATAAATCACGCCGTTTCCATTCGAGGTGCAGCCCGGCAACACTCAGCCTCTCCAGAAATTGTTTTTATTTTTCTATTAGTCAATTTGGAAATTTTTCCAGGTGCGCACATTTGCCCCGAGGCCTTTAGGCTGGCCAGCTGTCAGCGTTATGACAGAATTATCTGTCTCCTTCGTTCTGCTTGACGTCAGCTTGAAAATGCAGGAGGGAGCAGACTGATTGGGAAGGGTTTGCCACAGACAGGAAGACCATTTCTGAGGCAGACGCTGGAAAGTCTTAAAGAGCTATTTAGGCGGTTGTTGAAATCATTGCGTGTTTGATGAAAGTAAACCTATCGCTGCAAAAAATGGAAGTCCTGTTCAAGAGATCATGCCATATGCAAGTTCTGATTTACAAGCAAAATTCAGAACTGTGACATGCCCCCCCTCCCCTCCTCCGCATGCACTCTGCAAATCGCACACCTTTAAGCCTGTCAGCACAACTCTACAGAGTTATATAGTACATATTCACAATATGAATTATTTGTTTTTGTTATCTCTAAATTTCAAACGGCCTGTCTTTAAAATTCTCAAATCGGTCCAGCAGTATTGATTTATTGCTTGTGTGTGAGAAACACTTTTTGGTTAGCAAGGTCATTCAATCCATTAGAGGACCAATTAGAAGGCTCAGGAGGTGGAGCCAAGATCATGTTTTACCGGAAGAGTGGAAATTGGCTTATAAATTCACTTGCTTACATCTGTGGAACTACTGATCATTTTGACATGCAACTTTTGCTGAAGTTGACCTCCATTTGTGTATATCTTCATCCAGGCATGTATTGGCCATTGGGACTACCGGGAGTTTCCCTTTGGGCTGATGGCTCAGTGGGCCACTTTGAGTGACAGCCTGTTAAAGTAATGGCTCCAACAGGATCACAGGAGGCCCCATGATACTCTTCTGTTCCCCCCACGCTGTCCTCCACCACTACTGTGTCCTCCACCCCCACTGTGTCCTCCACCCCCCACTGTGTCCTCCACCCCCCACTGTGTCCTCTACCCCCCACTGTGTCCCCCTCTGTCCTCCACCCCCCACGCTGCCCCCTCTGTCCTCCACCCCCACTGTTTCCTCAACCCCCACTGTTTCCTCCACCCCCCACTGTGTCCCCCTGTGTCCTCCACCCCCACTGTGTCCTCCACCCCCACTGTGTCCCCCTGTGTCCTCCAGCCCCCATTGTGTCCTCCACCCCCCACTGTGTCCCCCTGTGACCTCCACTCCCCACTGTGTCCTCCACTCCCCACTGTGTCCTCCACCCCCCACTGTGTCCTCCACCCCCCACTGTGTCCTCCACCCCCCACTGTGTCCCCCTGTGTCCTCCACCCCCACTGTGTCCCCCTGTGTCCTCCAGCCCCCACTGTGTCCTCCACCCCCACTGTGTCCCCCTGTGTCCTCCACCCCCACTGTGTCCCCCTGTGTCCTCCAGCCCCCACTGTGTCCTCCACCCCCACTGTGTCCTCCACCCCCCACTGTGTCCTCCACCCCCCACTGTGTCCTCTACCCCCCACTGTGTCCCCCTCTGTCCTCCACCCCCCACGCTGCCCCCTCTGTCCTCCACCCCCACTGTTTCCTCAACCCCCACTGTTTCCTCCACCCCCCACTGTGTCCCCCTGTGTCCTCCACCCCCACTGTGTCCTCCACCCCCACTGTGTCCCCCTGTGTCCTCCAGCCCCCATTGTGTCCTCCACCCCCCACTGTGTCCCCCTGTGACCTCCACTCCCCACTGTGTCCTCCACTCCCCACTGTGTCCTCCACCCCCCACTGTGTCCTCCACCCCCCACTGTGTCCTCCACCCCCCACTGTGTCCCCCTGTGTCCTCCACCCCCACTGTGTCCCCCTGTGTCCTCCAGCCCCCACTGTGTCCTCCACCCCCACTGTGTCCCCCTGTGTCCTCCACCCCCACTGTGTCCCCCTGTGTCCTCCAGCCCCCACTGTGTCCTCCACCCCCACTGTGTCCTCCACCCCCCACTGTGTCCTCCACCCCCCACTGTGTCCTCTACCCCCCACTGTGTCCCCCTCTGTCCTCCACCCCCCACGCTGCCCCCTCTGTCCTCCACCCCCACTGTTTCCTCAACCCCCACTGTTTCCTCCACCCCCCACTGTGTCCCCCTGTGTCCTCCACCCCCACTGTGTCCTCCACCCCCACTGTGTCCCCCTGTGTCCTCCAGCCCCCATTGTGTCCTCCACCCCCCACTGTGTCCCCCTGTGACCTCCACTCCCCACTGTGTCCTCCACTCCCCACTGTGTCCTCCACCCCCCACTGTGTCCTCCACCCCCCACTGTGTCCTCCACCCCCCACTGTGTCCCCCTGTGTCCTCCACCCCCACTGTGTCCCCCTGTGTCCTCCAGCCCCCACTGTGTCCTCCACCCCCACTGTGTCCCCCTGTGTCCTCCACCCCCACTGTGTCCCCCTGTGTCCTCCAGCCCCCACTGTGTCCTCCACCCCCACTGTGTCCCCCTGTGTCCTCCACCCCCTACTGTGTCCTCCACCCCCCACTGTGTCCCCCTGTATCCTCCACCCCCCACTGTGTCCTCCACCCCCACTGTGTCCTCTACCCCCCACTGTGTTCCCCTCTGTCCTCCACCCCCCACGCTGCCCCCTCTGTCCTCCACCCCCACTGTTTCCTCAACCCCCACTGTTTCCTCCACCCCCACTGTTTCCTCCACCCCCCACTGTGTCCCCCTGTGTCCTCCACCCCCACTGTGTCCTCCACCCCCACTGTGTCCCCCTGTGTCCTCCAGCCCCCATTGTGTCCTCCACCCCCCACTGTGTCCCCCTGTGACCTCCACTCCCCACTGTGTCCTCCACTCCCCACTGTGTCCTCCACCCCCCACTGTGTCCTCCACCCCCACTGTGTCCTCCACCCCCACTGTGTCCCCCTGTGACCTCCACTCCCCACTGTGTCCTCCACCCCCCACTGTGTCCTCCACCCCCCACTGTGTCCTCCACCCCCCACCGTGTCCTCCACCCCCCACCGTGTCCTCCACCCCCCACTGTGTCCCCCTGTGACCTCCACTCCCCACTGTGTCCTCCACTCCCCACTGTGTCCTCCACCCCCCACTGTGTCCTCCACCCCCACTGTGTCCTCCACCCCCACTGTGTCCCCCTGTGACCTCCACTCCCCACTGTGTCCTCCACCCCCCACTGTGTCCTCCACCCCCCACCGTGTCCTCCACCCCCCACCGTGTCCTCCACCCCCCACCGTGTCCTCCACCCCTCACCATGTCCTCTACCCCCCACTGTGTCCCCCTCTGTCCCCCACCCCCCACTGTGTCTTATGTTTTTGGCGAGGTGAAAATCGAGTCAAAATGTGAACGAAACGACAAGGATTTTTTTGAATGACACTTTTGAGTCCTAAAGGTATGATGAACATTGAGCTGGATTTAAACTGCTTCATTAGTGACTATTAATACAGATTGTTATTATTTTGGCTTTACATTTAAATTAAGTACATCAATTATTGAATAGTGACCGTTTGGATGTTTGTTTGTTTTTTATTACATTTTTAAATTTTTAATTATGAATTATAGATGTTTTTAATTATATATATATTTTTTATGTTTCATTTGTTATTTATGTTTCGGATGGATTCATATGAGACATTTAGAATGAAATAATATATCAAATGGATTGCTGAAATTCATGGAAAAGGTGTATCCAGTTATATACACAAGGGAAGGAGAAATGAAATTGCGCTACTCGATTCCTTCCCCCTCAGCGCTACAGGTTCAGGGATCGCACTCAACATATAATAAATCATGTTTTGCACCCAAAACAGCAGCTACTTCAAAGACAGTATCTTAATAAGAACACGTAACTTATCTTATAAAAAGATAATCAAATTTCAATAATCTAAGCAGCGCTCCAATCAACATAACACATTGACATACATTCTCATAGACTCCAAATAGTGCTGCTACAACATTAACCACTTCGCGCCGGTAGGACGTCCCAGGACAGCCTCGGCATTCGGTGGTTATATCTGAATGATGCCCGAGGCCACAGACATCATTCAGATATCGGCGATTTCAGCCGGCGATTCCCTGCACCATAAGAACGATCATAGCGGCTGTTTCGCCGCTTGATCATTCTTGCGGGAGGGGACGTCCCCCCCCTCCCGCCACCCTCCGGTGCTTCTACCGACTCACCGCTTCCATCAGTTAGTCAGTCACAGGATCTGCCGGCCCCCGGATAATACCATAGAGATTTCCGGCGGACCAGATCGTCCCCGGAGTCTCTATGATTGTTCGGAGGCCGGGCGCGATGTTATGACGTCACACCCGGCCTCTGCATTCAAAATAACGGCGCAGATTTAGCTAGGAAGCCAGGATCGTTTTTTTATTTTTTTTATTTTAGGCTTCCCAGCCTAGAGGTGAGATGTGGGGTCTTATTGACTCCCCATATCTCACTGTAAATAGGTCCGATCGTGCCATATTCCTATTACAAGGGATGTTTACATTCCTAGTAATAGGAATAAAAGTAATCAATTTATTTTTTATTTTATTTTTTTTAAGTGTCAAACAAAAAAAAAAAAAGTAAAATTAGCAATAAAAAAAAAAAAAAAATTAAAGCACACCTGTCCCCGTGAGCTCGTACGCAGAAGCGAACGCATACGTAAGTCCCGCCCACATATGAAAACGGTGTGCAAACCACACATGTGAGGTATCGCCGCGAACGTTAGAGCGAGAGCAATAATTCTAGCTCTAGACCTCCTCTGTAACGCAAAACATGTAACCAGTAAACATTTTTAAAGCGTCGCCTATGGGGATTTTTAAATACCAAAGTTTGGCGCCATTCCACGAGCGCGTGCAATTTTGAAGTGTGACATGTTGGGTATCTATTTATTTGGCATATCTTCATCTATCACATTATGCAAAAAAATTGAGTTAACTTTACTGTTTTTTTTTTAAGCATGAAACTGTTTTTTTTCCTGAAAAAAAAACGCGTTCGAAAAATTGCTGCGCAAATACCGTGCGAGATAAAAAGTTGCAACAACTGCCACTGTATTCTCTAGGGTCTTTGCCAAAAAAACATATATAATGTTTGGGGGTTCCATGTCATTTTCTAGCAAAAAAATGATGAATTTTACATGTAGGAGAGAAATGTCAGAATTGGCCTGGATGGGAAGTGGTTAATATGCTTATAACACATGTGCTGATAGATCGAATAAGTCCGTAAGAAGGTGATAGAAGGTGAGTTTCGTGGATGTTAATAGGTAATAAGTCCACTCCAAGCCGGAATCCTCCACGCCGGAATCCTCCACGCCGGAATTCTCCACGCCGGAATCCTCTACGCCGGAATCCTCCACGCCGGAATCCTCCACGCCGGAATCCTCCACGCCGGAATTCTCCACGCCGGAATCCTCTACGCCGGAATCCTCCACGCCGGAATCCTCCACGCCGGAATCCTCCACGCCGGAATCCTCCACGCCGGAATCCTCCACGCCGGAATCCTCCACGCCGGAATTCTCCACGCCGGAATTCTCCACGCCGGAATCCCCCACGCCGGAATCCCCCACACCGGAATCCCCCACACGTCCCCCTAAGGGGTTAAACTCACCAGAGAGACGAGTTTAATGGGCCTGACTCCAACTCTCAGATCAGCTACATGTTCTTATTAAGTATCCAGTTATATATTGTGGTGGTTTTGATGCGCTAAACATGAAGCACAAACTCATCCATGTGTAGCGCCCTCTACTTTTAGGTAGGTGAAAAGTGATGTGTTGTTGACAGTATAGGACAGTGTTTCTCAACCTTTTTACGGTGGAGGATCCCTTGGCAAAAGTCTGAGATCTCTGGGAACCCCAAAAAAAATAATAATTCAGATCTACAGTTCTCAGAATATCGGATCTCATTAGCAAGCTGTAGCTATAACCACGTTTATTGTAGAAATAGCATCAAATAACGGAATGTTTTCTTTATGTCCCTGCAGAGACCTGCGTTAGAACAAGCCCAAAATATTTTAAGCAAGTCAAATTTGCACATATTTTGCATTTTTTGCACATATACTATGAACGAGGCCTTACTGAACTTGAACAAAACTCCCAAATATTGTGTTTAATAAAAAGGATAGCAGACTACGGGAAGAGTTGGGACTTGTTCACAACATCCATGCATAAGAATTGATGGAAGATGGTGCAGATTTGACCCGCATACAATACTTTGGTCTTGTCCACGTCATGTGCAAACATGCATTTTCCTAACATAGGTCTCTGCTAAGACATAAAGAAAGAAAAAATGATTTATATGTGCCCTGTTCATACCACAATGTGCATCTGCAGAAAATCTGCAGAAAAATGCATACATGTTGCATATTTATGTGCAAAAAAAAAATATGCACATGATACCAATGTTGATTGCAATGTGCACTGACAGCGATTACTGTCAATGTGCATTGATACCTGGTGCCTCCTCTGTAGTTCCAACTCCTCTGAACCTGTGAGGGTGGTACCAGGAGGAGTGCTGACAGTAGGAGCGCATGGAGGAGAGATCCTGTGTATGGTAGCAACTGAATGCAGACTGCAGGGGCCTGTGGCTGGATGAGACTGAATCATAATAGCATTATGTATAATTATGGCATAACATAAAGCTATTATAATCTCACCTCCTGTTACATTCAGCCTGATTCAGCTGTGTGCCTCAACTCTCTACTCCCCTCCCCCACAGCCTGCAATCAGTGCTGTTATACACAGGATCTCATCTCCTGTTCTCTGATCTTCCCTCCCCCAGCAGTCTGCATTCACCCCTGATGTACACAGGAACTCAGCTTCTAATGATAATCTGTGCATTACTGCTACCATTGAGACAGATTTCGTCTTTTGATCTGGTGCTCCCTGCCTCTAGACTTCATTCAGTGTTCCGCGCTCTCCAGTCTCAGCTCCGCGCTCTCCATGCTCAGCTCCGCGCTCTCCATGCTCAGCTCCGCACTCTCCATGCTCAGCTCCGCGCTCTCCATGCTCAGCTCCGCGCTCTCCATGCTCAGCTCCGTGCTCTCCATGCTCAGCTCCCCGCTCTCCAGTCTCAGCTCCTTGTTCTCCATATTCGGCTCTCCAGTCTCAGCTTCCCGTTCTCTATACTCGGCTCTCCAGTCTCAGCTCCCCGCTGAATTTAGAACTCCCGCTCTCTGCCTTTCTCCTGACTCCGCCCTCTGAGTTCTCTGAGCCGGAACTACAGAGAGCCCATCGGGTATCAATGCGCGCTGACTGTTCTCACTGTCAGCACGCATAGGGAACACAAAAAAAAACATTGGGCGGATATACATCCGCCACAATGTTGAATCGTGGTGGAACCCTAGGGTTCCCGCGGAACCCCGGTTGAGAAACACTGGTATAGGATATAGAGACGGGTAAATTTAGCCAGGGTCCTGCTCTTTACTAGCCCTGGTTGCTTATTTAGGGATGGGAGTGTCCGAGTAGAAGGGGGTGTGGCCTCCTACACTTGGGCTCAGGGATACCTCCTCTGCTTGACAGTAGATTCTGCTGGAAAGAGAGGATGGTCTGAGACTTGACTGGCAGGAAACCCATGTGACAGAATTGGTTAATTTCCATGGTCAATGGGAGGTCTCTCATAAAGGGGGGGGGGGGGGCACATGCTCCAGGGGAGTCCAGGAGAGGGAGTTGGAGGTCTGGAGGCCCGGGGAGTTCAGAGATCCCGGGGCCTCCGGGAGTATGCTGAAGGCCCGGGAGTTCAGAGATCCCGGAGCCTCTGGGAGGAGGCTGAAGGCCCGGGAGTTCAGAGATCCCGGAGCCTCTGGGAGGAGGCTGAAGGCCCAGGAGTTCAGAGATCCCGGAGCCTCTGGGAGGAGGCTGAAGGCCCAGGAGTTCAGAGATCCCGGAGCCTCTGGGAGGAGGCTGAAGGCCCGGGAGATCAGAGATCCTGGAGGCGAGTCCAGGGAGGCCGAAGTCTGGCCGATGGAGGAAGACCGGGCGTCCCAGGCGGGGATGTGACGGATAGCGTGGAGGAGGAGGAAACTGGGAATCGATTTTTTGTGAGTAGAACGTGGACTGTTGATTGGGAGAGCGCAAAGGGAGGGCAACCCAGTAGAGCTACTATCAAGCACTTATCAGGACTGAGGGAAATTCGACACCACAAGTCATGGAAATAGGCAGTGTGGCCTGTGACTTTGAGGTCAACATCCACGGCATTATTCAGAGTGACGCTTATCTGTCCATATTGGAAGTGTAACAAGAGAGAGAATTGGAACCAGGAAAGGATCCCTGTAAGGGACTAAATTAATAACAGCCACGGCTACAGATTAGTACCCTTTTGACCTAAAACTGGGGTCGGATGGGGCATCTCATATACCCTATTGAACAGCCCACCGATTTATACCCAGAATAAAGCATTATAAAATCCAGAGTTCTGACTGTTTGGTGCCGTGTACTTGCATGGGGGATTGGAAGCGGAGCCATCTGACAAAAGGTAATGAACAAACCCCCACTGGGGTACTGCTACACATGGATCCATACAAAGACATTAGAACATATCATATAGTTTGCACATTTTATTATCAAAGTTGTATTTCACGTTTGGATGTATGAATGCAATGTATGGTGGCTAAACTACACACCATCTACAGTATAGAGCAATTGGATAACTATGAAAGGTGATGAGAGCGATCTCTGCACTGATTGAAATTGGAGGCAGTCGGAGGGTTAAATTACCTGAAGAGAGCCCATAAATAGAGTGACCCGCGCAGTGTAGGGTGAGGCTATACGGTCACTCGGCTTGTCTACCCTGGTGGAGCTCAACCCGGGCATCGCCGTGATCCTTTCAATACTAGGAACTTGCAGGCAAGCTCCTCTTTACATGCTGGTTTTTAATCCTATATTTGTAAGTGCAAAATGTAAGGGGGGATTTGGGGTTTAATTTAAAACTGTTTAAAACGGAATTATGCTATGAGAGATCCTTTATCCTTTGGGCATGATTGCTGATGAGCTTGGGATCCAGTAGCAATCTATTGGAATCTGGCATTCCAGGATAGAACACAGTGTGAACCCATACAGACCGAATACTGGTGAAATTACGTTAGAAGCTACAGATGTAGTCCGTACCATGATCCGATGACCAGAGGAGGAAGTCCGCTTATTTGTGGTGTTCAAAGCTGATTGTCACCTGATTTCTGGTGAGTGTGTGAGGAATTAATAATAATTAAAACATTTTCAACACTCCCCCATGCACTGTTGGTTATTTTGTTACAGCTGATTACTCCTATATAAGGTCTGGAGCTTGTATATGCGATAAGAGATGAGTGTAGATTCGAGAGATGATACCCGTTTTCTCAGGTTCAGTGTATATGGATTCCAAGAGCGCGGAGTCTTCTAACTTCAGATTAGAATGCTGCATGGGGGGCCCCTGCACTTTAACTGTCCGTTTGTAAACCTGTACTGCTCCTTCCTTTCCAAGCTCTTTCTTGCTTAGGGGGTGAATAAATATATTTTCTTATTCGTTCATTAACAGACACAGCGCTTCCTTATTCAGAACCATAGTGTTGTATCGCCCCCTACAGGAGTAGGACACTAGGCAGAAAAAAGACTTGGATACCCTCTAGTCCTGTCAGATTTTATTTTTGGGACTTTCCTGGGGTCTGTGTCAGCCTTGCGTAGCGTGGCATGGAACACGTGCAGAGCCTGCTAGGAAGTTGGCGCATCGCTGCGCTAATCACAGGCAGTGAGGCAATGCCCCGATGTTCGGCTGCAGAGATCAGGCAATGTCTCACTGTCTGTGATTAGCGCAGCGCTGCGCCGACTTCCTGGCGGGCTGTGCACGGGTTCCATGTGAACACGCCTGAGCTCATCCCTACCTTCCACTATACCACCTATAAAACCCAAACCTGCACCTATACTACCTAAACCTTCCACTATACCACCCTATACTACCCAAACCTTCCACTATACCACCCTATACTACCCAAACCTTCCACTATACCACCCTATACTACCCAAACCTTCCACTATACCACCTATACAACCCAAACCTGCACCTATACCACCTATACTACCTTCCACTATACCACCCTATACTACACAAACCTTTCACTATACCACCCATACTACCCAAACCTGACACTATACGTTACTACACCCTATACTGTACCCTTCTGACCATTTCATTTGGGATAATTCCCTGGTTGTGTGTATTTTTTGTTTCTAATTAGACTCAAAAGCCATGCCCAATATGTAGCATCATTTATCAACACCCTCTCCTTGCCGCCACGCACATAGCGCACCACAGGTCACCATCTTCCTGGTAGGGGCCCTGGTGCATTAATTTGCTCAGGAGCCCATGATGTTATAAAGATGGCCCTGGCTTGACATATGATTTCATGGCAGAGTTACTTAGTATTTGGGTGATGTATCTAATCTCCGCCCTTTCCCATGCTGGGTGTTTGATGAAGAATCCCAGTCAATCCCAATTTATGTTTGACACCTTTCCAGATTTTCATCAGCAACTGAACTGTGGGGCACTGAGATGGGAGCATAGGGAAGCCCATTTCCATATGGGACAAGGCTGAATAGCTTGTGTCGGAGCCAAGTAGCAAATCCCTGGAAGAGTCCATCACTGCAGTTAGATCCCAGCCTGTAAAGTGTTGTAATTGGGATGCAAAATAGTATATTTGTGGATGTGGAACAGCCAATCTACCCTGATCTTTGGGGAAACTGCAGAGTGGCAAGTTTACAGCTCTACAGCAGGAGTGTCCAAACTTTTTTTCAAAGAGGGGCGTCCGCAAATGTAAACAATGTTCAAACCAATGTGTGAGGTATCGCCGCGATCTGTAAACTGAGAGCAATAATTCTAGCATGGGACTACCTCTGTACCGCTAAACAGGTAACCTGTAGAAATTTTTAAAGTGACGCCTATGTATATTTCCAAGTACTGTAGTTTGTCGCCATTCCCTAAGTGTGCGCAATTTTAAAGCATGACATGTTGGGCATCTATTTACTCAGGGTAAATCATCTTTCACATTATACAAAAAAATTGGGCTGTGTTTTTTTGTTTGTTTTTTTGTTTTTTTTTAATTCATGAAAGTGTCTTTTTTTTCTAAAAAATTTTGTTTGGAAGACCACTGTGCAAATACTCTAGGGAAGTTATATGCAATTAGCAGACCTCCAGCTGTTGCAGAACTACAAGTCCCAGGAGGTATAGCAGGACTCTGACAGCCACAAGCAGATTTCATTAATTCATGAAAGTGTCCCTTTTCCCCAAAAGTTGTGTTTAAAACACCGCTGCGCAAATACCGTGTGACATAAAATATTGCAACAATCGCCGTTTTATTCTCAAGAGTCTCTGCTAAAAAAAGATATATAATTCTTGGGGGGTCTAAGTAATTTTCTAGCAAAAAATATGGATTTTAACTTGTAAGCAACAAATGTCAGAATAAGGCTTAGGCATGAAAGGGTTAAACGGTGTGCGTTTAGCATCACTTTAGGTGTGACCAACACAGGTATACTAAGCAAAAGTTTGGAGGTCTTCAGACTCCTGCTCTAAGCCCAATGGTGACTGGTTCTCTAAGTGCTCCGTACAGCTTCTTAGGCCGCGTACACACGCGGGGACTGTTCGCTCAACTTTGTCCGTCAAACAGTTTCAGCGGACAGTCCGCTCAAAATTAGCATGGACGGACATGGCCACACACGACGTACGAACAGTCCGCTGAAAGCGTGCGCGATGACGTGAACGGCACGTACGACGGGACTAGAAAACGACGTCCTATACACTGCAATGCAAACTTCGGCGTGTAAATCCTTTCTGAGCATGCGCGGAACTTAGTTTGACGAACAAGCCTACACACGAGGGGACTGTCCGCTGAAACTTTGTTTCAGCAGACAGTTTTTCGGAAACTCCGAAAAACTTTGTTCAGCGGACTGTTTGCTGAAACTGTCCGCTGAAAGCCCACACACGAGCGGACTGTCCGCCGAAACACTGTTCAGCGGACAAAGTTGAGCGAACAGTCCCCGCGTGTGTACGCGGCCTTAGTCTGTGGCTTTGATCTACAGATCAATCCTGAAGCCCCATTTTAATGTTCCCGAAAATAAACAAGAAAAAATGATTGTGTTTTCTAAGTTTGCTGGCTTGGACGAGGTGTCGCTGGCTCCGGTGTTTGGCATGCAGTAATACAATGAGATCATGACGTGGGTTTTAGTTGACCAAACAGGACCTCAAACACAGTATCACTGTGCCAGTTCATTTGGGGTCATTTCCTCTCCTTTTTCATGAAGTGACACAGATGTAGTTGGCAGGTTCACTTTAAAGGTTGCATGTCAGTCAAGCAGCACAATTCTGTGGACTAAATGCCTGAATGTGTTGTGAGGATCCGGGGTGATTAGGTTCAAGTGGTGCATGCAGTTTTCCAGAAACGTGCCACTCCACACTACGTTTTAAGGCCATGGCAGCCCATTTTTATTTAAACGTAACGAAAAAATTCAAACAAACAGTAATCTTCACTCGCAGGGGGGTTCCACCATCAATGTATAAACGCAAACTATAGCCTCCTGGCTTACTGTCAGCTTTGTGCTGTTTTGGTTGTGGGCCACATGTGCCTGCTACAGACGTGCATACACAGGCTGCCACCTGCAGCCTTGGACTCCAAGACCTCCTCTCTCTTGCTCCCGGAACCGTCTCCTACTGGGACCCTCCCAGGCCAGACTTCCTGTCTGCCGGGCAGTGCCGTCTCCAAGTCTGAGCGCTAACCTCTATTCCTGGGATGATTATGAAGCCAGCGCACAGGTGTACAATTGGCAAGCCTACCAATATCAGGCATACACTGCTCATATGCACCTGTGACATGGGGTCTCATCTCCACAGTGTCTATACTCCATGCTGGCATTGATCTGTGCAACGGAAACCCTTGGGCTGTCAGTGTGTTGTATTTCCTCAATGGTTGTGTGGCTGAGCTTGGAAAAAATTATGCTGAAAACCACCTGCGCGTTTCCCCTGTCTGAGCCCAGTGCCGCCTGCGCAGCACACAACAAAGTGCTTCATACACTGGATCGTAATGAGGATGCAACTAGGGATGCGCCGATACCATATTACCAATACCGATTTTTTTTTTTGATTTTTTTTTGATTTTTTTTTTTTTTTTTATGAGTACAAGTACAGATACTTTTTTTTTTAGTACTTGCTGATACCAATTACCAATACCTACCGCAAATGTTTATGCAGAGCGCCAGAGGAAGAGGAAGTGGCTCCCCTTGGCTCAATGGGAAACTTTGGCAATACAACAAAACAGAGTCACTTCCAGCGCCAATAGGTCTTCCAAGGTGGGAAGTAAGAGATGTCAGATAAAATGGTGGTGTGAAAGGTGTATATGGTATCCCAAAACTAGGTGGCTGCTGCCTTCCTCAGATGTGGGTAATCCGAAAGGAATTCCTCGGAGCTAGGAAGGGGGTGCACCCCCCCCAACACCTTAGCTGTACCCCGTGTTCTGTGCATGTCCATGCACTGTGTTTATGACCTTTTGTCAGTTGCATTTTGTGAGTACCCAATTTTTTTATACAATTTTTTTTTATTATTAAATTATCTCTGGTAATGCACGCCTTCCATTTCTGTTTTTCTTGGATACTTTGGGCCCGGGGGTTCCTTGGAGCACCTGGGGAGTTTCACAGCGGTCCTTGTTTTCCCCTTTGTGTGAGCTCACCCATTCAGAGAAACTTGGCCTAAACTGGCATTACCAGGTGTCCTGCCTATGGGGCCCTCCAGTGGCTCCTGAAGCACCTACACTGCCTATCAATCCAGGTAATCACAGACCTATCCCTCTTTATTATTTCTAGCACCATCTTGTGGTGAGAATGGGGAACTACACCAGCATGTCCGCACCCCAATCCTTACAGCACGACTGCAGAATTACAGACTGTGAAAGGCTTTGTCACATTATGCTTGTTCAGCCATCTGGCACATGAGGAATGTATCGTGAGGGGGAAATCACAAGACTATGTATATAACTTTACAAATCTATTGGCCAGTTAATTGTTTTCTGTGTATGTATCTCTTTTAGCTGAAGTTACCCTTTTAAAGATGCATTTATTTAGCCTTTATTGGCTAAGCCAAAGGTTCTGTTTTGCAGCAAAAGGACCAGCTAGTCATTGTTCTGCCTGACATTTTGGGTCGTGTCTCTGTTTAGGCGGCTATTATCCGAGGCAGCCAGCGTGTCGCTCTCATTTCACAGTCAATTTAGTCGTTAAAATACTTTGCTCTCGCCAGTGATGGATGAAGGAGGCAGATGCTCACCGCATGTACGTTTAATTAACTCTCTACTTTTTGGTCTTGGAATCAGCAGTGATGGTCATTATCCAGTAAACAATATAAAGGCAACCCCCCCCCCTCCCCCCACAGAGGAGGCTCATGTTGGTTGCCGACAGCCACTGTGGAACTAGAAGTCCCAGTATACCCTGGCTGCCGGAGAGACTTGGGCTGCGTTTACCTTGGTTTGGCCTCAGCAGAAAGCCTGCATGGCAGGAGATGCCGCTCGTCTGTAAACAAAGCAAGCACGAGGAAGCTACAAAAACTGTGGCTTGTCGGTAAATAAAACCCTCACAATATTATATTTTTTTGGTGGAACATTGCCGTAACGTTCAACATGATCAGCGACGCCTGCTCAGGTCCTTCATTTTCTTGCTAAGGTAGAATCAATAAATAGATACAGTGTTTGATCATCTTGAACTGTTTTTTAGTAAAGTGAGAAATGGTCAGAACTTCTGATATTTTTTTTTATTACTGCGGTCTTCGCGTCCCGGTGAAAACCAGCTACATTTTTGTCCAGGTGTCACAGAGAGGATGTGAGAATATTTTTCCTAGTGGAGTCACAGAAATAAAAAAGCTGAATGAAAATGTGTAACTCAACTTTCCCTATAAGCAGGCGAACTGCGTTTATTAGTCATTAATAATCGAAATGTGTGTGTTCTGGGAATATGCGCTATAACAGCCTTTGGCCTTCACACGGGAATATTGGACGTTAGATATTATCCCCTCTACCTCTGGGACAAGCTGGAAAGCATTTCCTTCATCTTTTTACCTTGCTCTCTTGCAAATGGGGATTGTTATTAAAGTGGAAGTAAACCCTTCTATAATTTTCAGTCAAGGAAGCCGCCATCTTGGCCTCTAATGATTCTTCAACTGCCATAATGCTGCACATGTGATCAGTTATGAAACAAGCCATTGGATGGTTTGACAATTTGTTTGAGAGCACAACCAATGTGAAAGTTAGCATTTCCGGCATGTGTGCAGTGTATGATCTATATTCTTGAGTCCCGCTGAGCCGTTTCCTGAAGGTGAATAATCCTATCATCCAGCAGGCTGGTGGAACTCCATGTGACTTCCTGACAGTGTGGAAATGATTGAGGACTTTCATTTCAAGTGTAGAAAACCAAGTAAATCAAATGATTGATCTTTTTAATCCAAGTATTATGGAATATTATAGCCATTGTTGTGAGACCTCTGATTGCCGGTGTGTAAATGTTCTATGATCACCATGTCATTTTTATGGACTCCCAAGTGTCAATGTGTTATTGCTCAAGGACTCCCAAGTGTTAGCCCTTCATTGTCCTTGAACCCCTAGAGTCGGTTTGTCTTTATTCTGTTTTTCTAACATTTCACTGGATCATCCTTCTGGGACCCCAAATATCAGTGTCATTATACTGGGACCCCTAAATTTCAGTATTTCATTATTCCAGCATTCCCAAGTGTCAGCGTGTCATTTATCTGTGATCTGCAAGTGTCAGTGTATCATTGTTTTGGGATCCCCAAGTGTCATTGCATCATTAAACTGAAATCTCCAATTGTTTGTCGACCTGCAATCTCCAAGTGTCATTGTGCCCGTGTTCTGGGGCTCCAAGTGTCAGTCTATCATTGTCCCTGACCCCCTAGAATCAGTTTGTCTTTATTGTGGTTCTCTGAAGTATGTGTGCATCATCCTTCTGGAACCCCAAGTGTCAGAACGTTATTATTCGGGGGAACCAAGGTATCAGAATGATATTATTCCAGATCAATTGCTAATTTTTTCTTTTATTCTGGAATCCCTAAGATTGCTATACACTAGTAGAACTGTGTTTTAAAATCTTTCATTTTAGGTAGGGTCGATCTTTTAATCATTGGTGGATGGGGTCAAAATTGACATTTGTTTTCGGCTGCAGTAACACGAAAATGTGTGGAGCGGGATGACATTTTTTCTTGAACAACTGAATCACTAACAGTATATGTGAGTTTCATTCAGTACTTGTTCCAACATCTAATCTTTAAAGAGGAAGTAAACTCTCCCACTCTGATGCTTATTTTTTATTTAGTCCATTATAATAAGTCATTATCAGACTATAGCCACTGTAATCAGCCCAAATCGCATATTACTTTTCCAGGGGTTAGGCAGCGCCATCTTAAGTATTGTTTTCTAAGTCCACAGTGGAGTGCATTTCCGCCCTTACATTGAGCACTTCCTGTACTGTTAACCAAGCCTTCATCTCAATCCAACGTTTCTATGGCAACCCTGCTTCCCTGTTCATAGCTGACTTGTTTATTTCATAGTATTTACTTGTGCTGATTATCTAGTGTTTGCCTATATGAGTCCTACCAGCTTCAGCTGATAAGACTGCAGTAATGGCCAAGTTTAGACTGTATGTGAGGTCACATGGTGTGTAGGAGGAAGCTCTGAGTGATTAGCAGAGTTCAGTGTTGTGCTGTAGGAAGTCCTGATAACAGATAGATAAGACATGGAGAGTGTGCCATAAATCAGGGGAGATCTGGGCATGCTCAGTGACTTCATTCTACAGAACAACAAGGATTACAACAACACTAAGCAAGTAAGGAGATATCTACAAGCCGTGTTCATTAGGGGTTTTTATGCTGATTTACATGGGACAAAGTTGTGGGGGAGGGTTTACAACCACTTTAATGAAAAATTTAATTTTTAGCACCGCATGTCGAGCTGTTGAATGTACTGAGAATTTTGTTGCAAAGCTTTATAGCCAGCTTTAAGTATCAGTATGTTATTCTTTTAGGACCCCCAAATGTCAGTCATTGTTCTGAGATTTCTAAGTGTCAGTGTTTTGAGACCCCCCAGATTACAATGTGCTGCAACTTTGTGAAACCCAAATGTTTGTGCTGATCACAAGTATTGCTGTACAATTGTCATAGGTTCCCCAAGCAAACAAAAGATTGCCAGCCTGCAAATTAACCAATCAAGGGGCCTCAAGCATTGGTCCCCAAGCGTCAGTTTCTTATAGTACCGACAGACGGAGTGCTCTATTACACTGGATGTTTTTTGCTTAGTACCTATTTTCCATAATACTCCAGACCTGGTGAAATCTGTTTAAAGGACTAGCAAATTGGAAAAAAAAATCTATGCATGTGAAATATACCTAAACTGATCACAAAATAATACATTTCACATTTCTGTAACTTTACTGTAGATTCTCCTTTTTACCTGCCTTGTACAATAAAGCTATTTACGACTCAACTTTCGGTCAATTCCTGCTGAATCATCCAAAAAGTTGGTGGCCCCGTTCACATCACCTCCAGAACTCCACTGAAAAGTCCAATCAGGTGCAATCACTGTGGGTGTTGTGGCCACTTAGATATTTATTTTCTCTATCCATGCATGGCTATCTTAAAATGTTTATAAATGAAGCGTCAACTAGTAAAATTTTCCGTAGAATGCCGAGAACACTATAGTCGTCGTAGTTGTGTTTGAAAATAAGTCCCAGCTTTTTACCATCTACTGCACTGATACCATCCTGAAACTTTAAAGAGGAAGTAAACCCTGATGGGTGTTACTCCCTCTTTGATTTCCTGCAAAGGTAAAGCATAATGGACTACTATGCATCGCATCGCATCACATAGTAGTCCGTCATGTGTCACTTACCTGACACAGGAGCCAGCGATGTCACCGCTGTCCCCTGTAGTCCGGAGCGTTCATCTTCTCGGTGGGTCTCCATGGGTCTCGCTGCTCCACCTCTATCATTCGATGAAGCCGCGATGACGACACTCCCGCGCATGCGCACGGGAGCCGCCACTTGCGGCATATCGCCGTAGACAGCGGTGCCTGTATACACGGTTTAGGAGATATTCCTTGGACCTACAGGTAAGCCTTAATATAGGTTTACCTGTAGGTCAAAGTGGTTTGTAAGGGTTTACAACCACTTTAACACATTCATCCTAAATTTTTATCAAACATAATCAATCATTACTGGGCCTATGCAAAGATCTGAATATTTAATATATTTTTTTGTTGGCCTACATATAAAAGAGTCAGTACTTTACTTGCTTGGAGCTTGACTCTTAACGTGACCTTTGACCGCTGACGGTTGTGGGTCTGACCTTTCCTGATTTCGTAGCTCCTGCTTGTACATAACATCAAATAACAGAGGCATGTAGCCCTTTCAATTCCTCTTATCTACAGGGTTGTATTTGATGCTGTTGTGAATCCTGAAGCCGGAAGACAGTCTGACTCTTCCTGAAGAACCAGAC